>NC_048225.1:80481089-80602798 GCF_002007445.2 Ailuropoda melanoleuca
TAACCGCTGTGCCACCCAGGCGCCCCCAAAATGATCACTATTAGTAAGACTAAACGTCATCTTTATGCATTGTGTTTGACATTATCACATTAAAATTGTGCTCAGATGTTTTATTGTACATGTAGATGAAAGCTCATGTCTTCTCTTTTCTCAGAGTCAAAATACTTTTCCTGTATTATGGAAACAACCAAGAGTTGATTATTAAATCTTTACCTAACAGCTTCCTTCCCACTGGCTCACAAACATACTTCCCTTCATAAAAAATACAATGTCTTTCAGCAACTCTGATTTCCCCTGAAACGAAACCCCGCTCTTTCTTTTCCTTCACTGCCAGACTTCTTAAAAAAGCTGTCTACACTTGTGCTCCATTTTCTCATCCAACATTTTTAACTTCCTGTAATGTTTTCTGCCTCCACCATTCCACTGAAATTACTAGTACTCTTTTTTTTTTCAATTACTAGTACTCTTGGCTGTCCAATCCAGTAGGCTCTTACTGGCCTTCACCTTGCTTCATTTTTGATCAAACTGAGCTCTTTGCTCACATCCTCAATTAGAAAACACTCTTCTGACTTCTTTGACCCTTTGCTCTCCTAATTTTCGCCCTAACTTCCTGACTAATTCTCAAGCTTTTGACTTTCCTACCCATTAAATGCAAGCTTTCCTTGGATTCTTTCTCTGGCCTTCAGCTTGCTCTGGGCTCCCTCCCCAGGAAGCGCAGGCCCCTACTCCTGGAACTTCACCTGTTACCTGTCTCTTAAAGACTCCCACATTTTTCGCTCCAGTCCTTCTGTCCCACAGTGAGCTCCACTCCCCTACTGCCCACGTGAATTCCCCAAGGGTACATCAAATTCAACCCTTCCAACAGCAAAGCCATTATCTCCTTCTGCTCAGCCGTCCCCCCACCCTGACCCCTACCAGAGGCAACTCCTACCCTCGGAGGTCGGAGCCTTGGTTGGTGGCAATCCCAGCCAGTCACTGCTTTTTAAACATACAGAGGGGCCTATCAGACCCGAGGCCCTCTTACATCCAGTTTTCCTTTCTTGGTGTTCTCAACTTCAGTACCATAGGTATTCCCACGAGCTCCTGGAAAACTTTCTACACCTTGAACCTCCAGCCTGAAATCCCTCTCATTTTCTTAATTTCATATCAGCCCCAGAAATAAACCCCTCAAGCCCTGGTAGAATCCCTTTCGACAGTCACCTACTGAGGACCTACTGTGTGCCAGGCACCGGGTCAAGCCCTTGGGATAAGTGAACAAAGCAGACGAAAAGCCCCACCTTGTGCAGCACATAGACAATAAGCAATAAACATCATAGCGTCACGGTGCTCCTCAAATCTTCCCTAGCTGCTCATTTCTCACCCTCCGCACCATAAAAATAAAATCCAAATTTCTAAGCATGCTGATGTTTAAGATCCAAAATCAGGTGCCTGGTTTCCAGGGGTCCCACACTGTACCCTTCCTCACTGGGCCATTTACCATTCAGCAAGCATGCTGCGTGCTGTCCCACCTCCCGCCTTGCTCAGCCTGCTTCCTCAACCTGTACTGCCCTTCTCCTCTTTATCTGCGAAACACCACTCACTCTTGGAAATTTCTACATAAATGTTACTTCCTCTATAAAGCTTTTCTGTCCTGAACACCCTGGACACCCATCAAAATGAATCATTTCTTCAATGCATCTTTACAGCATGTTTATTTGTCCTATCAATCATGTTACACTTACAAAATATGTCATGTGTGAGGCACAGTGCTAGGAATACACACACACACACACACACACACACACAGCAATTCCTTCATTCTGCTCTGCATCATATTTATTTATATACATTTCTACCCTCCCTTCCACAAACACAGTAAATTGTAAGATTCTTGAGAATAGGGCTCGGTTGTTTGTCTTTTTTTTTCATATTTATATCCCCACCACATTGCTTTGGACATGGCTGTCGAATGAATGAATAAAAGACTATATATAAGTATTAATACTGAGTGTGATAATGACAATCTGATTATTTAGTGAATCTAGGTAATAAGAATAATCTTCGTATAAAAGTGCAATCAGTTGAGGCAATTTTCTTCTTTCAGGATGATGGGTGTTACTTTTCAATTATCACCAATTAATATGCATGGAGTGTTCACAGGATGACTGGCACTGATCCGAGGGGGCTCTGCGGAACATTACTGAGGTGGGCCTTGCTCTCCAGTGCTCTGAAAGGAGTAATTTATCTTTATATTCTTGGCATCAATATGCAAATCAGTATGTCCCTAGGAGCATAAAGAAGCCAGCTAGTTAAAGTAAAGACCACTTAGGTAGTTCAGAGCAGGTACATGCCTCTTCAAAAAAATCATTACATGAAGAGTCAAATTAATGGTGGGGATGTCTTAAGAATCGAGTATGCTAATCCCCGAACAAAAGATTTTTCAAATATTTAATTATAAGCTTTAAAAATCAGCCCTGACCCACGTCTGAGCCCCGCCACGGCATTTGATTTGCCAGTATTGTATTTCCACATAATATTAGAAATGCATGTGTCTCTTAAAGCAAGTGTACAGGTCAAAGTCCCAGGAGGGCTGGGGTAATACTGTCAGTCCCCAGGCTTTAAATCAACTTGGAGCAGCAATACTGCTGCCAGAGCCTTCAGCAGCTGGTGGGCAGAAGCTCCAGAAATAGCAGAATCTACTGGGGGGCAGGGTGTCTCAGGAACATGTCAAGAAACAAAATCATAATTTGCTTTATTTTCCGCTTCATAGATGTTATTCCCAAGGGATTTCCTGCTCCTCACTTTCCCCACCTGGAAAACTCCCAGTCACAACTATTTTTTCAATTCCTTAATGCCATCTTCGTTAGGAAGCCTTTTCAACCTCCATCAAAGCTAGCTACACGCTCCTCTGCACCCGTGAAACACCCAGCCCATAAGTGCTCTGTGGCACAGAGCTCACGGTGTGGTAACCGCCCCCAAAACCCAAGCCAGCAGCCTCATCGATGTCAAAGACTAGGTCTTACTCACCCCTTGTATGCCCAGAACGTAATTGGTACCAGTGCACAGTAAATGCTAAATAAATGCACAGAATTCATGTTTAAGGTCAAAGGAGAAAAACAACATTTGTTACGGAATACAGATTCCTGCATACCTCTAGGTGTATCTAGCTCATGCTAATAATCCAGGGAACAAATCTTCTCTTCCATTTTCTGGTTCAGCAACACTAGCTCCAGAATGGGCCGCCACAGCTTTGCAGGCTGCGAGGCGTTGCCATGGAAACAAGGTTCTGGATGGAGGCTCTGGCTAAAGAGTCCTTCTCAACTCAAAAGAGGCTACAGAAATGCAGAGGGTATTTTGGTTCCCCCTCCTCTTCTTTTCTCCCAAGCCTTTCACTCCTTTGAGCACCATGAAAGCTGATACCAGCTGAGTTCTGGGAGCCAGTTCTCCTAGAATTCCATGTACTCCTGGAATGGCCTTGCCCACACAGAACAATGCGGATTTAGCTCCGGACTATTTTTACCACCTTCTTTGCCTTTCCTTTTGCCTTTTGTTATTACTGCTTCTCCCTTCACTTCGCCTCATTCTCAAGGCAGATATCCTAAATATCACAGAGAGCGGTCCCAAGCTTGTCTGTTAACAACCTGCCTCTTCTTGAGGACTGTCAATAACAGAGGCCTTCCCTCTGTCCTAAAATAGCAGGGAAAGAAATAGGGCAGATGTGGGAAGAGCCTGCCCACATACACAGCCAGGTGCCTTGTTGCACGGCCTGCCAGTGTCCCTGTCAAACACCTGATACACAATCCAGGAAACAGTCTCCTTCTCCCTGTTCTGTGTGACACCAGAGAGCAGGAACGTTTTGCTGAGGGTTATTTGCTGTACTCCACACGAAAAGGGCAGCAAAGTGGCCTCAGAGCCGGAAAACAGAGCCGCAGAGGAGCTCCCATCTGATCTTGTGCTGGAAAGCCCCCTCGTAGTATATTTGTGTGATTACTTGATATTTCATTGAAGTATTAAAATGCAGAGCTGCCACAATGAGACTCAATTTAAAAGATCCTCCACTTTACACTGGGGAGATTTAAACATTGGGAAGTTTTATACAAAGAGAGTACCAAAAGCAAGCATGGAGAAGGCTGATGGGTGCCCTGAGCCCCACTGGTTCCAGACTCGCTGGCCGCCATCTTTTCACAGAGGGCTCTCTCCTCACCTAGGGCATCCCAAAGGGCTTTCCTTGATCTGGATTCACACAAAGCTCAAAATCCAAGGCAAAGCCCTGACAGAAACTTACTTCCACAATCAAACTGAAAAGACCTTCCTAAGGCTAGTTCCCAGGAGTTATTTAATTCTCCCAGCTTCTGGGTTTCTTTTTCCTTTTTCTAAATAAGCTTCTTCTTTTGATGCAATATTCATGACTCCCAGACACAAGGAGGGTCCTCCATGGCAAAAAAGACAGCACTTTCTTCTATAATGAGTTTCAGCCCTTCCTATCTCACGTACACAGGCTGTGTCTCTCGGTTTTTCTGACCGAGCTGGTATTCGCCTCAGCTTTCCTGCAAGTCTAGCCACTGGCAAGAGGGCTCACCGGGCCGGACGATGTGCTCCGTCCAGCTGCTTGGGGTGAAGACGCCTCCCTGGCCCAGGGTGCTGCTTGTGTCTACGGCATCCCGTGCAAGGGCCTGTCTCCCTTCTGAGCTGAGCTCAGATGCCAGGATCTCCACTGGTCATCCCTCTGTGCATAACGCTGCTGCAGACCGAGCTTCAGAAACGGAGGGGGCTTGCGAGTGGGCAGCATTTTCATCCCAGAGGAATCTAAAGACTTGTGATTTTAAAACTCCATTTCTGCTTTTGTTCCTGATTCTGCTGCTTTCTTCACATAAGGAGCAGCCCTGCCGGGGCCACGCACCATGTAAACTACATGTGAGCTTTATGAGGATAAAAGGTTCCAGATTTCGACTGGGAGTCAGAGCTAGGGCCACCAGACATCATCATACTCTCGCAGGGGTGTGTGGAGTGCTGGGTGCCTTACAGGAAAGACATCGAGGAAAAGATTGGGAAATCTATGCCCCTGGAACACGGACCAGTGATGCCAAACAAGTGATACACATTCTGTTTGCTCCGCAGGGAAATGGAAGGATGGCCCGAGGGGACTCCACGGCAGGAAAAGGGCATTCAGGGAGGCCCACGGGCCCTGAGAGCAGATGGAGCAGCGTGCACTCTTAGCAGTCCTGCCCGTTGATGGTGTGTGATGGTGGGCAAGTCATTATTTTCTTTGAGCCTCAAGTTTCTCATCTACCCAGTTGTACACTTTATGGGGTTTGGGCTGAAAATGAAGGGAGGTAGCAGTTTACTACTCTCGCATTTAAAAAAAAAAAAAAAAGTGACCTGTAAGAGTTAGCTTTTCTACCTCTGGCTCCTTCCTTTCTGCCGACTCCTTCAGGCTTTTGTGAGCTCTCACATTACACCTGACTCACTGATCTAAGAGGCCCTGAAATTAGGAAAAAGGCAAGCCTATGGGCATCTCCATGTGCCCCAGGCTCTTGCCTGGGTTTCATGGTGAAGACCCAGCTTTGACCCTGGAGGTAGGGTGAACGTGTCAAGAGTTGAAGCGAGAGGCATACTGGTGGGATAACCAGACCGGTGGCAGTGGTGGTGGAAGAGAAGACTCAGGGATGTTGTCAATAGGGTCAAAGCAGATGCAAGCAAACGAGAGGCCCTTTGACCCACTTAGCACAGAGCTGGCAGCTTCATCTCTTGGCTCGAGCGAAGGGATCCACGCAGAGGGAAGGGAGTACTGCAGCTAACTGGAACACTTTGGGGTTACCAGGTTAAAAAAAGAGATCGATGGGGACCCTACGTTATCTGCCAAATCCCATTCTCCTCCTGCCAAAGTGCTTTCAAAAATGAGTTGCAACAAGGACGTAGCGAGGGTAAGCCCCGTGCTACCAAGGGACAGAGACAAAGCCCAGTGTGTTAACATGGACAGCCAGAGGCTTGGGGCAACAGGGAAACAGGACCAGAAGTGACGGGAGCCACGTCTCCCCTGCTCTTCAAGAAGCAGAGCACGATGCCCCCAAAATGGAATTCAGAGAGTGGTACTGTCTTTGCTTCCTGTCAACCTGATTAGTCATAATATCTGGGGACATGTTAAGCTGAGCCATGACAGCTCACAAGTATGTGACTGGTGCTGGAATGTGGCAGCTGGGCAGGGCCTCAACATGCAAGGCCAAGGAGGCCAGTGAGAAGACTCCGAAGGAGCAAAATGGGGATGCTCCCATATCCCAGGGGAAAGAGACTTCCCATTCACCCTCCTTAACCACCCCACACCCCCACACCCAGCTCAGATTCCTGCTGGCAAGGCTAGGCCTCCACTCCCCATCTGCTGATTTGACTACCCATGTCACCACTGGGGGATTTGCATTTGGCCACCCTACTCTTCTTCCTTCACAGTGGCCAGCGTTCCGTCCAGACATTACCTAACTCATCAAACTCACTGCATTCCCGCAAGGGAGGTGACGGGAATTATCCTCCTTATTTCAAAGAACTGGAGGCAGAAATGCCCAAGATCTAAAAGGTCTTCTGAGCCACTTGCAGTAAATTATGGAAAAGGCTGAGAGAGAAGATCCCCTAAGATAGTGAGCTAGACTCAAAACACTAAACTGCACAGTCTCTTCTGGACCCTTCTTCCCTCTGGGGATTATCATGGCTGAAGCAACTCATTAGAGCACCAGCTTCAAGGCCAGGGCACCTCTCAACATCCCAGGGAACATAAGCCAGCAGCTGGACTTGCCCACAGCGTTTGTTACCAGTCAGGAGTGAAGAAGTACAATCTTCTGCCAGGTTTCAGAGAGGAAGTCTAGGAAACCAGTAAATGCTGAGCAGAATCCCTTAGCAGTGGGCCCTCACAGCACAGGGTCTGGCTTCATGCCAACAGCCAAGGGAAAACATGGAAGGTCAACACAAATATGCACAAACATTTCCAAAGCATTCATTTAAAAGAGGAAAAAGTAACCAAATAATAGTCATTATGGAACTTTTATTTCTACTAATGACGATTGAGACCCAACAGCTGCCCACCATTTTTGTGGTTTACTGAGTTCTAGCAAATGCACCAGAGTATCTGCTTCCCATCAGATTCCCATGGAGGAAGAAGGGTAGGTACTACTTTTCCCTTTTTAGAGATGAGGTGGACAAGAGAGGCTCCAAAATATATAACCATACACTAACATCCCCCAAAATGACAATCACGGGTCACAAAACATGCACTCTCAGTTCCCGCTCCACTTCCCACCCTCGTCCCACCCTGGTGGGCTCCAGGTGGCCCACGGGCTCCTTCTTCCTTTCTGTTAGGAGTTCAGGGTTCTCCACAGCGGATTTTCTCGACAGACAGCAGCTATTCATTTCCAGCTGGATCTTACCCATCCCGGCTCTAGGAGCTGATTACATCTTGGCCGGTGGTGCAGCGAGCAATTGGCATAGCCAAGCCTTTGGGAGGCCTCGGGATCCACTTGTGAGCTCACCCCAGGCAGGGAGCCGAGTTCAGTGGCTGACAAGCGAGGAGAAGTAAAAGAATTAAGCCCCAGAGTTGCAAGTCTATTTCCATCTTGCCTAGGAAAGGACAGGTCCATTGTGTAAAAGGTTTGATTTAAGGGCATTTAATTTTGTTCTCTCTGATGGAGATGTTTTCGAGGCAGCCTTTCAGCTGCACATCTGATTATGGCAGGACTTTGGGAGCTGCTTCCCAAGAGCCGCTGGCCTCTCCCTTCCATGCACACCACAGTCCTCTTTCTAAGAAGCACAGGGCACATGTTCGGCATCTCTTCCCTGCTCCAATGAACATGTTAGTTTAAAGCAGGGAGCGACGGAGCCCCAACTCCCCTCCCTTGCCTGTGCGTTTATATGCTCCCTTCATCCTTACGAGAAGCATCTGGGAGGCTGACGGAAGTTCAGGGGCATGTTCCAGGCCAAACTGTTCAAGTCATTCTTCCTCCAAGTCTTTTCTCTGCCTCCTACTGCCAATGAATCCCCTCCCTCAAAATTCTTTCCAGGAGAGACAGAGGCACCTGGGTGGCTCAGTCGGTTAAGTATCTGCCTCCAGTTCAAGTCATGATCTCTGGGTCCTGGGATTGAACCCCCCATCATCAGGCTCCCTGCTCAGCGGGGAGTCTGCTTCTCCCTCTCCCTGCCCTCATCTCTGCTACTCATGCTCTCTTGCTATCTCTCTCTCTCTCAAATAAATAAAATCTTTAAAAAAATTCTCTCCAGGAGAGAGAAAACGAAGAACCTTGAGACCCCACGAAAGGCTTGGTGAGGGGGTGAGGGGGAGGTGCCTGTTGCTTCAGCTAAACCCGGCTGCCTCATCTCAGATTGGAGCCTGGAGCACAGTACTGATAGATTTCCGTAGCTGATGTATATTGCCTGAAGCATTTTGCTAACAGCTACCACAGAAGCCACTGCCCCAAGGAAGGAGGGGACAAAGATAGGGAAGGCAAATCCTTTTTTAATATCAGGTAGGAGATTAAGTTCTCTTTATTATCAATTAGGAGGTCTTTAGGATTCACAGGCATGTTTTGATAGGGGAGGAGGAGTGGGAGAGAGCACCACTAAAAGGGGCAGTAACTTTTATTACTCTCAGTGAAAATTAAGGACTGCTTTGACTATCCAACAGCAAAGAGGAAGCATTTTCACAGGGACCTATGGAGAGCTGGCCGCTGTCCTGAGTCTGGACGGCGGGACATACATGCATTCCTCTCACCTGCCCACCTGTCACTCAGCAGGTGTTGGTCCAGCATCACCCTGGTGCCTGGCATTGTGCTACATACCGGAGAACCTGGAAGTATAGGAGCTGGCACTCTGGGGCTTAAAGGGTTTAAAATCTAGTTAGAGCGACCTGATCTGTGTACAAACAAAGTGATTAGCAACCAATTCAAGACGGCATAAAGCTGAGTATTTATGATAAAGGCAATAAATGTCAAATGATTTAAAGCCATGAAAGGCCACGAGGAATGAAGTGGTCAGAGAAGGTTTTATAGAGAAATGGGAATTGGCCTAAGGCTTTCAGTGCACGGATTTGGATAAACAGAGAAAGAAGGAAACCCAAGTATAGAATTAACTAAGGCAAAGAACGAGAGTTCTGAATGAGGATGAAAAAACTAATGTATCTCATTATATTTGTGTTTCAAATGACTATGCAAAGATCGAGTGGATTGATTGCCCATTGAATTCCCCACTGGTTTGGAGAGCAGAATTTAATGCTAACAGACTGGGTACTGACAAAGTCAGAGAAATCCTTACAGTGAACCAAATCCCTCTACAGGAAGACGGGATGCTCACACAGATTTGGAGACAAGGACTCTGATGCCCCTCCCCCACACGCACACACTTTCCTCAAGAAACAAAGTGCCTGAAATTACCAGGGATAGTAACGATAAAAATGGGCAGGTAAAACACTCTACATCGGCTCAGACCAATGATCCATTCAGAGCAGGATTCGGTCATTGAAAATGACACCAGGTATATTAAAGGAAGGGCATTACTGTCTTTTGTGATCTCAATCTCAAAAGGTTAGGGTTAGTACACAAAACACCCTAATTTCCTCCTAGCAGCCGATTATGGCTCCATAAAATATAAACTTCCCTAAATTATTCTTCAACCAATTTGTATTTTCTGACAGTATCACCTCTGAGGGTAATACATTCTGTGTGTTTACTACCTACTCTATGAAGTAATAATCATACCCCCTTTCATTTCTCCCAAATAAGTCTCTCCTTCAAGCTTCAAAGGATGCCCCTTATTTCTAATATTCCAAGATGTTGTGAACAAATCTATATTCATTTAATTAGAACTTCTCTTGGCCTTCACCTCTTTAAAGAGCATTGAAACTATCCTCACATTAAAATCTCCTCTATTTGTTGTTGATACTTGATGACCTTCAGGTGGTTTCTTGGCTCCATTTCCTGCTGGTAGTGCTTCTTTAACACCTTCTCCCTCCCCCCTCCTCCTCCTCTTCCCCCTCCTCATCCTATCAGATTGGCCTTTTGAGCTTTGTCTGATTCCCTTGGTCTCATCAGCCCTCAAGACCTTCAGCTGTCTCTGGGACTGATGAACCGACCTAAGCCAGCGTGGGGCTAGCCGGTTACTGCCTGGGAGTGACAGACCTTCCCCCTTGGCTGGGGACATACACCCAGGACAATCAGCTGCACCCCTTGAGTCTTGGCTTCACCGGCAACTTCGGGATCAGATGGAGCACACCACACGTTAGGGCTTCAGATCTGACTCGCTGAGTGGCCACTGCAGGGACCAGTTAATGCAACCCAGAAACACAGAGGGTTAAACTTCTCTGGTGCAGACTTGGACCAAGGGGAGACAGGAGAAGGGAAGGAGCCAGGCAGCTAAATTATCTGTCCTCCCCACTTCCCGGGACTGCTCCAAGGTGCCGCACAGCTCTGTCCACAGATTTCCCATTTGGCCAGAGCCAAATGTCTGTATCAAGTGACCTGCTGTGTCTTCTCGCTGGTGTCATGAAGCAAGGCCATTACCATAATGCATCAGCACGTAACTCTTCTCATCCTTCCCTCTCTCTGCCCTTTGTCTTTACTTTTGTGGTCCGTGCCTTGCAAATACATCATCAAAACTTATTCCTTAGGTCCCGATTTCCAGGGAACCTGGGCCAAGGTAATCATCAAGAATACCATTAAAGGCTTATTAAGGATCTAGTGATACCAGAATAAAAAAGACAACATGACTGGAGATTTGAGATATAAATGGAAAAAGGTAAGTAACATGTTAAGCTAACATATGGTCCATACCAAAGAGACAGCAACAAGCAACAAAGGCATTAACAAGGGCAAACAGTCACTGGAACCATCAGACAAACTTTGTGCAGGTAGGCCATGCTCATCCGCGTGGCAAAGAACGAAGCTCTAATTTTTTACAAAAGTTATTTTTCAACTCCCTCATCTAATCTTCTGTGATATTTCTGAAATTTATTTCTATTGGCCTGACATTCCTGTGTGTGGAAGACTTTAATGTCGATTGCACACTAAAGAAATTTCATTATGGCCTCTCTCTTCTATAAAAATATTAAAATGTTAAATTAAAAATTCTGAAGTAGTGGTTTCTAGAAGACCCCTCGGTTAATGCTTTTTATTCCGAGAAGCACCCATTTATCGCTTTCCTTGACATCTAAGCCCGTTCTTCACCCGTGTCACTGTATTTTCTGCTCTTCTGCCCACACCCAATACCTTCTCCACATCAAACAGCTTCAGCACGTCTGACCCACTGTGTCTGGGTTCAAAGCCCAAGATCCTAGCCACCATATTATTCTTCAACTTTGGCTGTGGTTTTGTAGACTTTCCATGACTCTCTCTGAACAGGTGCTTTACCTCTTTCTGGCAATGGAAGAGTGATATGAGGCCCCAGAACTTCTGCATTTCCCTGGGTGGCTCTGACAGTTAGCAGGCCTTCCGGGGAGTCCTGTTCCTCCTACAGGAGCCATCTGACACATCTGGCCCTCATTTTTACAATTTCACTCTCAAGTTCTTTCAAAACTGCTGGATGGATGGCATCCCATTTTGATGATTTATTTAAACAGTTTGTCAGGTCAACCACATCCTGTACGCATATGATTCAAAACACAAATGTTTGCTGTAGATGTAATTTTTCATGTCAACTTATGCACCAACAGAAAATGACCTTTTTTTCCCAGAAAGATGCAATTTCCTTACAAATAGTAACTCGCAATGCCCTGGTGAAGCAATCATCAGTTCTGATAAAATAATAATACTAACAACAGCAATAATATAAATGAAACTTTCCACTGAACAGCAGAAAAGGTTTGGGGGCCTTCATCAGTTCTTAGTTATAATCCTCCTACAGAGACTTTAAGATTATTCACAAAAGTTCTTGTCATTAGATGAATCTGAGCAAGAAATACCTTTCTGAAGAGGAGTCATAACTTGGAAGTATTGTATGAAAAAAGAAAATAGGAAGGCACCCATTTCACTCTTTTCACAACCTCTGTGGAGATTTTTTCTTACCCCTGCAGGCTCTTCTCACCCCAAACCTTCTTACTACACACAAGAAGGATTTTATGTCTGGAACCGGCCTTTCTATGGTGAATTCAAAGACGGCAAACAACACCTAAGGTTTGCTTAATTTAATCAAAAGTCTGAAAGTCTAATATTATAAGAAAGTTGAAATGTTTACCCTCATATTCTCCACAGATTGTTTTCCGAAGCCAAACAAGTTCCTTTTGAAAAAGTCCACAATTTTAAGAATTGTTCTTGCTCTCAGTTTGGGGAGCTCACAGTACCACTGCTGTTTCTGAAGTTGTACATACTATCCTGGCACATATGCATCAAATACGAGCTCTAGAAGCAACTCCCCAACTGAAATCTAGAAGAAACTTCTGTGATAGAATACCTTCCCGTCTGTGATTTCAACTGTGTGTTTATGCTCTTTGGGTATTAGACAAGAATCTAAAAGACTAATCCCCTGTGGTGACATCTGAAGGAAAGAGTTGTTTAATTTTATCCAATGGATTGAACAGAAGCTGGAGAAGTCGGTGAAACTAGCAACCCATCCCAGCAAAGTCTGGATCAGCCAGATTAGGACACAGCAATCACTTATCTCTGCTCTGAATAGGATATGAGGGTTGGAATTTCATATCAGCATGAAATAGGAATATGATAAATAGTCAAAATGAAGCATGCTTTTAAGATTAGAGAATCAGCCTCTGATTGTCAAAGGTGCAAATGAGCTCCAAGGAAAGGTGGTGGCATCATGAGGATTACTCGGGCTTTAAGTCCAGGTCAATGTGCTCAACTAGACCAGTAGATGAAGACGCCAGGTTTCATCAGATGGTGGGATTAATCTTACAGGGGAAACACAGTGACAAATAAGCTTCAGACAATGTAAAAAATTCTCAGGAAACATGTATAAGGGATAAAGGTATAAATTGCAGGGCTGTCTAATCATTAAGTTCCCAGAACAAGTTGATCTGAATTCCAAGTAAGAAATTCCTATCCTGGTGTTAAGGACCAGACATGAATGATTAAGATAATTATAGCATCAAGGTCAAACTAAAATCAGTTTAAGGACAGAAGACTAGTTCAGGGAAGTGGGACGTGCAGAAATAAGACTCGAGAACCGCTCCTGTAGGACCTGAGGAACCCACCACAACATAGCAGCTTGTAAGGACCTATGCTGCTACCAGATCTAGAAGCACCGTCAACCCAAATCTGCCACAGCCTGGGAGGCAGAATGTCTCTGCAAAGTGTGCACCTGAGGAAAAAGCGGAATAAAGGAAAGAACAGGAAAATAATAAGAACCTAACAACACCAACAAAGCACCTGCCATTTCTGGAGCCCTAAGGAGGTGCTAAGGCCATGTTCTCGTCTCTTTTTTGCGCAGTCTGTCTCTTAATGTTAGTGAAGTCCTACGACAGGAGCACTATTATCTGTGTTATACAAATGAGGACAGAGGCTCACCAACTTGTTTCAAGGTCACAGAGCCTGTAAATAGACAGTCATCTTCATGGCTAAAGCTTACTTTGTAAGTTCATCCACTTTTTCAAATTCATTTGATCCTCTGTTTTTCTACTGTCTAGTCTTGCTGAAGTTCCTTATTCCAAACAATAATGTCACCTCATTTAACAGAGAAGATGCGGGATAAACCTTGCTCCATGTTGGACAGGGTGGTCTGTGTAGCCCTGGTGGTGAGTTTAGGACATCCGTCTGGAGTACTCGGCGGGCACACCCTCCCACTTCAGCCCAAAGCATGTCAAGAAGGAGACTTCAAGTGAAAAGCATAAAAGCAAAAATAGTCCTTGTCCCCAGGAAGGTGACGGAGCGGCAGAGAAAGTGGCAGGGCACCCACATCATGCCAACATTCTTAAAATCGTCCCTGCAGTTCTTCCTTTCTAATGATTTAGGGCCGGGGAAATATCATGTGTCGTCCCCCACCGTGGAGCGTATTCTGCAGGTCACCGGATGCCGTTCTGTCACTTGCACTGAGGTCCCTGAGCTGGGAACTGGTTTTCTGCATCCACCAGAGTTAGCCTGGATGGGGCCCACGCCCTTCAGGTAATGCTCCAAAACCCCAAGATGTAGCTCATTAGGGACCCTAGCTCGTTAAGGCCCATCACACACTGTCAAGGGTAATTAAATCAGGGATTAGTGTCACCCAGAGAGTTTGGCGTGAGCCCGGTCCACGTTCAAGTGTTTGACACTGAGTGGTGAAGGCAGACAAGGTTACTGCTAGCTCCAAGCATGCAGGCTCCTCGCTGAGGCTTTTGGGGGCTGGCCATTAGGTCCCTTGAGCAGGAGAAAGCTTTATATTTTAGTTTCCCTAACAGGGTTTTTTTCCTGTCTACTGTGAGCCCCAGTTTGCACTGACTGGATTTTTAAATTTAAGTACATGGCACTTTTCACTCTTCAGATCCTATTAAAAAACACATTCCCCTCGATTCACTGGAAGTTGCTCTTGTCCATCCTCTAGATGGATGGAGCTGCCCAAGTGGCCCTCGATGTCTCTGTTACCTCACAATCTGCCTGGGAACAGTGAAATGTGCCTCTCACATACTTTTTGGGTAAGTATAAATTAGCACAATCTTTCTGGAAACAATTTGGGTTATATGTTCCAAGAACTTTAAAAATGCTCCTCCTTGACTGAGTGTGTAATTATACTTCTGGGAATCTAGCAGAAGAAAATAATCAGAAGGATAAAAGAATTGTGTAATACCATAGATGACTGCTGACATATTATGTATAAAAGCAAACAAATTGGAAATGTCAATATTATTCACTAGAATATTGAACATCCATATGTTAGAATACCACTGTTCATTTTATTCAACAAATAATCATTTGCTGGGCACGGAGAATTTAATAGGAAACTGTCTACACCCATCCACTGCCTTCTCGGGGTTTATAAAATTGTTTTTAGACTCTGATAAATATGGGTATTTTTTTATACTAAAATTTCAAGTGAAAGCCCAAGGTTTGAAATTACATATACAATAGTATTTCAAGTAGGTAAAAACCATGCTTAAAAAGAAGGAAATACACCTACGTGTCAACAGGATTACCTCTCATTGGTAGAAGTTGAGTAATTTTTTTTTCTTCTTGTTGCTTTCTTATTTTTTTCTGACACAAACACTGTGAACACGTATTACCCTTATAATCGAAGGAGGTGGGGTAGGAATTGCACTTCTGAAAACATCGGAACAAATGAAGATACAATCCATCCCCCTCCTTTCTCCCTGAGTAGGAAATGTGATTCATACCTCGGCTGAAAAGAGCACTCCTCTGCCTTTCAGGCTACCAGTCACTACCTTCCATTGGGACTTAATAATCACCAACCAGAGAAGAGGAGAGAGCAAAGAAAGTCTCCAAAGAGGAAAGGTGACAGCCTGCCTTCCCCATCCTGCGGTTTCTACTAGATGGCTTCGTGACCCGGGGTGAAAGCCCGGGGCGCCCTCCTGACCCCAACACCTCCTGAGCCCAGTCCCCAGCTGAAAGGACAGATGCGTCTGCGGCAGGAGCTCAGATTCTCATTAAGATCGTACTTCCGACAGATCATCCCCAACAGTCGTCTGGAAGCAGCATCCAAAATTCTGCCAGGGCCTGAACTCAAGCTGGGAGACAGCTGGGTCCCCGGACTCCGAAGGGCCCGATGGAAAGACAAAGCTAATGAAATTCCTCTCTGCCTCCTACTTTGCATCAGTACACCTTCTAGTACTTGCTTCACAAACTGCCTGTGTTTACGACACGGGCAAAGCCATTCACCAGAGACCTGGAATCACGGATATTCAGACCCAGAATGAGAACAGGGTGCAAAGGCGAAGGAGATGCTTCGTGTTGCTGGTCTGCCACTCCATGTCACTTGGCTTGGATCAGATTCTCCAGGAAAAGAATCCTTCTAGGTCGGTTCATAAAGCACAAATGATCACACAATATATTTTTAAAGATAAGCTTCTAAAGTGCCCCTAATGTCCTAGAGTTATGAACATGTGTGGGATATTGTTTTTATCACACTTACTACCTTATTTGTCAACTGAGGTACATGCAAAGATACCTCTAAGCATTGACCCAAATTAAGAGTCAGAATGGGATAAGCTGTTAATGATTTTTTTTATTTTTTTTTAAGATTTTATTTATTTATTTGACAGAGAGAGACAGCCAGTGAGAGAGGAAACACAAGCAGGGGGAGTGGGAGAGGAAGAAGCAGGCTTCCAGTGGAGGAGCCCGATGTGGGACTCGATCCCAGAACGCTGGGATCACACCCTGAGCCAAAGGCAGATGCTTAACGACTGCGCCACCCAGGCGCCCCAGCTGTTAATCAATGATTATGTGCTAGGCACTTTGCTGTAGCTAGACTTCCCCATGGTGAAAAGAGAACTTATGCTCAGAGAAGTTAAATAACTGGACTGCAATCACCCATAGATAGAATTTAAAAGAAGGTCTGTCTGGGGCACCTGGGTGGCTCAGTCAGTTAAGTGTCTGCCTTCGGCTCGGGTCATGATCTGGGGTCCTAGGGTTGAGCCTGGAGTCAGGCTCCCTTCTCAGAGGGAAGTCTGCTTCTCCCTCTGCCTCTGCCCCTCCACCCTGCTCGTGCTCTCTCTCTCTCTCTCTCTCTTTCTCAAATAAATAAATAAAATCTTGAAAAAAAATAATTTAAAAAATTAAATCTTGAACAACAAAAAAAGACGGTCTGCCTGGATACAAAGGCCAATCTCTTTTCTTTCCACAACATTCTGTTACCTCAAAAATATATTAGGATTTTTTTTTTTTTGAGACTGAATCAATTCTCCTCTACGTCACAAAACACATGGTACGAATCCCACGTGCCACGGAAGCATAAATGCCCTATAATCCCAAACTCCTCATCATTGCCTTTCTCTTCCAATCAGGGCATAACGACGGCACAGGAATGGGGCCGTCCACAGTAGTTGATGTTACCTGCCCACTGAATCCTATCAGAACAAAAAGAGGCCATGCTTCTACCTACAGTCCAGCTAATGCAAAGTCTAAAACATTTCCCGGTAATTTGAAGGCAAACATTTCTACTTCTCCAAAAGGGTGGGGATGAATGAGTTCACAGGTTGGCCCTGTAAAGGTCTAGCTTATTTCTATTTTTGAGATGAAGAAAATGAGGCACAGGAACAGGTCTCATTTGCCTTAGTGTATGCACTCATTCACTGAAACGCTGATCCATTCAACAGACTTATTCTGAATACCAATCATGTATCAGATGCCAGGGAGAGAACATCATCCGTGCCTAGGACCATGCTGTGCCCACCGTGAGAGCTGGCAGCACATACTGACGGCCGATGACGGCGGCAGAAAGGAGGGCACCGATCTCTGGATCCACAAATCCCGATCTACTGCACTGACATCTACAAAATTCATCATTCCATGTGCGTAGCTGGCCTCTGAGCTTCCAAGGAGCACTGAGATCCACCGATTAGTAATGGATTGCAAACATAAGAATGTCATTTCATCAACACTAAATGGGTTACATTTTCATTTCACTGAGTGCCTTCTTGCTTCTGAAACACAGGCCCGGGAACACAGTAGCACCTAACTGACCTCTCTACTACTCATTATCCACTCCTGTGCCATCTCTCGGGTCTAATCAGCTTGTACAGTTCCGATCTTGTTAGAGAACACTGGTCTCCCACCCCTGGAGTCCTGCCTGATATACTCCTGGGAACAACCTCACTGGAGTAGAGAATCACAAGGTGTCTGGATTTCAACCAGACAACCTGATTCTCTTCTGGAAGTGGGTCCACTTCCCACCAGCCTGCAGGCGTGAATTTAGGCCAACACTGACTTGCTATGTTTCAGTCTTGCTATTATTCAAAACTGAATGAAAAGAGCTACCTTCCTTAATAATTTAAAAAGGATCGAAAGGAGATTTATTGTCTGATGTCTGCGAAAATCCTCAAATAAAAATCCTGTGAGAAACAATGGATTTTTATTGCTTAAAATATTGATTTTTTTTCCCCTCAAGTTTTAAAAATGTCTTCCCTGGCCGCTACTATGGAATGCAAAGAGGAGGGTTAAGAATGACTACGGGAGGGAAAGGAAACTTCAGCAAGAATAACCATGCATGAGAAGAGGTATGATCATCATTTGTGAATGAGTCGTGAGAAATACCTTCGGAATTCCCAGAGGGATGTCCAAAGCTAACCACAGTGGTTAGTTATAACAATGACCTGAAAAGCAACAAGATGCCAGGGAAGACATCACAGCAGATGAATAATGAAGAGGTTCAAGTGAGCCAAGGGGAAGATCTCTGTCCTCTCCTTTCTTCCCCTCTCATAATTGCCTTCCAATGCAATTATGACTAGAAGTACCACTCCTGGAATGCTAACAGCACCTCTGAACATGGCGGGGTGGGGGGCAGGGAGATGTGCTGACTACCACAGGATGCTGACTTCGCTTTGTTGCTTGAGTCTCAGCAGCGAGGAATGCCAAGTAGCATTAAGCTCTGTGCATCTCATCACATCACCCGTGGCTCCGAGCCAGCTTGATGGGTGCCAGGATTCACTTGTGACCAAGGTGAGAGCCCATCTCAAGGAGGTACCCTCATCCAATGAAGACAGCCCCTGTGTAGCCTGCCCATACCCCAATACTGTTCCCCAGCAATCATCTATCCATCCAAATCTGTCTCCCCCCACCATTCCCCAGATTTATTCCCCAAAGGGCAGCAGGCAACGGGAACAGAGATATGAGCCGTGGTGACCATCGGCATCCAAATGACAGAGGCATGGAGGAAACGACAGCTCCAGCAGGATTCCCAGGGACCACAGCACACTTGTTTCTCAAAGGAGAAACCCAAGACCTAGTAGCAGTATGTGATTTGCCAAAGGTTGGGCAGCGAGGCCAGCGTGAGAAAGGAGTGGGGACTCAGGTGGGCACCATACTGTGCCTCCGACTGCCCCGGAGTCCCCAGGTCTCACTCCCATCATTTGTGAAATACAGGCTTGGACTAAATGAACTTTACAATACTCTCCAGCTTTAATGTTCTCAAACTTTGCCGTTCCACGTGTGCCCTTGGCCCAGCAGCACCTGTGTTTATATACAGCATCTCCTATAGCTTGTGAGGAGGGCAGCGTCGTGGTCCCCACCCAGCAGTGCTTACAGATCCTCAGGATGTTAATGATATCCCCAGGTGATTCATATGCACATTAAAGTTTTACAAGCATCGTTCTGGAATATTTTATCACAGGCTTAGAGAGAATCATCCATTCTAACTCGAGAACTACAAAATAAAGCAAAACAAAAGCCAGACTAGATGACCTCTCCTCCTGAAGAAAGCATCACCGCTGTCCATTAAAAGGCCTGACACGGTGCTAAAATCTGTCATCAAGTTAAATCTCATCCTACTTGAGGGTTTTGGCTCACGGTTTCAGCTCACAGCAGCCACCGCTGCAGTCCTTGTGGCTGTCCTCACGCCGAGGGTCCGCTTTTGAACACAACTCAACGGGATTGCCTGAGGGCCTTTAGTCTTACTGCACTTGGTTAAGTATCCCAATAGAACAGTCTGTAGCTGTTTCAAAGTATTCTATGAAGTATCAAACTGTGGTTTTAGGCCAACCTCCCTTCCTGGGTGTGCTTGTAAGACTGTAACACGAGGAAATCTGCAGCCACGGTGGCTCTGTTCACTACCCAGGGGGGTTTGTTAGTGAAACAAAAACAAACAGTTCCTCTCTTTCTTGTTATGTGGCCCTGTGCTGCAGGCTATCCACATGGAAATAGCCATATTTGGTTTCTTCATCTAAGGAATTCAAAATGATTACACAAGGGGTTCTCACCTCACACTACAGACGCTTTGGACTTAGCAGTTTGTTGTGGTGGGGGCTCCCCATGCATGGGAAGATGTTCGGCAGGACCCCTGGCCCGTACTCACCAGATGCCTGCAGCAATCCTAACTCGGCGGTGGCGAGCAGAATGCCTCCAGAACATTGCCAAACATTCCCTGGGCAGTAGGGCTCAAGTCACTGCTGGTTGAGAACCACTGGATTAGAAAACCAGTGTGGGCAACCAGGAAAGCCTAAGGAAGAAGTCTATGGAAATGCAATTCAAAAGGGCTGCAGCACAAATGCTCAGTGATTATATTACTGGGTGAAATAAACTAGGAGGTATTAATAACCCATGTAAGTCAACAGGCTAGTGAAGACGGGAGGAAGACTCAGGAGAGATCCACGGTTCAGAAAGGGGGAAGCGGAAGGGGCCAGGCTACCTCGAGTTCTAGCAAACATCGCTTATGGAAGAGCAGAGGTCCTCATCACTGGCTCGTTCTCAGCTACAGACATTATTAACTAAGATGGAAATCACGTAAGAAACAAAGAAAAGTCAGACAAGAAGGGCTGTTACGGTGCGGAAATACCATTTTGAAGCATTAATTCTCAGAGGCAGGTCTGCTGCTTACGGATTCATAAAATCGACAGCTGGGATGAGTGTTAGATTCCCCTACTGCAATGCCATCATTCTATACACAAGGCAGAGAAGGGAATGCACTCATCCAAGGTCACAGTTCTCTAGAGGCGGAGCTAGAACACAAAACTTCGATGTCTGTGAAGGCTCAGGCTCAGCGTTCGCTGCCTTTGGTTGTCCAGCACGCAGAGCTGGGCCTGGAGAATACTGAGGACCAAAGATAAAACTGAACCTGGGTCTCCGGCCTCTTGGCCTAATACTCAGTCTACCATGCCACTCTGCCTGGTGTGATTTATGAAGATTTTTAGAGTGTAGAAAATCTGTTAATGAAAAGCTAACTAAAATAGCGTCTAGTATATTGAAAAATATAAAATGTGCATCCCTGGTGTCAGAATGGATAAAAAAAAAAGACCCAACGATATGCTGCTTACAAGAGATTCATTTTAGATGCAAAGACACCTTCAGATTGAAAGTGAGGGGGTGGAGAACCATCTATCATGCTAGTGGACATCAAAAGGAAGCCGGAGTAGCCATACTTATAACAGACAAACTAGATTTTAAACCAAGGACTGTAATAAGAGATTAAGAAAGACACTATATCATAATAAAGGCATCTATCCAACAAGAAGACCTAACAATTGGACATCAAAAGGAAGCCGGAGTAGCCATACTTATAACAGACAAACTAGATTTTAGACCTAACAGTGGACATCAAAAGGAAGCCGGAGTAGCCATACTTATAACAGACAAACTAGATTTTAAACCAAGGACTGTAATAAGAGATTAAGAAAGACACTATATCATAATAAAGGCATCTATCCAACAAGAAGACCTAACAATTGTAAATATTTATGGCCCCAACTTGGAAGCAGCCAAATATATGCATCAAATAATAACAAACTTAAAGAAACTCATTGATAATAATACAATAATAGAAGGGGACTTTAACACCCCACTCACAGCAATGGACAGATCATCTACACAGAAAATCAACAAGGAAACAATGCCTTTGAATGACGCACCGGACCAGATGAACTTCACAGATAGATTCAGGTCATTTCATCCTATAACACCAGAATACACATTCTTTTCAAGTGTACATGGAACATTCTCCAGAATAGATCACATACTAGGGCACAAATCAGACCTCAACCAGTACAAAAAGACTGAGATCATACCATGCATATTTTCAGATCACAGTGCTATGAAACTTGAAGTCAACCACAAGAAAAAATTTGGAAAGTCCGCAAATATATGGAGGTTAAAATGTGCATCCCTGGGTCTCAGAATAGAAAACAAGGTGGATAGGGTTTAGAATGAGGTTAAGATGCCATCACTCAAGGAAGAGGGGAGCTACCTTCCAGGATACCAATGACAAAGAATAGAACCCTCCAGAGGCTGGAAAGGGCCTATACAGTACTTGCTTCCCTATCCAGTCCCTGCCAGCCAGCAGAACAAGGTCCAGAACCCAGCCCAGTCAACTCTCCCCAGGAGAGGTGGAGGCTAAGCCATCAGGGAAGAAGAAAGATGCTGCTTCTGTGTCAACAGGCCCTATCACCTTAAAAATGCTAAATTTGGTCTGTCACAGGTTAACCTTAGAGCTAGCAGATTGGGAATGCAGAATTCTCTCTCTGCTTACTGATGCCAGAGATCTCTTCTCATGGGACAAAGTTTCATATACCACCAGTGCATTGGGGTAACATGCTGGCTGAAACTCACTCACATTCAACTACACTCAGTTAATCAAAGAGTATTAATTATGTCAGATCCTTCACTGTTTTTATGGCAGAATGCAGGCAAAGCTATTGAGGAATCCGGTTGCTGAGGAGGGGGAAGAAAGAGGGAAGGCACAGAAAGAAGAGGGTGTGAATCCAGATATATTTAAAGCACTTGGGCATTTTTGCTGAGCCAACATGGCTCCCTCTTCAACTGGACTGGGACAAACAGCTCTGTCCCGAGGTGGTTTTGTCATGCTAATGCAGACAGACAGCTCTGCTTCCCAAGATTTAGAGGAGGTTTTGTGAGTTTGTTTGCACCATGCTGAGCTTCCTTGGGAAGCTTTCATTAACCAGGGTACCACTGAAGAGCACCTGGAAGCTACCCGGTTAAGGGGTTAAGGCGGTGAGGAAGGGGCAGCCTAGGCAGAGTCCAAGGGGGTAGCAAGAAGAGGCATCACCACGGTGCCCAACACTGTGCCAGCTTCTCCGCGAAAGGGATTTCCTGTGCTCTTAGGAGAAAAGGATTCTCTCTCCCATGCAGAAGAGACAGCCGATGTTTCAGGGCTTTGAACGAAACTTGGCTGTGGTCATTTAATGCCTAAGTGGGGGATTCTCTGACACCAGAGTTCAAGCTTTCCACTTGGCCACACAGGAGAGCCAGGAAGGGAAGAACAATCCACTGAAAAGCCCTTCCCGGTGTGAGTCAACAAGGGAGCTCAGGATGTGGCAAACCTCAGCAGAGGAGGACCTGTGCATTCGTTCTCTAACTACGTATTTATTGAGCATCTGTGATGAGCACGGCATTGTTCTGGGCTCTCACAAAGACAAGGGCTCTCATGAAAGACACATAAGAAATAGTCCCTCCCAGATGTGAGCTTACCTTCTAGCTGGGAGGAAAAATAAACACAGAGGAACAGTTAAGTAATATTAAAAAATGCAGCTAGATCCCCAGAACTGGGGGATTTGAAGATAGAGAATATCTACATGAGACAGTGCAGTTATGAGAGGCCTTTATCAAAGAGAGGGACTCATGCTGTTCTTTGCAGAATGACTGGTATTTCAGGAGGTAGAAAAAGGGAAGAGAACATTCTAAAAGGAAAGACATGATAGGAACCAAATCAGGATGAATGCATCTGCCCTAAACAGAAGCTTATACCCCAAATCAGGAAGGCACTCTGGACTCAGTGAGGAGGAGACAGCCGTGCTGGAACAGAGATATTGCGGAAATGACCAAGAATCTTGAAGTTCAGGAAATCTGTTAGAAATGAGGGAAGAGGGGCGCCCGGGTGGCTCAGTCAGTTAAGCATAGGTCATGATCTCAGGGTCCTGGGATGGAGCCCTGCATCAGGCTCCTTGCTCAGCAGGGAGTCTGCTTGTCTCTCTCCCACTTTCTGCGCCCCCACTCCCACTTGTGCTCTCTCTCAAATAAATAATAAAATAAAATAAAATAAAAAAAGAAACGAGGGAGGAAGCTAGTGAGTTTCTAGGATTTACCTGATAGCAGTTATTATTCCAATTTGACAAGAAGACTCAAAGTAAACAGAAATCCAGTGACTATGTCTACACAGAGAGCAGCAACAGGGTGTGACACAGGCAGGAAAACTTCCACTCATCCTCTCGTTTCCTTTCAGGGGCCCCTGAGAAAATGTTCCCAGCAGGATGAGACACGGACCTTTGCTCCGTCTAAGTATCCCATGCACTCTCACTGCTTTCTTTATCAAGGTATTTTTATCACCTACAAAATAAACCACTCTAGGAAACTTTTCCATATATGGAGAGATGTTTGCATTGGCATAGAAAGAAGGCAATAGCCTCATAAGTAAGTCAGACCTCCCCAACCACCAAATGAGAGCATCCCTAAAACCCTGCCATTTTGAACCAAAAAATAATAATAATAATAAAATAATGTTTCTTCCAATTGCTCCAATCAGGGAGAGTCTTAAGAAATAAACATGGCTTCACAGTTACCTTCAAGCATGCAATTAAATGAATGAATGGATTCTATCATGGCGGTGATGTCAGAGGCATTTGTGACATAGTGAGAAATATGCCTTTGGTCTTTGCCCCTGGTTCCTGAAAAGAGCTCCTAAAAACCCTGTACTTTTTTTTTTTTTAAAGATTTTATTTATTTATTTGACAGAGATAGAGACAGCCAGTGAGAGAGGGAACACAAGCAGGGGGAGTGGGAGAGGAAGAAGCAGGCTCATAGCAGAGGAGCCTGATGTGGGGCTCGATCCCATAACGCCGGGATCACGCCCTGAGCTGAAGGCAGACGCTTAACCGCTGTGCCACCCAGGCGCCCCGACCCTGTACTTTTTTGAGTGATGAGGATAATAGGAGTGCCTTACACAGAGCTCCTAAATCCCCTGGATTTCCCTGGATGATGGCGCATCTTCTGTTCTGATGAGGCTCCTGTGTGGGAATCGGTCCCTAGAAAGACCACGCGATGATTAGATGCTCGGAACTGCCCGCCTCAATCCCATCCTCTGGCAAAGGGAGAAGGACTGGACACTCAGTCAGGAAGCGATCATGCCTTGGTGATGGAGCCTCCATAAAACAGCCCCGAACTCTGAGATGTGGAGAGCTTCTGGGCTGGCACACAATCCCCATGCGCCAGGAGCGTGGCACGCCCCAGCCACATGGGAATGAACGCTGCTGTGCCCGGGGCCCTTCCAGACCTCATCCTGGGCGCCTCTTCATCTGGCTGCTCGTCTGTCTCCTTCATCGAATCCTCGACAATAAACAGGCGGGGGTGTGTTTCTGCGAGTTCTATGAGCTATTAGAGCAAATTATCAAATCCGAGGAGGGGCTTGTGGGAACCCCAGTGTATAGCTGGTCAGTCAGAAGTATGAGTGACAACCTGGGACTTGGGACTGGCATCTAAAGCAGGGGAGGGGGAGGTCAGTCTTGTGGGAAGAAGTCCTTAAGCTCTAACTCTAGACAGTTAGTGTCATAAGTAAATTGGAACACACCCAGTTAGCGGGCAGAGACTTGGAGAATTGCTGGGAGTGAGAGACACCCCCCCCCACACACACACACATCTGGTGTCCAAAGTATTGTGAATAGAGGAAAAGAAACTGTTTTCCTTTCAGCAGTCAGATCAGCGAAAGTGTGCTTGAGAAGAATGAAAGTTACACGAGCAGAAAACATCTGTCAAGAATCCGCCACGGCTGAGCAGATGTTATACCTTTCCCTTGATGAGTATGTACAGGACCTTCTACCCCTGTATCATGTGGGCATTATCTGTCCCCTCCAAGCATTCCCCTAACTCAGCCCCAAGCCTCCTGGTACAGGGTGGACATCTTACATGTGCCTTAGGGACAGATGAATGAAAGAATCTCCCAAGCACAGTGTGACCCAATTGACCACTTTCTGGGGAAACAAGCCTAACTTCCTTCACCAGCACGGGTCAGCTCACAGATAAAGAACATTTTGAAAAAAGCACGGGGACGCTCTGTTCTCCCCATTTAAAGCATGTAGCCCTCATCCCTACGTGGATTCATTGGGAAACTCATGCATGTGTCTGCTAATCATAATTTACAACCATTCTTTATGATCTGTTCCTTATGAGAGTTCTCTCCTCTAAGTCAGGATAGCTTTCCCCATTGAGCAGATAGTGAAATCAAGAAATCAAGGTGCACGCCAAGGTAGGAAGGACTATGAATGCAGAACATGTGAGACTTTGCAGAACTCTGATTAAGAGCACAGGCTTTGGGCTCAGGTAGACTGAAGAATGAATGTTGTTCACTCCCTTTCTAGCTGCATGATCTGGAGGAAACAACTTGCCTTAAGAAGCCTTCGTTTCTACACGAATACAAACCACTTACTTCCGAACAGCTGTGGTGCTTGAGATCATGGAGGTAGAGATCTTAGCACAGGACCAGGCACACAGTGTGTTGGGGCTTCTGGGAACCTCCCTCCTCCCCAGATTCATGCTTCCACATGTAAGAAGTCTCTACTAGGAAAGCAGTGCTGGTCTCTCTGACCTGTACTCCTTCCGAGGAGAGGGGACATAGATCTGAGTGCGGAGTGGAGGAAAAGATCTGAGCGGGCCGACTCAGCCCCTCCCCTCCTCTCTCTGTGTTTTTGATGTCGGCATGCCTGGAGAAAGTGTACCTTCTACTCTGCTCTCTATACTCAGTGGGGGCTTAGCAGTGCCCGATCTCTTTCCCAGGAGGCACGACATTTAGTTAAAAAGAATGGTAGGCAAGCCTTTTGACCATAGCTGAGCCATGCCACCCAGCGTAGTTTTATCAGTAACAAAGGTAATATTCTCATTTCCAACTGTCTATCTCTTGTCTCTGCCTCTCAATTGTTCCTGAACTTGGGTGACATTCATTGGGTTCATTCAACCCCAACAGTAAGCATTTCACTAATAGCACGGGGGGCAAGACCAAAGCATCACTCTGTGCTCTACCATCTCCCCTGACTACATGAAATCAGGTTAGTCTGTATTAGTATCAGTGGTTAGCAGGACATTACACTGTACATGAGTGTAGCTGCTCCCACCTGCCAAGTTAGCATGAACATAGGAGCCAATTTGCTGGATGCCCTTCATGTATCCAGGGGCAGTATTAGTGTCTACCAGTATAACCAGGGCCACAGGGACTGACTGTGCACATCATTATACCATGAACCCTAGCTCTAGTGGTTATGTATACATACTCTGGTCACAGCTCCCTTTGGTCATATTTATTCTGTAGTTATTGTTGTTTGAAGCAATAAAAATAATAATTACACACTGCCAGCAAATTTACAAATTCTAGACAAGGTGGTCAGCATGTGACTCCAAGGCCACACTGCTGTTGTATTTTTTAAAATTATGCTTGTGGGGCACCTGGGTGGCTCAGTCGGTGAAGGGTCTGCCTTCGGCTCAGGTCATGATCCTGGGGTCCTGGGATCGGAGCCCTGTGTCGGGCTCCCTGCTCAGCCAGGAGTCTGCTTCTCTCTCTCTCTCTCCTTCTGCCCCTCCCTCCCTCTTGTGCACTCTCTCTCTCTCAAATAAATAAATAAAATCTCTAAAAAATAATAATAATAAAATAAAATTATGTTTGTACTGCCAACAGTTGTTACATGATAAACAAACATAGGAAATGAAATAAAAGAATAAAAAAGCAAATGAAGAAACAACGCCAATGAAAAAATAAAGGATTGAGTTAACTACTGTTCATGTGCTTGACATTTAGAAACTAGAATCCTTCTGTTATTCCAGAGCACCCCAGGACTTGGTATTACTTTGCTGTATCAGACAATATGTAATGATCTGGAAAGCCAAGCAAATATAAGGAAAAATACAGAAGACGACAGTCAAGTAGCACTTATTGATCTAATAGTCCTTGATACATCATTGTCACTCTTCACATCCATGATTTTATATATAAAAAAAACAGGGATAAAAACAAGAGCATCTGAAAGTGAATGGGACTGAGAAAGACTTAGGTTAAGAAAAATCTGTTTAAGTATGTCTTATAACAAAAAGCACTTTCACTCTATCTTATGGTCATTATTTTCATCTAGCAAATTCCTGACTTCTGTGAGGACAATGAGACTGGGGAACCTCAACTTAACCCCTATGTCTCACCAAGTTTTCACTCACTAACAATGAAACCATGAGTGAGAAACCAGGATTCTTTGAGCCGGGAGAAAAGGGGTAGGAAATACAAAAAGGAAGGCTGAGTTTGAAGAATCACACATTATTTAAAGTGATTTTGACTCCTGAGGGAGGAAGAAAAGCTGAACTTCACAAGACAGATGTGGTCAGCAAATTCCCTTCCGGATGAAATGCAGGTCTTCCTGCCCTTCTGCACAGCCCTCATGGCTATCTAAACTCCTCAAATAGCTACCCTGCTCCAGAGTTCTCGGTAATCACCTCCGCACAGAACCCGGCAGAAAGTAAAACTGCCAAGCAGCAGTGTGATTTACGTGGTTACCTGAAGATGAAAGAGATTTTTGCATTTATATTGGGGAAAGCCCATTAACTGGATAATTTACATTTCCCTCTCAAATCTCCCTTTAGTACGCACATTTCCAAGTTTTTGTCAATGTCCAGTCTGAGGGAGAACATTAACTTCCATCATCACTACCATAATCATCAATCTGTGTAGTAATGTGAGGATTACAGGGAAGTCAACTTTCCTATGGACAGGTGCGGGGACGTTATTCTAAACTTGACCATCGTCAACGTACTGGACGGAGAATGCAAATCATTCAAGAGTGGCACTCTGGAGCAGTAAAGCCTGCCCTGGGAAACCAGCATCTAAGGAGCGTCGACCGAAGTAGGAAGGTGAAGGAGGTAAATTCTTGAAATTTCCAAATTATGCATTTATTCTGACAGAGATTCCCAAATGTCACTCATTCAAGTCATACCTTCATAGTTTAATTGTGCCATGTCCACGTGCCACCTGAAATTTTACTTGACTTTTAAATCGATTTTTGCCTTATCTGATTCTTAATAACAAAAATCAATGAAATTAATTGGATATACTTATTATTTTCTAATATATGTTTAAATCTTACATTTTTTTCAAATGATAGCCCACGTGGCACCTAGAAGTATTCTCCTACCAATGCTAATTTCTTAGTTGGGGTCATTCGTTACATTTGGGCAAAATGTTAATGAGGAGAAAGCTGGGTGAAGGGTATAAGGAGCTTTCTCTGCACTATTTTTGCAAAGTTTCTGTAAGGCTAGCATTATTTCAAATAATAAGTTACCATTTATTGGGCAATAGTGTCCTTGAACCAGGTCCCACAGGTAAACAAAACCTCAAGTTTCTTTGCCTTTACCTTTAGCTAGAACTTTATCAAGTCTCTGTGGAAATTACGGTTATTGCTTGTTTCCACAGACTGTAACTTGTGGATGATGCCATCAGGAATTCTGGAATGTGCTCTCTATGCACGATGACTGAACTAAATATGAAGAGTACTTAAGGCTAAGACCAAAACAGGTCAGGCGCAGGGAGAGGAGCGTAATGATTTAGGGTTATCTCTGAGCTGGTTTAACCCACTGGATAACAACCCCAGTGGTGTAGAGGCAATCAGACTCGTTTTGGAGGTGCCACAGTTTTCAGATGCTTGGGAAGGTCATTTCTGATCTCTCACGGCACGGAGGACTCCACACAGGACACGATGAGAAGGCAGCTCCTTCCCACAAAGATATTTTAAATTAGAAAAGACTTTCCCCGTTGGTATGCCATAGCCTACTGGCATGCTGCAGATGAACTGCAGCTGTACTGCGATGTTCACCTCCAACCCCTGGGGCAACTGAAGGGGTAAGCACTAAACCCATCACCTCAACCACGAAAAGACATGTAACATACTCCAGGAAGACCCAGAAAGATCGTCACTTTTAGAGATCTGCCATGAAATTGTGTGAAGCACTGACCTTGAAGCTTCCCAAGTGCCTGACGTCCTCAAGTGCCCTAGTGTCTAATCCCCAGGATCGCATCATCCAGGACCAAGATTTGAGAAACTCTGATTATTGACTCAGACTCCTTTAACCTGTAACTATGGGGACGTCAACTTTGAGTTCTGTTCCTGTGGTGGTCAATGAAGGTGAATATGCCTTGGATTTAGAGTCTCCGTCTTAAAGCGGCTCAAACTCTTCCAGATGGGTCTAGAACAACAGCCATACCCCTCACCTTGAATCTCAAAACCCCTAGGAAAGAAGCCAAAATTGCTTTAAATGCCACAGTTTTGCAATTGGCCTCTCCCATGACCTTTATGTAATGATAACAGTGTGCCTTCCAGGCTCACTCTACAGTATTTCCAAAGTCCTAAAGAAAGTGACTGAAGCAAAGCCCCTCTGTAAGTCACCAGCGTTAAGCACCAGGACTCTGAGATTCTTCATCACCCCCTTTGTCTTTGGACTGTTAGAAATTCTCCCACACGGCTGAAAGGCATGGGGGCTACGTACAGCCCATCTACCTGGTAGAGCTTATTATCATGTCTGTGTATTAAGCTCTGTCCCCCAGAGGAACCACAGAACACTCATTACAATTCAGGAACTACAAACAGAGCTACAGTAGAATGAAGAGAACTTCAAGCCTTCATTTATTCATTTGCTCATTCATTCTTCTGTTCATTCACCAAGTACTGTGTAGCAGAGACGAACCAGCGCTAGGACCACAGGCCAGAAACAACAGGCAGACAAACTAATAGGTTGTTCTGTGGGAAGTGTTGTAACAGAGACATAAACCAAGTGCTCCACGGTTCACGTGGAGGATAACTAACTCTCCCTGGGGCCTCAGGGTCAGTTCCTGGCTGAGGTGCCCTATGAGCTCGATTAGCCACTCTCAAACTTCTGGGTCTCATGGATTTCCACACATCTTCCAAATGTTGGCACAGTTCATTATACAACTGCAACAACCATTTTCCTTCTTAAAATTACAGGATCCACAATGAGCTTTCGTGGTTCTACCTGGGCTCTATCAATGTTTACCATAACTGAAGCCAGAGCTGAGAAATATCGTAAATAATTATTAATTCATCTAAAAACAATAGTAAGAAACCCATTACATGTTAACAAACCATGTATTTTATGAAAAAAACCAATATTTTTATGATAAAAGAAACAGTGAGAGGAGTGACATCATCTTAGATTTCTCGAAACTCTTTTAATACCCAGCTAAATAAAGGACAGCTGGATTCTTATCCCTGCTTCTGCATTAAATATATTGCAGAATACTTTGGCTGAAGTATATGAAGAAAATCTTGCCTCACAGAGTGATGAATCTAGAAAAGAGAGGAGTCTTTTAATAGCTATTTGAGGAAATTGTGGATTTTTTTTTTTTATAGTACACCAAAGCTCAGTAAGTATTAACTTCCTAATAAAGGTGAATGGCTATGTGGAACCAGAAACCATACCTGGAAGATTTTGTATGGTCTTCATTAAAATCCATCATCCATGTTGAAATCTGAATGTACTTTTTTACTCACACACAGTTTTAAAACGTCATGCACTGGTCGTTTCGAAAATAGTGTCTCATGGATTTCCACACATCTTCCAAATGTTGGCACAGTTTGTTATACAACTGCAAAAACTCTCATTCATGAATAGCATTACTGGTCTCATGAGTCAAGTCTATAAGTATTGAAAAGCTGTCATGCTCACTGTGGCATTCACAAGTTGTTATAATATTCCATGGGTTTTTTTTTCTCTCGAAAGCTTGTGTTTTATCGTTGGCTACAAATGTTGTCAGTTATTTTCCAAGCTCACTTTGTTCATTTTCAAGAAAATGTCGGCCAAATTCCCAAGTCTGAATAAATACAGTTCGCTTGTTCTGTCAAGCAAAAATTATGGTATACGATGGAAGCAGATAGTTGAGCTTGCAACTCAAACACTCACACGTCAGCTTCTAGCAGAAGTCGTGTGTGCTTCCCATTCTCTCAGTTAGAATATTAAGACAACATGTGCTCAAGGGCCAAAATTAGAAAATTAGTAACTGAGACTGCTTTGTCTAGGATATCCCCAAGTAACACTGGATTTGTGGGACAACCGCTGAGTGTGGTGAAAAGCTGAACGGCTACCAGTAGGGTTTGGTGTCACTGCATGAATTCCCACTAAGACACCTGCAGCTTTTCCCACCACTGCTTTTGCATCAGTGCAAATACCAACTCAGTGAAAAAGACAGATAAGATTTTAATATTATGAAAATAGTTTTCACTTCAAAGAGCCTGAGGAAGGGGTCTCATCATCCATGGAAAGGTTGGTGGGATACTTTAAGAACCCCTGAGCTAAACACCAAGGCTCCGCAGGAGTCAGCTTGGTGAAGCTCAGTGCAAAAAAGCCCAATATGTTTTCACAAAACACATACACCACGCCAAATAAGCAATGCTGCACTAGAAGCTGAGGTTACAGAGATGATTAAGAAACTGTCTGCCTTGATACAGACGTAGTGAAAAGAAGGGGCACACACACCCCCATGTTCAGAGCAGCATTGTCCCCAATAGCCAAACCATGGAAGGAGCCGAGATGCCCTTCAACAGACGAATGGATAAAGAAGATGTGGTCCATATATACAATGGAATATTACTCAGCCATCAGAAAGGATGATTACCCACCATTTGCATCAACATGGATGGAACTGGAGGCGATTATGCTAAGTGAAATAAGTCAAGCAGAGGAAGACAATTATCATATGGCTTCACTTATTTGTGGAACATAAGGAATAGCAGGGAAATCGTTAGGAGAAAGAAGGGAAAAATGAAGGCGGGGTAAACAGAGGGGGAATGAACCACAAGAGATTATGGACTCCAGGAAACAAACTGAGGGTTTTAGGGTGGAGGGGGATGGGGGCAGAAGATGGGCTAGCCTGGTGAAGGGTATTAAGGAGGGCACGTGTTGTAGGGTGCACTAGGTGTTATACGCAAACAATGAATTATGGAACACTACATCAAAAACTTATGATGTGCTGTATGGTTACTAACATATCATAATTAAAAAAAAGGAAAGAAAGAAACACTCTGCCTTTGGGGAGCCTGGGTGGCTCAGTCAGTTAAGTGTCCAGCTCTTGGCTTTGGCTCAGGTCATGATCTCAGGGTTGTGAGATCAAGCCCTACATTGGGCTCCTCACTCTGCAGGGAGCCTGCTTGGGATTCTCTCTCTCCCTCTCCAACCTTCCCCTAGCTTGCACGTATGCACACGCCCTCTCTCTCGCTCTCTCTGAGGCACTTATGCTTTCATGGGATAGGCAACTGGTAAAGAAAATAATTTTAGATCTACAGAGTATTACTAGGGAAGTATGCATGGAGTGCTAGGAGAACAGGGAAGGCAAAGAACCCTTGGAAGAGGAGGTTGTACCTAAGATGTATATGGAAGAACAAAAGGAATTGGGGGGGGGATAAAAGAGAGAGCAATGGTGATTTATGAAGTGGAAGGGGCTGAAGTGACTCAGAAGTTTCCCCCTCACTCTCCCGCTCTCCATGCAGTCTGGGAGTACGACCTCAGCTCCAGAACGGGCCGCTTTGTTGAAGCTGAGCAGACACTGCATCCCTCTTGGCACAGAGACTGAGCCAGGGATGGGCAGTCCTAAGTCAACTCACACGACGATTTGCAAGGAGTGGCTTGCAGGGGGCTGCTGGGAGAAAGCAGCCTTCTTCCGCTTGTGCAAGCTCTCAGAAGCAATCCTGACTCCTTCTCTGGACATACTCCATCTGGATGTGGTGCCTGCAACTGCTATGCTGTTTAACAACCAGTGTAAGGACACTGACCACATAGAGAGGAGGCCAAAGCCATGAACTAAAGAGACACAGAGTCGGAGCCCTGATAACAGTAAGCCCGATTACTGCTTCCACTGACCTGAGCCAATAAATCTCCTTTATCATTGCTTCAGTTCAAGTTTTCTCTTACTTATAATGGAAGAATTCCAAACTAACATGAGGTCAATCTGACACAGTAGCAGACTGGTAGGAAGCAAATCGTGGAGTACCCTTCATGTCTTGCTAAGAATCATGAGCTTTCTCCAGCAGGTCCTGGGAGTCAATATAGTACAAGCCGGAAAATCATAAAGCTTCTGAAGGCACCACCAGCTGATACGGAGAGGTCTCTTTTGTTTTTATGCTACGGCCACACTGGCTTTCTTCCAGTTTTACGAGGTACCTTCCTACCTTTGCGTTACCCAAGAAAAGGAGGAGACAATTTCAAGGAAGATCAGCGGTGGCAATGTAACAGTGGGACCATTAAGACAAGGACAGACAAAGGTTCCCTGGATTTCACACGGCACCTTGGTGCAATGAAGCAGTCAGCAAGCTAAAAGCCATCCTGAACAGGGAGAAACTGATCAGGTGCTTGCTACAGGGATATACTAGGAAGCAGGAAATTTTTTTTAAGATAGGAGAGACATGACTATAGACTGAAGGGAGAGATCTAGGAAAAGGAAAGGGCAAGACAAAGGAAAGGTCTAGAAGAGAGGAATCATAGACACAGTGAGGCCCCAGAAGAGGCAGAATTCTTTGTTCTGTGAATCTGAAATTGTGTTTTTTATTTCTCACTGCATCCTGAGAGCCTGGTACCATGACCAATACCCACCAGCTGCTGAAAAAATATTGGCAGTTGGAAATGAGAAGTTAAGAATGAATGTGGAAGTATGCCTACAAGTTTGAGAGTTGGGGGTGTACAGAAATGATGCCCAATAATCAGCCTCAATATTTAGATAAAGTATGAGACAAGGTCTTATGCTACATGAAAAGATACAGAAATTAGATTGGGAGCTTGACTGCCTACTAAAGATTTGAAATAGTCACTTAGAGCAATGAGAAGACAAGTTGATCAAGGACAATAAAAAAAAATAATAAGCGATGTTAAGGGCCAAACAGAGATTAGAACTCAGATATTTATGGTGCCACCAATCCAGACAAATGGGAGAATTTATATACAAACCTTGGTATTCAGTCTGGGGGTCAAAGTAAAGCATGTGGATACGGGGGAACTGATCCAAATTTGGACATTTACTAGTAGATGCTATACAGTAACAAGAAGCAATGAATTTGAGGATTCTAATAAAAAGGTACTTCCAGGAAAAGGAAGCGTTGCCAAAAGCATTCTAATAGACATGAGGAAAATAAAAGGATCAATGAAGGGGCACCCACCTGGGTGGCTCAGTCAGTGAAGCCTCTGCCTTTAACTCAGGTCATGATCTTGAGGTCCTGGGATCGAGCATCATGTTGGGCTCCCTGCTCAGGGGAGAGTCTGCTTCTCCTTCTCCCTCTGTCCCCTCCCCTGCTCATGCACGTGCTCGTTGTCTCACTCTATCTCAAATAAACAAATAAAATCTTTAAAAAAAAAAAGTATCAATGAAATGGTGAATTTCAAAGGTCAAATATAAGTCAGAGTATAAGGGAGAGCAGGAAAGAGCTGGAAAGAATAATTTGTGGTATGAACAGACCAGTTTCAGCTGGAGGACTTTCAGGGATGAGGGTTTGTGACCACAGTTACCAGTGAATGAAATGGGTTTCTGAAGGTCTATGAGGTACTGGGAAGCAAGGAATTTATAAAGTAGGAAACAGGATATATTGTCTACATCAGGGGTTGGCAAACGGTGACATGTGGGCCACTTGCCTATTTGTGAAAATAAAGTTTTAATGGAACAGCCACACCCATTCATTTTCATACTGTCTATGGCTGCTTTTCCACCACAAAGATATAGTTAGGTAGCTGCAACAGAGACCATATGTCCTGAAAAGCCTAAAATATTTGCTATCTTGCCTTTTAAGAATAAAGGTCTACATAGTTCAAGAAATGTGCTTAGGTGAAGGCAGGAGATGAGACAAAGAGAAAAGACAGAAGGGCAGTACCAAGAATAAGGAGAAGGAGGGGCAGAAGGCGACAAAGTTGAAGATGTGGACTTCCAAAAAAGAGGTGTCTTCTGGAAGGAGAGTAGAACTGCATGGGTCTAGAAGGATGGCTCTTAACTTTTTTGAAGTTCCTGTGACAGAGACTGCTCTTTTTTCCAAAAATCTGTCCTCTCTTCCTTTTTTTTTTTTTTTAAGATTTATTTATTTATTTGAAAAGTGAGAGAGAGCAAGAGAGAGCATGTGAGCTGGGAGAGGGGGAGAGGGAGGAGAGAGAGAATCCTCAGGCAGACTCCTCGCTGACCACGGAGCCTGACACAGGGCTCCATCCCAGGACCCTGGGATCATGACCTGAGCCAAAACCAAGAGTCAGGCACTTAACTGACTGAGCCACCCAGACGCTCCATATTCTTTCTTTCTGCCTAGAATTAAAGTTGAGCACATGGCCACCCAGCTAAAACTCAAGCTCCCAGCATCATATGCATGGACTTAGGGCATATGACAAAGTTCTCACCAAAAGCATGTGTGTAGATGGGATACGTGCAATATTTGTCTCACTTGCTTAAATAAAAAGAATATCGTCACCCTGTACTTCTGCCTTTCTCCTTCCTGTAAGGAGAAACACATGCTGGTAAACCTGCTGGTCCGGGCATCAGAGCAGCAAGATGGAAGGACCCTGGTTTCTGAAGAAGTGCATGGAATGGAGCTGCCCTTCCAAGCTGAACCCCTCCCCTTGGAACTGTAGTCTGAGAGAGAATAATTTTTTCTTCTTTAAGTTATTTGTAAAGGTCTCATTGTTCCAGAAGATTAATCGCTTTCCTACTTACAGTATCCCTTTAAAAATCTGATTAAGCTATGGGCTCTATTTCCAGGAAATTGCACTTACACACAAATTTTATACTTAATGGACTCGGGAGCCCATTCATGATGCTGAGGCTAAGAACACTTGGTATGGAAGCATCAGCAAAGAAAATAGGGAATGGACATCCCTCTTATGTGCTTAGAGAACATTAAAAGAAAGTGTTCAGAGGACACTTCTCGATAAAGTAGCCCACTTGTTGCCACTGCACACTTTCAGACTATATTCTGATTATTACTAGACTGAAAAGAGCCATCCAGAAGACGCTGGGAAACATAAGAGATGGGGACATGGGAAAGACAATAAGGTCAAGGCACAGGATGAGATTATAATGGGGGAAAATGAGTGAATTTTAATTTCCAAAATTTGGGGGGAAAGTAGATGTACAGGAAGAACACGACAATCCGAAGCCATCGTCAAGGTCACTAGATATGCCCAGACTTGCCCTGCACATCTCCAGATGGTGCTATACGTATACAAGTTTTATTGGGAGTTCTGCCTCATGGAGTTGTGTGGTGTGGCATATTCACTGAAAGTATCCCTCACTATTTAGAGTTACAAAAGCCACCAAGAAATTGGCAACAGTGAAAGAGTCTCACCAGGCATTTCTATGGTTTATATCCTTAGCTTCATGCCCCCTTACCTAAAGGCTGTCAACTTTTGACAGAGGTCCCAAAGATAGCACTTAAATATTTCTCTACTGCACTTCCTTTCTCCCATTTTGCTTTTCACACTTTCTACATCCTGTTCCCATCTGATGGAGCTCCTAACTTTTCCTGAAACCTGAGAACCCTCATAATTACCAGATTAAATTCCACCATCCTTTTTTTTTTTTTTAAAGATTTTATTTATTTATTTGACAGAGATAGAGACAGCCAGCGAGAGAGGGAACACAAGGCAGGGGGAGTGGGAGAGGAAGAGGCAGGCTCATAGCGGAGGAGCCTGATGTGGGTCGATCCCAGAACGCCGGGATCACGCCCTGAGCCGAAGGCAGACGCTTAACCGCTGTGCCACCCAGGCGCCCCCCACCATCCTTTAATCTCAATTCAGAGTATTTTCTCTGGAAAGAACTTCCTATTATCCTACCTCATTCAGTAGTTCATTGCTGACCAACAAAGCAACCAGTTAGTTCTTAACTCAGTCATTGCATTTACCACACCGTGTAGGACAGTGCCTATGGCTATAGGCCTTATAGATCATTTCAATGCTATATAAATTACTCTGGAGCAAAGAAAGAAAGAAAACTTAAAAATTATTTTATAAAGTAAATGTAAAATTGATACCAAATCCTGCCAAAGGTTACACACAGAAAGAAAGAAAATCTGAGGCTAACTTTACTCAGGAATACTGATGCAAAAATATCTTGAATGAAATATTAGCAAACGGAATCCAGCAACACATTAAAGGAATAATTCACTATTTACCAAGTGAGGGTTGTTTCAGGAATGCAAGGATAGTTCAATATTAGAATATCCACTCATATAATTTATCCTTTAAATAAATCTAAGAAGAAAAATCACACGATTATGGATACTAAAAAAATTTTAGTATTTTTAAAAATTCATTCTTGATGGGGTGCCTGGGTGGCACAGTTGGTTAAGTGTTGGACTCTTGGTTTCAGCTTGGGTCATGATCTCGGGGTCAAGAGATTGAGCCCCACATTGGGCTCTAGGCTCAGCACAGAGCCTGCCTGAGATTCCTTCTCCTTCCCTACCCCTCCCCTACTGCTCCCCCCGTTTGTATGTGCACGTGCATGCTCTCTTTCTCTCTCTCTCTCTCTCAAATAAATAGAATCTTTTAAAAAGCCTTTCTTGATAAAGAAACACTCAATTCTTCCCTAACGTGATAATGTTTATCAATCTTAACACAAAGCAATTATCATAATGGCAACACAGTAGTGTTGCTACCATTAAAGTCAGGACAAGACAAGAAATCACATTATCACATTTTTCTTTGACATTGTACTGTAGTCACCACCAGTGTAATTAGAAAGGAAAATAAAATCAAAGAAATAAAAATTTGAGGGGACAATATAAATGATCAATATTTGCCTATGATATGTCTGCATAACTAAAATATTCAAGAGAACCAACTAAAACACAACTATAGCTAAAGAATTTAGTAAGGTAGTGGCAGCTGAAAATTAACACAAGAATATCAAGATCTTTGATATACACAAACTGTAATCATTAAGAATATATATATACATATATACATATAAAATATATAATATACATGCTACATATGTGTATATAAAATACTCCTTCTACAAAATAACGGAAAGACAAAATACCTAGAAGTAAATCCAGCAAGAAATGTACAAGAACTTTATGAGGAGAAAGAAGAACCTTTAAAACTGTACTAAAGGAAAGACCAGAGCCTGAGCAAACACAAACACAGCAAGTTATTAAGCAGAAAAACTCAACATCAAAAGGACTTAATTCCCCCCAAGGTAATTAAAAAGAATGGTAGCAGACGGTGACTAGTTCTACTAAACATTAAAACATACTACAATACAGAGTAGAGCTTTCAATAATTAAAACAGTGTGGATAGGCACATGAATATATATGTATATAATATATATGCACATGAATATATATATTCATATAGCATATATACTATATACATATATATATATATAGTACTAGAACAGAAGTTCAGGTAGACCTAAATGTATTAAGGAATTCAGTATGTGATAAAGATGACACCTCTAATCAAAGAGGAAATCACAAACTATTTAATAAATGGCACTGAGACATCTGAGTAACCATCTGGAAAGCTAAAGTTGGTACTTCCTACAGTACATCTGGGTAAGGTTATATTTCATAGTATATGTCAGAATGTTCAAAATATATCAAATATTTAAATGCAAAGAACGAAACCATTAGACTATAAGAAGAGAAAATGATGAATCCTTTTATAATCTTTAAGTGAGGAAGAACTTTCCAACTGAGATTTAAGGTATGGAAGCCAAAAATAAATACTAACTTCCGGAAAATTCCAAAGCTTTTGGAAAACCAACCAACTACACAAAAACATAGGCAAAATCACGAGACATATAGTAATCTGGGAGAAAATATATTTTTAACTCCTATTACAGTCAAAGGGGTAATCTCCTTAGGATTTAAAGTACTTCTGAAAATACAAAATAACAACGAGATATCACTTCACACGTAGCAAACTGACAAATACGAGAACACTGAACAAAGACAAGGGTTGGAGGGGTTATCGGGGTATAGTAACCCTCAAGTACTACCGATGAGCATGCAGACTAGTACAGCCATTCTGAGCATAATTTGATGGTATTAGTCAAAATAAATATAGATAATCTTTATGAAGCAGCAATTCTACTCCTGCTTATATATCCCAGAGAAATTTTAACAACAGTCCCCAAGGAAATATGCGCAAAGACGATAATTGCAGCACTATAATTATTTGTAGTGATGAGCAGCTGGAGGTGACCTGGTCTCCATCATTGAAAAGATTGGTAAATATGGTGGATGCCGATCATGAAATGCTCTGCAGCAATCCGAACGGGCCACACCTGTACTACCCAATAAACCCTTCTGCAAAGATGACGGAATGTTCTACATGCGTACTATTCAATACAGCAGCCACCAGCCACAGGAGGACACTTAAATGCAAATTAGTTAAATTTTTTTAAAAAATAAAAAATTCAGCTCTTCATTTGCACTAGCTGCATTTCAAGTGCTGAAGAGCAGCATGTGGCTCGGGACTACCATACTGCGTAAGGTATCATTATCACAGAAAGCTCAGTTGGACAGTGTTGGGTCTATTTGCACCTAGTAACATGAGTAGGTCTTAAAAATATAGTGTTGACTGAAAAGAGGAAGAATCAGTATGTTATATTGCATCAACATTTAGTTAAGTTAAAAAAAAATACATGAAAACGGGGCGCCTGGGTGGCTCAGTCATTAAGTGTCTGCCTTCAGCTCAGGTCATGATCCAGCCCCCATGTTGGGCTCCCTGCTCAGCAGGAAGCCTCCTTCCCCTCTCCCACTCCTCCTGCTTGTGTTCCCTCTCTCGCTGCCTCTCTCTCTGTCAAATAAATAAATAAAATCTTTAAAAAAAAATGAACACAAAACTATTCATGTTTTACAAGAACACATACCTCCTAAAAAAAATAAACACTAGGGAAATTAGAGTGCTTGCCTATGGGGAAGGATAGGTGGGAACTGGGAGTAGTGGTAAAGAGAAACAAACAGCCAAATACATGAATCACTGGAAGGAGGAGGATTCTCATAGGCCTATGATAAAATGTATTACAAATTGAGGAGTATGATTGACTCAAATCTCTGCACTGAAATTACATAAACAAAACAAAAAGAGAGCACACAAAAACCCATATGCTAATATTTATGGCACTTTTATTCATAATTGCCAAAAACTGGAAGCAACCAAAGGTTCTTCAACAGGTGAATGGATAAAAAAACTGGTATATTCATACAATGGAATATTATTCAACAATAAAAATAAATGAGCTATCAAGCCAAAAAAAAAGAGAGAGAGAGAGATGGATGAATCTTAAATGTGTAATGCTAGGTGAAGAGGCGAGTCTTAAAAGGGTACACACTGTATGATGCTAATTATACAACACTCTAAAAAAGGCAAAATTGTGGCCACAGTAAAGATCTGTGGTTGCCAGAGTTTGGACGTAAAGAGGGGAGGGGTAGATGGGGGAAGGGCAGGGGATTTTACAGGGCAGTAAAACTATTCTGAGTGATGCTATAATTGTAGATAGTTAACACTCTGCATTTCATTTGTTAAAAACCTACAGAACTTTAGAACACAAAGAGTCAATCTCAATGTGTGCAAATAAAAAAAAAAAAGTCATTTAGGAGGCTGGGTGATCCTAGGATGGAATGCAGAATGAGACAAAATACTAATTGTGTCAAAGATGTATGACACAACCTGGGGTGGGGGTGAGGTGCTGACCTAAGTAACTTTGGTTGGTCTTTTAAGACTAAAGACGAAAGATGCTGTATGTAAGAACTGTACTCTAATTGATCAAGTTTTTCCCCACTGGGGTATGGGTAAACAATTCTGATACTGTTACAGATGGATAGTGGAATTGAACAATTGAATAAATGGATGGAAGACAGTGAGAACCAGATTTCTCACTGCTGGACTGGGATGAACAAACAGAGGAGGCCAGAAAGATTCATGGATTAGATAATGGATTAGATCACGATAATTAGATCATGGATTACAGCCAGATACATCAGCATGAACTCATGCTTATCTTAATAAGATACAGATGGTTACTTATAGAAATATTTATAGATATGTGTGTACATATGAGTTAGTATACACACATGTATTTCCTTGCTCTGTCAGCTGAGAGAGCCTAGAAGCAACAACACCCCAGTATAAATAAATATACACAGTGCCTAGATCTGGGTTTCTTTTTTTTTTTTAATAAAGATTTTTATTTATTTATTTGACAGAGAGACAGCCAGCAAGAGAGGGAACACAAGCAGGGGGGAGTGGGAGAGGAAGAAGCAGGCTCCCAGCGGAAGAGCCCGACATGGGGCTCGATCCCAGAACTCTGGGATCACGCCCTGAGCTGAAGGCAGACGCTTAACGACCGAGCCACTCAGGCGCCCCGTAGATCTGGGTTTCTAATACCATTCTCCAATGAAAAGAACCAGGACTAACAGGAGAAAGAGCTGATTCTAGAACTCTGGGGGCGGGGTGGGTAGGCAACATACAAAATGAGCTAGAGCAGGAAGTGATAAAAAGTAACAAAATGTTCAAAAAACAAAAACAAAACAAGCACCCACATTGATGAGGATATGTCAAAGGGACACAAAAGCCAACTGAAAGATCTCCCCATTAGCCAAAGCTGGAACAATTTCAGCAATAAAATCAATAAAGCAGGGGCGCCTGGGTGGCTCAGTCATTAAGCGTCTGCCTTCAGCTCAGGGCGTGATCCCAGAGATCTGGGATCGAGCCCTGCATCGGGCTCCCTGCTCCACTGGGAGCCTGCTTCTTCCTCTCCCGCTCCCCCTGCTTATGTTCCCTCTCTTGCTGGCTGTCTCTCTTTCTCTGTCAAATAAATAAATAAAATCATTAAAAGAAAAAATCGATAAAGTAGTATTGGATTATAACCCAAAGTATAAAATAAGTATTTGTGAGTCTATATGATATAAATAAATGATTAAATAAATAATAAGAGATAAAAGACAACTGTCTCAGTACAATGATTCAAAATAATTTATGTAGATACTCCGCTCTCTAAATGGTGGACCATAACTCACCATCTCCTTAGTATAGACTATATAGTGACTTCCTTCAAAGAGCACAGCATGGAAAGGGAAAAAGAGAGTAACTTACAGTGAAAAATCTGACAAATTCTACTTCAGCCTGTTGCTGATCAAGGTCAACAGCAACAATGCTAAGTCATATTGACCAAATGTGCCCTTGACATGTGATGAAAATGGATTCCTCCCCCAAACTCATAGCCCCAATTTCATCATGAGGAAAACAAACAAATCCCAGTTGAGGGACATCCTGCAAAATACCTGACTAATACTTCCCAAAACTGTTAAGGTCATCAAAAACAAGTCTGAAAAACTGCCATAGACAAGACGAGTCTAAGGAGACTTGATGACTCAATGTAAAAACTAAGGAAATCTAAATAAAAGATGGGCTTTAGTTAATAGTAATATATCAATATTGGTTCTTTAATTGTAATAAATGTATCATATCAACATAAGATGTTAGTAACAGGAGAAAATGGGTGTGAGGTTTGAGAGCGCTGTATTATCTTTGCAATTTTTCTGTACATCTAAAACTGTTATAAAAAACTAAGTTTATTTAAAAAAAAAAAGGAAGAAAAACAAAAATGAAATACTGCCAGAATGTCAGAAGCCCCTCTTCTTTCCCTCCCCCTTCCATTATCTTCCATTTCCACCAGAGGCAACACCCATTCTTTATTTTGTGTTTTCTTTGCTTTTCATAAAAAATTTTACATCTTTACATATCCTCAAACAATGTGGTGTTACTTTGAATTTTATATAAATGAAACTGTGCTGTATGTATTTTTCAGCTAGTTGTTTATCTTCACTTAGCATTACCACTATGAGATGTATCCATGTTGGCGTATGTGGCTGTAACTCATTTATTCTCATGGCTGGATAACATTCCAGGGGATGACTGTAACATCTCCTATACTTCTAGACTCCTGTTAATGGACATTGGGTTGTTTCCAAGTTTTGCTATGACTAACACTACTACTACAAATATTCATGTGTATTGCAAAAATTAATAAAGGGAAACCTCATTAACGTGAAGCAGGGAGGCCAGAAGGACGTGCCCTACCACTCAATGTCAATCACAGGGAGAACTGTCAGTTACAAACCCCAGCAGAAGAATCATCCCTAGGAAAGTGATCAATTCAGGTCCCAACAGGAAAAAATGCGCACTGAATCTTCTACAGGAAGTCAACTAGTCCTGCAACTCAACTGATGACAAATTATCATCACCCTGAATTCTTGCTTTTTTCCAATGGACTATCATTCCAAATAACCCCTCCCAACTTCTTCCTTCTTCTCCATAAAATAACATACCCCTCCTTTGTTTGTTAGACTTGCCTATGGTTTTGCCTCAGCCTGTATGTCCTCAACTGCAATTCTCTGTCTTTCCCAAATAAACCCATTTTTGCTGGTAAAATAACTTTTATTTTTAAGGTTAACAATATATATAAAAATTCCTGTGCAATAAATACCTAAAAGTGGAATCACTGGGTTGGGAGGCGTGCATGTTGTCAACTTTGCTGTGTAATACCAAACTATTTTATAAAAGTTGTCACACATCAATTTAGATTACCATCGGCACCAATTTAATTTGCACAAATTGTGTTCCTTGGAAACCCAGGAATCAATAGAGGCACTTCATTTTGTTTTCTCAAAGTTTTAAATTATGTGATTGAAAAATAAAATAATAACTATTACAAATTTATAATAAAAACATGATGATAGATGCCAAATTGTGGTACATTAAAAATTATCATAGGCTTTAACTTGTCCTGAGAGAGTAACTTGCTCAAAATAGAGCTTGTTCTGCCATCTGTGTGCATATATTTGAACTTGGTGTAAAAGTGGAGAAATAAAGACTCGGCATGTTCCTGCTGAAAGGATGCCAAGTTCTGTTCCCATAAACTGGCCTTAATCTGAGAAACTACTAGCCTTTTGGGTTTAATTACATTCCTAAAAAACCCCACAAGTATATATATTTTTTTTTCTATAAAACAAGACCTCAATCTTTACTCCACAAAGAAAAATAAAGAAATTAAGCTTGTATTTTATTTTTCCTTCAAAAACTCCAATGACTTGAATTCAAACCTATCACTATATTTAGAAGAGCATTTGAAGTGTTGTAAAATTCATCACTCTTGCATTCAAAATGCCTTTGATGTAAAAATCTACATTTCTGTAGACAAACAGTAAATAATAAACCTCTCAATACTATAAATTAGTGCATTCTGCTACCATGAGTTATATAAGCATAGAAGACCCTACTTGAAGATTACTGCCATTCATCCTCCCGTGTCTTAGACGGGCTGCCACTCCATACAAATCTGTTTACTGTTAACCTAAGGAGCTCACCGTAGCAGAGAGTAAAAGGAAGGAAAAGAACCAAATTTTAAAGTTTCTTCTCAAATGGGGAGGTGGAGAGACGTGAAAAAAAATAGGGCTGTTTCGTATTAGGCAAAGGCTCACCTTTTGTAGAAAGGTAGAAAATTATGCCCAGTATTAATTACACTGGAAGCCAATTAAAAAGTTCAGAAACTGCTATTCGAGTAGCTCCACTGGGCTCTGATGGTGGATTCTAAGCCCAAGGCCACTTAATACAAAAGGCAGTGGCCTTGGACAAGGAGCTAAAACCACAGCCATCTTCTGCATGACTCCATTTAACAGCGGAGCCTTCTCCTGGGATTCCCGGTTTGCATTTCGGTGGGGTCTTTCTAAGAAGAGCATTGGACATGTATCTTCATCCCCAAGTATCCTACGTTGTTCATCATGACTGTGGGCGCCATAACACACCAAGGAACGTGGCTACCCACACTTGGACGCTGTAAGGAAGAACTCCCCAATTCCGCTTAGGTAAGTACACCTACTCAGGCAAGTATTTCTTAATGAAGTTCACTCTCTTCTGTGTTAAAGGCTTGTGTGAGAAATCACTCAGAGGGCAAAGATATCCAAAAGGCATTTACATAGAAATCATAAAGGATTCTTCTGTACAGGTTAGTGTACTTTCCCCATTCTAACAATCAGTAGGGCTTCTTTCATCCAACCACGAAAAAGAACAGATTTTGAAAATTTTTAAGGCATAAATAGTAACTAAGAGAAAGGTTAAAATGTTACATTGACCTGAGTTCGAGTGATGGAGCCATCAATCATTGTTAGCTATGTGGCCCTGAGTAAATTACTTAACCTCTCTGATCCTTACTTTTCTTTACTGTTGGAATAAGTGTAAAGCCAGGAGTTGACACTAGATCGGTCTTCAAAGCCTGTTCTTTTAACCACCACACTGGACTGCTCCAGACAGTTTAAACAGAACCTTGCATGTGGGAACTCACTACATCTCTGCAGGCTGATTGATTTATCTTCAGGAGTACCTTCTTCAATCAAAAGCCATGACAGCTAAAACCAAACACCAAGGCTCCAGAGAAACAGCTTTCTTCACTAAGTTTTACACATGCACAAGCTCAATAGTTGGGTCTGAAACAGAGAAGCATCCCTTTCAAATAGTAGCGAGTCCGATAAATCTGTTCACAGCCCAGAAAACCACACTTCAACGCAGAAGCTACACTTCAGGTTAACCAATTGTCTCTAAATCAAATATGCCTCCACAGCAAGAATGTCTACTGTTTTGAAGCTGAGATACTGAGTTTTAGTTGAGATATGAAATTTTCATTGGCAAATTAAGAAACCTTTTCTATTCTCCTGAGAGGGTGATAAGGCCTTTTAAGGAAAATTCCACAGTGAAATCATCATTGCTAAGAGAGTTTGTTCAAAACAGGGTGCAGAGGACATTGAGGAAGCAGGGTCCATGCACTTCTGTTTCAATTCTCCAGAACAGCCATGAACTTTTGAACTCATCAATTGCAACCTGTCAATTGCAACTTGACCACCTCCTGAAATACATCCTTCTACTTTGGACTGAAATCCAATGTAACACCTGTTAGCTAAATAGCCAATCCTGTAGTCTCCAGTTTAACTCTGTCAGCACCAATCATAATTCTTTCAGAACAAGTTCTGTAATCTTGTGGGTTTTGCTTATATAGACTTGTACTCTCTGCTTGCAATATGAGCATTACTTTCTTTTTTGCATGGACTCTGTGCCTCCTGGATTGCAGTCCCTATCCACCCCCCCCAAAAAAACCACCTATGGTTGCTTTTATAGCATCTTCTTTTTGGTCCCCAGGTCTATCAACTCAGATATCTTAAATTAGAAACTGCCTTTACTTTGGGATATTGTAGCTTTTTGCAACACTTGTGAAAGCAGTTTTAGATTATCTGGTTTAGAGTTGTCAGAGAAATACCATAAAGAAAAAGGAAATATGACAATCTCGAGATGGCAGGCCTTGATTGAAAACATTCAAATTCAAAACATTTTTAAATGACATGTAGCCAAACAAAGCACAACTGAAAGTCTCATAAAGCATTGCACCACAATTTGCAAACTCATTTAAGAGGACAGAAGTTACCACCACCCCCTCCACCACCCTGCGGGATATTGTAGCGTCCTACAAGCAAACCAGGACTGACCTGCTGAGGTCGCTTCTGGGAGTGAGGCTTCAGGGCTTTCTGTGCAAAGTCAGCCCTCCACTGCCTGGTTTCTACACAGAGAACCACGCTCCTCTCTACAGAGCCAGGCACCGTCCTGACGCTCTTGTACCACGAGGCCAATCTCTGTACTGCACCATACGCACAGCACACCATCCCATATTCATTCTCACCACCACCGACTGCTTATCTTTGTTCCATGACTTCAAATGGCTTCACCTCCCCTAGGCCACACCAAATTGAATCCATCTTTAATTCCGTTCATTTGTGTTTTGATTTTTTAAATGAACACAGAGCATAGGAGTGGGATAAACTTCTGTGCCTTGGGAGGAGAAGGAAGGCTTCGTAGAAACGTGATAGGTGTGCAGGGTTTAGAAGGAAGAATAGATGGCTACCAAGTGGAGAACGGAGAAGAGCACTCCAGGTGGAGGGAACAGTATTTGCAAAGTCTTGAAAGAATCCTGAAAGGCTAAGGCAGGCTTGCAGGGATATGTGGCTGGAGAAGTGGGCTGTAGTCAGAAGGATGAGACCCTTGTTTGCCTCACTGAAGTAAGAGGACTTGATCCTGGAGACAAAAGGAAACCAAAGGACCTGATTTGGGTCAAGGTCCCTAGTGAAGCCCATGTCATCCATGAAGACTGCTCTTGCCACGTAAGTCGTTCCTTCCTGAGCATTCCTACACCCCTTACCATCCATACCACACACTCAAGCATCATTACTTACAACTCCTCCAAGTATTTCAGTGTGTGTGGCCACTGACTAGAGAGAACCCAACGGCAGGGGCCTTTTATTTTTTTAACTTCTCTATCCTAAGAGTACCTATGAGTGCTGAGGAAGTAAATGATCAATAATTTCCCAGGACCAGTGGATTCGTATTCCTCCCGGGGATGGCTTCAGCACATTAAGTTCCAGAGATAAGAGTAGGGAAAGCTCCAAATCAAAGTCACTACAGCCCTTACTACTGGCCATGTGTGACAGAATCCAAGATCACAAAACTTAACTTGGAGAGCAACTATACACTTGAGCCTACCCTCCATGAACTTGGACTATCCCTTTCTGCCTAGTTGTGCTCCCTGACCCAAGCCGACAGTGACCCTTATTCCCCCTGGGAATACTAGGTCTGAACATGCCCCCATTGACTGGGGGGAGAAGGGGTGGCAAGGACACAATCAGTGCATTTAGGAAATGCATCTGGCTCTGAAGTGAGTGTGTGACTGTTCCTATATGTAAATGCCAAGTTGCAGGAGGTTACCATAGCAACTCCAGCAGGGTGCTGCAGTGGGCAGCTCTGCACAGAGGTGCAGAAACCCCATGCTTTAACATCTGGTCTTTTGCTGTGCACACTGGATCCTAGCTGGCACATCATGGCTTCAGGCCCCGGCTTTGGGACGCTGCAAAAAAGGAAGTGGGATTTTGAAGACCTGCTAGTCCAATTTCCCTTTTTTCATGCACCACACACAGCCCTCCTCGGGCACGGTAAACACGGCATGTAGAGCCCCAAACAGGCTCTTTAGAAACACATAATTCCCTATGCTCATTCTTGTCTATTACGATGAACAGATTGTTACTTGCACATCAGCATGACTTCCACGCAAAATTTACATCCACTGAATAACCCAGCAATTGTACATTTTAATAAGCGGCATAGCCACAGTGTCCCCATTCCCAGCCAGCCCCCAGTTTTTATTATGTTATTGGTAGGTTTTTAATGCAAAAATAAGTAATGCCATCAAGTGTGTAGGCTGGACTTAACAGGGTCAACTAAGCTGCACTCCAGGAACGGCAAACCAACTTTTCAAAAGACCACGTAATTTTTGAAATCGCTTTTCCATAGGGATTGGAGAGTAGGGGTTTATTCACCCACTTCTTAATGTCTGCAACGTGAAGAGATCTCTTGTGAATAAAGAGCACGAGGGAGGTGTTAGAGGACATTCCACATGTGGCTCTAACCTATGTATGGCCATCAGGAAGCCATGTTCCTACAAAGTGAACTCCAGTTGTTAGGACATTAAGTAGATGGAACATTCGTCTCCTGGACAGTTACACTGTTTTTCAGTTTTTGGATCTGGACAGTAACTATGAATTGGGTTATCTTTGAATTCTCTCATGGGCAAAGTAAGGATGATTTACAGCATCACTAAAGAAATGAATTGCATGGGGGGCGCCTGGGTGGCACAGCGGTTAAAGCGTCTGCCTTCGGCTCAGGGCGTGATCCCGGCGTTATGGGATCGAGCCCCACATCAGGCTCTTCTGCTATGAGCCTGCTGCTTCCTCTCCCACTCCCCCTGCTTCTGTTCCCTCTCTCGCTGGCTGTCTCTATCTCTGTCAAATAAATAAATAAAATCTTTAAAAAAAAAAAAAAAAAAAAAAAAAAATGAATTGCATGGTGGGTGTGCACAGCAGGAAGAGAGAGACATCTGCACAAGGAAAAGTGAGGAAAATTTTGGTTAACAAAGTCACATGACCCTGTCCTGCTTTGCAAGATGCTGGAGCAGGACCACAGTATCTTTGCAGCCTGGCAGTGAAAAAGAGGTGGATTAGAAGGTTCCAGGATCCTAAGGAGTTTTGCGGCCTAAGAAAATTAATAGAGGGGTACTGAGAGAGAAATGTAAACAAACAAAGGAAGGGAGGGGGAGTCTTTCAGCCAGGAAGACCATTCTGTGTGCAGGAATGCCTTTGCCTACTGAAGGTAGCATTGGGAACAAAGAAGATACCAACATGAACAGACTAGAGTTGGATGATTTCTTTACCCAAGGCCTTGTGCTGTGACCTGGGCATGTGGAGGTGGCTGCATGAGAACATCCTTGCATGTAAGTGTGGAGGCAGGATGGACACCAGGGGGAGAGAAAACTTGAGTGTTGTGAAGGAAGGCCAGAGAGTGCCAGTCACCTGGTGAGAGATAGCGAGCCCTCTCCAAGAGTGCAGGCTAGAGATCCAGCCAGTGCGATGTGGCCTGCACACGCCTGCCACGGGGAGGGCGGGATACCTGCCTCGAACTACCCCAGAAAATGCTGTGGGAGTGGGTGTCCAGGGGGTGTGAAGCAAAGAAGGGAACATGTGGCCGGGGAGTGGAGAGAAGGGCTTATGGGAGTTGAGCTGGTCGCAGACAAGTGCTCTGTCAATGTGCTCCTGAAGGAAAGCGGGGAGGTCAAGGCCGGGAAAGGTTTCAGAAAGACTCCTGCAACCTGCTCCTGTGGGGCAGGGCAGGAAGGAGGTCGAGGGCCCAGCATCCATGTCGGATCTGGGGAGAAGTCAGGGACACGGAGGCGCCGGCCGGCAGGTGGGTGTGGAAGGCGGGCTGGGCGTGGGGCGGATCCAGGGAGGTAGGAGTGGGGGAGGGGAGGTCGGCGGCGAGTGGGTGTGTGGAGCGAGCCGGGGTGGGGGGTGGGGGCGCCGGGCCGCCTCGACCTCCCCCGGGACTCACCCAGCACGAAGTAGGGCAGTTCGGTGTTTTCCAGGTCGTCCACCACGACCATTTCTCCGGGGAAGTCGTTGCGCACCGAGAAGAGGAGCTTGGGCTCGGAGGCCGAGGGGCTGTGCATGATGCTCAGGTCGTTCTCGCGCAGGAAGGGCAGCGCCGACACCGTGATGCTTTTGAGCTTGCACTCCAGCTCCTTGGATGGGTCCACGTCGCCGGCGGCCGTGGCCAGCACCGCCGCCGGCCCCCAGCAGCAGGCGAGCAGGGCGCAGAGCCCGGCTAAAGCCATCTTGAGCCCCGGCCGCCTTCCTCCGGCGCCGCGAAGGTGGGGGAGGCGGCGAGCGGGCGGGAGGGAGCGAGCGAGCGCGGGAGGCGGGGGAGGCTGCGGAGGGACGTGGAGCCGGGAGAGCCCCGCTCCAAGGAGCCAGACGCCGCGCGCACTGCGCGGGGCTTGCGCGCTGCTTCCCGGAGCGCCCGCGTTCTTTGTTCCTCGCAGCTGCTTCGCTGGGGAAGGGAAGGGGGGGAAGGAGGAGAGAAGGGAAGGAAGGACGTCGGAGGAGAGAGGAAGGGAGCTGAGGATTCTAGGGAATCAGGTCAGCCCCCAGCAGGCTGCCCGTGCTGCCGCCTTTCTCCTCCTTCGCCTCCCCCGGCACGAGCACGCTCTTGGCTAGGAACTACCTGCACAGCATTTTTTTAAAAATCGGTCTTTGCAATGCAAAATCTTCCCTCTCGCATCATCATCCAGATGGCTTGGGAAGGGCACACGGGCGCACACACCTTAAAAGGCGCTTCCTGAAAGCAGGTGGGGGGGGTCTCTATATGCAAATGAGCCCCCCATTATTTTGTGGGTTAGGTGGTCACATTCTTGTCTTTTTTACCCTCTAGGTTTGCATATGTGTGTTGGATAAACGGGTGCTGACTAAAAAAAAAAAAAAAAAATGGATGCATGTATTTTTACTCAGCACTAACTTTGCAGAAATATTTAGAGGAAACATTTGGCTTGTAGATATAGATATATCTGCTCAAGAGGTAGATGTGAACATCAAAATAAAGCCAAGGCACGGTGTACAGTGAAGCAGGAGATCAAAAGTGTTATTGGCAACTTTTTTCTGCTCTTTGTTTCATTTCTGTTGCGAATGTTATCAGTGGTAACCAATATAAAGATGATGTGGGGAATGCTATATTTGATAGAAAAAGTAAAACTAGCTAGAAGAAATGTTGAGCCTTTAATTCTAGAGAGTCCAATAAATATAACAGAGCTGGAAGAAAATGTGGGGAAAACAAGCCTGAATTGTCTAAGCCCTACCAAATTGGAAAGGAATAAAAGAGTATCCTTGGGCATGGGCCAAGTCAGTCCCAACCCCATCAGAAGTAGCACACTGTAGATAGCAACAATAGCCCCTGTTAAGTTTTGTTTACACTAGTGCTGGGCAGTGTGGCCTTAACAAAACGATGACAATACGCAATAAACCATGGTAGAAAAGTGGTTCGTGTGTGCTGGAATCTGATGTTTTATTGAACTTTCTCTCCCACGATAACCAATAACTTACTTTAAAAGTTTGCCCTTCCAACATCATTTATTCAATGCTGCTTTAAATACTAGGTGTTGTAAGTCTCCTTTAGGTAGTGCCTACTCTCTAGGAATTTAATGTGCCACACTTTACAAAAAGGACCCCTCATTTGAGAAACAATTTCATTCTCATGGTGCCTCCTGTTAATTTATTGGCACATGTGAATGTATGTCCTTTAAAAGAAAAAAAAAACATGTTTGCCATATATTTCACAAGGGTACTCTAGTTGATGGATAGGAGTAGAGAAAATGAGCCATATTTAAGAGGTGAAAGACCTGTTTAATATGAAAAAGGGAACAAAAATGGTTTATTAGGAGTTGTCTTTTGAATCTGGTGTACCAGATGTCAGTCACCATGCAGCACTGCAAACCACTGCAAAAGAAATGTATTAGCTGATGACCTTCCTAAAACTCATCCTTATTTTCATTACTCCCCTATGAGGTTCTGAAGGAGAGAAAGACCCCAGTAAACTTTTTTTCCTACTCTCCCTAGCCTAAAAAGCAGTATTAAACTTCGTTTTGCGAAGTTTACCATGGAAAGATTAGAGTAGGTGCCAGGAAAACACAAGTGGTTGTAGAAAGAGAGAAAGAGCACGTGACTGCCAGATCATCTGTGAGTGCACTCTCTCATTTAACAGATGATGAAGGTAAGGCCAGTGAAGTAGTGAGGTGACCTACCCAAGATCAATCTGCTAAGAAGGGGTGGAGTTAAGACTGCAGAGAAGACTTCTTTGCCTAATGCCCTCTCCACTACATTTATGTTACATTTAGGTGCACTCATGGATTATCATCAGAATTTATGAATCACAGTCATTCATTCAGTAAACACTTGGGTACCTACCATCTGCTGAGCATTAGGCTAGGCATGGACAGGAGAAATACTCCCGCTTTTGAGTAGCATATAAACTGCAATTCCTTTGAAATCTTTAATTTTCTGAACTGTTGAGTCATTTTAGAAAACCTAAGTGAATCACATGGGGTTGATTTTCTAATAAGTCAGGATCTAGTGTTTTTTGCCTATCTATGGTCATTTTTACATGCTTTCTTATTCACATTTAAAAGGAAAAATGCATAGATTAAATAGTCATTGAAAATGTATATTGATTTGGAAATAGTTGGAAGTTGGGTTTCTCAAACCTTTATAGATCTCTTTCTCTATGGGAAGATCAGACAAAAGAACTGTACAAATAAGAAGAGGTCCTATATTGCCAGGGCACAGGATTCCTGTAACACAGATACAATGTCACATGGCCTCCTCTTAGGGAATTAAATACCGAGAGATGGGGGAAAGGTTGAAGTTCACAGAAGCTAGAACATCTGTACTCTGTGTTGTTTTACATTTAAATGGAACTTGGAGAAATTTGTATGCATCTCAATCATTACCTTTGTGTATAGGCAACGTGATATAGTTGCAAACATGTTTGGATGTAAGTCTCAACTCCTTAATTTGCTTATTCGAAAGTGAGATTGGACCATTCTTTTTTTTTTTAATTTCCTTTTTTTTCGAGAGAGAGAGAGAGAGAGAATGAGAGAGAGAGAGTGCATATGTGCAGGAAGGGGTGGTTGGAAGAGAGGGAGAGAGAGAATCTTAAGCAGGCTCCACTCCCAGCTCAGAGCCCCACATGGGGCTCAATTTCAAGATCTTGAGATCATGACCTGGGGCGAAATCAGGAGTCAGACCTTTAACCGACTGAGCCACCCAGGCGCCCGGAGATCTGACCATTCTTATCTTCAGTATCTCCATCAATGAAATGGAATCCGTGATCTCTGCCCACCCCAGAGGCCACAAATAGGTGCAAGTACGTACTTTCACTGAGATGGTATCAAATAGCACATTCTGTTATCTCTAATCTGTCCGCTCTCCCCTGACAATACACGTACACATTCCAATCAAATTAAAGCCCATTTCCCGTCCTCCCATCCTGTTCTGCCCACCTGGGAGGCACTGCTCTGGGTTCTCCAGGTCGTCTCATCTCCACAGACCAATCTCCAGCCTCATCTACACAGTGGGTCCTTCTCTCACATCCTTGTCTCCTCGCCCCATCATGGAGCACTTACACACACATACACACACTCCACCTTACAAGACCAAGGGCCACTTCCTATCACCATGTCTTGCATTTGAGATTCTTAATTTGCAATTAGAAACAATTATGCATACTTTTTAGAGCAGTTCTGAGAAGAAAATGAGACTATGTATGGAAAAGATCTGACACATTTTAGATATCAAGTTGGTGTTCAGTAGTGATAGCCTTGGACATTATCCTTTTATTCAATTATTTCTGGTAGAGAGTGGGCTTCAGAATCTCCTTCATGAGATTGTCCTCCTTGTAGTAGCCAGGGGTAAATTAAGCAATTTATACTCCTTGGTGTGTATACCAAGGATAAATGATTACATGTGTTCACCAAAAGAAATATACAAGAACATTCATAGCAGGTTTACTTTGAATAGACCAAAAAAAAAAAAGAATCCAAGACTGCATCAATAGGAAATAGATAAATGGTTTATAGTCATGCACTGGAATATTGTACAGCAATAAAAACATGCAAGAGAAAGCAGACACAAAAGTGCGTATATGCTCAGATTCTATTTATGAACTTCAAGAACAGGTAACATTAATCTTTGATGATGGAAGTCAAAATAGCGGCTATTTTGGAGAGTGGGGGATTTTAACTGAGAAGGGCAGATGAGCTTCCGGGGTGCTGGAAATGATGTGAGTAGTGGTTACATGGATGCATAGATAGGCAAACATTCATCAAACTGTACACCTGTGGGATTTTTAATGTATATGATACCTCATTAATTTTTTTAACATGGCTTAGAACTCCATACCCACAGTATGCAGAAGGAAGGTCAAACCTGTATAATAAAATACAGAAGAGGTGAAAGTGATGGATGGGTGGGGCTAAGGGTGTGTATGTGAGAAGTAGTTCTAATTTTTCCCCATTCATTCAGAACATCTGGCTCCTTAATGCTTTTTAGCTAATCCTGATGTATACTACTTGAGATTCATTAAACCTCTGTTTTCTTTTATTTTTTTCTAGTTTTTTTTTACAAGATAATCTTTGATTTTGCCCTCCATTCAAGAAAGCTAAATCAAAACACTTCTCTCCCTTTCTATGTATTTCTTCTTTCCATATTTTCTCCACCACACAACTTGATGTGAACTCCCAAATTCCTTTGCCAGCTCCAGCCCCTAGCTCTTCTGTTGATTGGATTTTTCTTGAACTATTACTCTCCTGTGCTCTTGTCCAAATTTAGTGTAATATGTTAGTTAGCTGGATGTAATTCAGTTGTGCATCCTCATTAGCGCATTAAGAATATATTTCACACTCTTTGATCCCAAGTTAAGAATTCTTTTTCCTTATTCTTTCCTCCCCCACCCCTCCTCTCAATTCACAGGCTCAGCAACAGCACCTGCTTCACAGAAACAAGGCTGGTCCTGTTCTGATTTCTCTAGTCTTCCTTTAAAAACCAAATGGAGATCAACAGTCCCTCTTCCCGACACACACTGAAGCAAAAAGAGACACACAGAAGGAGAGCACCACAGGCAAAACAATTCCCTTTTTTGGAAGCAGGACATTTTTTCCCTTTAATCTCTCCCCAGAAACCAGAAGTTCTCCTCTATGCCTTTGTCTTCACAATCCTGGTTTTGGGGACAGAACGTTTCTTGATTTAGCTGTTCAGAGTCTCTCCTCTTCTTACTGAGTTCCTGCTATCTTTTTCCTCTCTCTCTTGTATTTCTGGGGGGGGGCGGGGTGCGCGCGCGCGCGCGCGCGTGTGTGTGTGTTTGTGTGTGCGCGCGCGCTCGCCCACTGTGAGATAAGTATTTCTCACTTGGGGGCTCATTTCTAATTAAGCAATTCAAGACCAAGAGGCTAAAATGCACAAAACAAACGAATAAAACCTCAATTTAGAAGGAAAATGGCTCAAATGGGTCCCTATCTCTGGGAGTTCTAGTTAAGCAAGCAAACAAAATGGTCTGGGACAAATGATTATTGTAACTCAGGAAGATTAGGAGAAAATGTAATTAGCTCCCAGTTTCTTCCTGTTCGTCAGCTTCTTACACCCTCCAACTCCCCACCCGCGAATTTAACCAAGGCTTCGTAATCCACACCAAAAAGTCCCTGCTGCAAAGCCGGGAGGGTTAACAGAGCTGGTACCCCAGCCTGCCAGCTAACCAAAGGAGACAGCCGGTGAGACTCCAAGCCCGCCCCCTGCCAAGCCGCCCAGCCAATGGGCACCTGTGGGGCGTGTGGCGCTGTGTCCCATTGGCTGCCAACCTACGTGCATAAGAAAGAAAGAGAGAGGCTGGCAGGGCAGCATTGTTATCTTAGGACACTCATCTGGTGTCTGAGTCTGCAGGTGACACTGGTTAGGTACGGAGCGCGGAGTCGGAGCAGGGACGCGCCGGGCTGCAGCCCTGGGATGGAACCCGCCTGCCTCGGAAGCTGCTCGCCGCTGCTCCGGCAGCGCCTCCGCTGAGCTCGGAGGTTCCCGTTAACACTTGCCCGGGGACGTGCACCTGCGGTACGGTGCGAGCTCGGGGCAGGTCTGCAGGCAGCCGGGAGAGCAGTGAAGCCGGAGGAACTGTCTTCGCCCAAGTGCAAGGCAGTGATTTCGGGAGAAAGAGAGAGAGGGGGCGGGTGAGTCTCTAGAGTTGGAAGGAAAGCAAGATCTTGGGTGTCTTTTCCCTGGAGGGACAGGGGACTCCCCCATCTGGGTTTTGCACTTTCCTTCCCTCTCCCACCCGCGTGTGCCCTGGCCTGGCGCCGAAGCCCCACTTCAAGCATGCTTTGGGTGACGGGGACCCTCGCTGCTCAGCAGGAAGGCAGCAGGCAAGTGGTGTAACGGCGACGGCGGCGGCAGCAGCAAAGCGGGGAGCAAGAGAATTTGAAAAGAGACATCCGCTCCCTCTCAGGAGGGGGAGGCATTCGCGTTTCCCCAAATGAGAAGGAGCCACAAGAAATCATGAAGTAAAAACTTTGGAAAGCTGCCACTGGAGATGTTGCACGAAAACCTGGAATGTTTCAGGAGTCTCCTCCCAGTCCGTGAAGGTTTGGGGAGCAGCTGATACTGCAAGGAGGGCTCTTGCAAGGATTCAAGGTAACAGTGCAGGGTTTGGGTGAGATTTCTCTCTCCCCTTTTCGTTGTCCTTTGGTGTGTCCCTTGGGAAGGGGATCATTTCGCGCTCCTGCAACCCTCTTGCCCAGGTACCTGGCAGTGGCAGGCAGAGGGACCGATCCCACCTCTTAGTTTCTGTCTCATGGAGCTGAGCAGTGGACTTCGTGGCTTAGCGAGAGATCGCCCTGTTTTTGCCTCCTGGTGTCACCAGGCTTGGGCACTCTGCCTGACCTATATTGCTTTTGCCTGGTTTAAGTCCTCAAAGTTAGTGCAACTCCCATTAGCCTCAGAAAATCCAATTGGGCTGGGTAATTGCAGAAGATGACGAGGACTTTTGCCTGCTTGGAGGCTGCTGGACTGAACTGTAGTCTGTTCACTATGTTTGGAAAGGGCCCCCGAGAGCGGAGGGTGTGATACATGATACATTCATATTCACATGTCCATAGAACTATATTCACATGCTTATAGAGCTCCGTGGCGTGTCTGTAGAGGCCTGTCTTCTTTCTCCCAGGCACATGCAGCCAGGAAAAAAATTTCTGAAGAGTGAACCCTGTAGGTTGCAAATAGGCTCCCCAGGGTGGTGGCAGAGCCCCATTGATCGAGTTGAGCCTGGCAGCATGCTGGCGACACCAGACAGAGAAAAGGGTGCCATGTAGGAAGGAGGGGTATGCTGAGATTCTATAGTGATCCCTCTCCCTGGGTCTGTGATCATCTGGTTACACAGCCCGATGCTGCCTATGGTATGTGTGTGTGTGTTTGTGTGTGTGCCTGTGCTCACAGCTGTATGCAGGAAGCAGGCTGCTGACCAAAGAACCACGCATGTGCAGCTCTCTGCCTAGGCCCCTGGAGTGTTCCTTCCTAGTAGGAGCGTGAACTTGGGAGCTGTTGTTCCAGCCCAGAGGAGTTCTCTCCTCACCCAGCAGTCCCTGGGCATGGTATATATTTATCCAGGGTATATAGACCTAAGCCAAATATTAACTAATAACCAAGCTGATGCACTGTAACATGATTGAACAGACCCCTCTGTAAAGAACTGTGTGCGTGCTCTTCCTAGCCCTGGGAGCCGGGTGCCCTGAGCAGGAACCAATGTTTTCTTAAAAGGGTGGCACTTATAACAAGCAATGCTTATGGCTGGATAATCTGGGCCTTATTCAGCAGGAATAATGATATGTCAGCGTCGACCAATCAGGAGGATAAAAGGTTTATTATAAGTCAAGTATTTCTGCCTCTGTCCTTCTCCAGACATGTGCTTGTGGAAGGGACACTCTTTCTGACCGTGTTCTCTAGAATACGTATAATGCCAGTATTCACCAAGCAGCTAAAGTATTTTACAGAATCCCCTGGGGGGCAGTCTGATGACATCAGGCAGCAGCAAAGTGATGCTGGAGTTTGTGTGTTTTCCCTCTTGGTTTCACACAGTTGTGTGTAGTGTGTTATTTGTTTAAAGCAGGACCCTCCGGAGTTCCCTCTCACTCGCCCTAAGTTGCTTTGCAGCCCTGGGGACATGACCGAGCAAGGCTGCCACAATGATCCTGAAATCTTATCAATATCATAGCTGCTGCTTATTCTGGGGAAGGATGCATGCGTTGCTTCTTTGAGGAGGGATGTGATCTGAGTAGGCACAGAGCACAGATACCGTGAAATGTTTGAGGGAAAAGAAACAAATGTCAGACTATGGTCTTCCCTGCTGGGGGGTGGTGGCTGGATCCAAAGGGTTTCACAGCTGGGCAGCAGCCCTAGAGAAGACAGAAGGATCCTTGACTCTTTCTTCTCCTTCCTCTCCAAAAAATGGGGCCGGCTTTGTCTCCCAGAATGGAGGGATATGCACTGCAGTGTGGGCACCAGGAAGGAGGAGAGGAAGGAAGGACTGGGGAGGGAGGAGGGCCCCTGCTCTGCCAGCACGGGGCCAGGCTCAAGGATGGGGGAAGATCAGCCTCTGGGTGTTCCCTTCTGGCCTACTAACAGGTTGTTTACTGAGCAAGGCCAGAGGGCAGAGAACATCCCTGCGTCACCAACTCCTTCTGATCGCCTTTCCCAAGGCACAGGCTGGCCACCGGGGAGCATCACATAAGAAAGATCCCTTCTGAGACAGTGCTCCAGAATCCCTCCCCAGCTCACAAACAAGAGGTAATCTGGAGGGACTTGAGACAGCTGCGTGGGCACTTTCTGCTGACTGGGATGCTTAGTGTCGAGGTTTCCTGGTTCGTGTTTTGTTTTCCGCACTGTGCAGTGCATTTTGGCGATTCAACTCTTTCCCTTAAATAAGAAGACCTTGTATACATTTTATAATGGCATCCTTTTCCAGGGGGCTGAGAGCGTTTCGGGGAGCTCATCTAATTAATCCTCACACAGCTTATTGTCTCATTTGTCTTTGATTACCCTACAAAGTGGAGCGGGGATGGTTTTAGCCTCCTTCTTGGACAAGAGAGGGTTGAGAACCTTGGAAAGATGAACTGCTGTACTTGGGGTTTCATGGAGTGGGGTCTGGGGCTCAGCATTCCTGGACCAACCCCAGACTCCACCAACTTCTCCTAAGAAATGGTTTCATCTTAGTAACACAGATCTCATCGAATTGTTCTGTGCTTTACAGGAATGGGAGGCTGCAGTGACATTGGGCCTTTCCTCTGGTCCTGACCTAAGGGCTGTGAGGGATAAACGTCTTAGATCTTTCCTTTGCCCTCAAAGATCTTACAGTCTAGTTAGGAAAAGAGGCTGACATCTGGGAAAAAGGAATGACAATATACAGTCTCAACAGCAGTTCAATACAAAAGATTCACGAGGCTGACCTAATTAATCCACGATTGATTTGTTCAGATAACGAGAGCTATCAGTATTCCAAGGAGAGAGAATTTGAGTTGCACCATAGGGGATGGGGTGGGTTTGCTTGGAGAGGAAGAAATGGAGAAGGGATTCCAGCTGACAGAGATGCCAATGCCAACTGCAGCATAGCTGAGAATGCTGGAAATTTCAAGGCTTGCACGTTTCCTTCAGCCTCGCCCTGGGTCACTTCTCCACTTGGATCCTGGAAATACCGTACACCTGGGTTAATTATTTGAAGCCTCTATCAGCCTAGAGGAAGCTATTCTTGGCCGTGGACATCTCATTAGGCATTGAAATTCACCTAGCCTCCCACCCACCCTCAAGCCTAATCCATATATTATGAGAAAAATAGTGCTCAAGGTCAGGGAGCTTATCAACATTGTACCAAAAATTTTGGATGAAGATATTGGGGGAAAACCAGGCAAGTTTCAAGAGAACGTGAGAAAATCTCATATTTTAGAATCAGAATCTCCTAAGAGGCTTGATTTTCCTCCATTTCCAGATTCCCAACCCAAATGTCCCTGTTGGGGTTTAGTAGGAACCGGCAAAATGCCAAAGCCCTTAGGCATTTAGCATTGAGCGGGAGATTTTTATTCTTAAGATTCTTGAGCATGCCGTGTACCTAACCTCTTGCCTCCCCTCCTCTTTCCCTTTTAATAAAACATATGCTATAGCAGTCACAAAAGAGGAGGCCACAAAAAGCAGGAGGGCGGGGCATGGTACCGGCCGCAGCCGGACCACGGGGTACTATGGCTGCTCAGCTGAGCAGGAGAGGGGACAGGCAGGCTGCCAGCCCAGCCAGCTTCAAGGAGGGGCCCTGGGCGCAGACCACCAGGAGACGGCTGCGACAGGCCGGCCACACCATTTGCTCCAGCAGGGAGCCCCGTCTCCTAGAGAAAAGGTCAAAGCAAGCCATAGGTTCTGTGAGAGAACAACCACGCTATTCATTGGTCTTCACTTGGTTGGAGACATCTGTTCACCCTACGTGTCCCTGCTGGCTTGGGTGGCCCCATTCCACCATGGAGACAGTTGCTATCAGGCATGAGAGTAAAATTACTTGCCTAAAGTCACACCATAATTGCTCTCAGATCAAGAGGAAAATCCCCAGAATCCAATTCGTTTGATTCCTTAGCCCCAAGAGTTCACTCTGGGGACGGTCCTCAGGGATATTTCCTTTCTGTTAAAAATCCTCCCTTAGGCCTTCTTTGTTTTCTGTGTTAAATGACCGGACAGCGTGGCTGTGGCCTGTTTCTTTTCTGTTCAGAAGTACCCACTGCCAGTCCAGGCCCATGGACGTGTGGTGAGTGGTTGTATGTTAAAGCTTTTCTCTTTGGGAGTGAAGAGAGGCTACTCAGTCATGCTTCTGACTGGGGGCTGCGGTGGAGGGGCGTCATCTGGCCAGTTAGGATGCAGGCTGATCTCTTTTCAAACCTTTACCCTGCTTATGCAGATGGCAGTAGAGTTGACTAACATCATGACAGCATGGAATCTTCAACACCCAGTTCTATCATTCCTTTTCCTGGAACCCACGTGGAATGCCAAGATGTCCGGAATGCAGGGTTGAGCAAGGGAGTCTGCAATTCGATACCTCATGAGACTGCGCTCTAATTCGTGCTATCCTCCCAACACAGCCACTGGCCACATGTGGCTCTTGAGCACTTGAAATGCAGGTTCTAAGTATAAAATGCACACTGAATTTTGAAAACTTGGCTGAAAAGAAAGAATGAAAAACATGTCATCAATAATTTTTAATATTGATTACATGCTAAAATGATAATATTCTGGATATCTTGGGTTAAGTAAAATATATTAAGATTCGTTTCACTCCATTCTTTTTACTTTTTCATGTGGCTGTCAGAACAGTTGAAATTATGTTTGTGGCTCATATTATGTTTCTTTTGGGAGTGCTGGTCCAGGGGCTGGAGAGTAGTGACAGGTAATATAGACAAAGGGCAGAGGCATGAGATAAGAGGAGCCAGAGACGTGAAGGGAAAGAACATGGAGGGAGAGATGCCAAGCAGCCCACAAATCTTGCTTTGATTTATGTTTGAGGGGCACCTCATCAATGGTGACTCAGCCCACCCAAAGCATTTTCAGAGCACGGCAGCTCTTGGCTCACATGCAAACAATCTGCAGATGAGAGGCCTGGTCATTTTATCCTAATATTTTCGAGTTTCTGCGTGACAGTGGAAATAACCAAGGAAATTATCTTTAGGGTTTCACTCCAAAGTGTGAGGACACAGCAGTTGGGACCAGCTAGGTGTGTTTGGTTTTCAAATCTCCTTCTTTCTTCTCATCACTATCACACTATCATCTTTCCTTGTGAGAGTTTTCCTTCAAATCAGACGTGTTGCTAGTGTGCTGGGGAGAAAGAAGTCACTGCTCTGTGTTAAAGGTTGTTTTGTGGACCTGTCGGTAAGAAGAATGGGGAGAAGACATCATGATTGAATTTTGTTTAATAATTACAGACTTGAACATTATAATCCAATCATTATTATTATTTTATTATTATTCATTGCAATGCGGTTGGGCCACAACTCGAACTCCTCATAATTGCTCAGCCTCTTAGAGTTTATGAAATGTTTACAAGCTTTCTCTCACCTGATTTTCACCAGAGCCCTATGGGGTGGTTATTATTTCCATTCAGAGTTTTCCATGATCCGACCCCAAATTACCTTTATTACCTTATTTTCTAATCCTTCTCTTTTATGCACTTCATTCAGTCTTGTCTACTCAAACTGGTCTACTTACTGTTCTCTATTGTTAACTATGTAAAGGAGAGCATATTACCTCTCTGAGCCTCAGCTTCTTCATCTAGAAAATAAGAAGAAATAATACCCCATCTGTCAAAGTGTTGTTCTGAATGTTAGACGAGTTAAACTATCTAAGGTTCCAAACACAGTTCCAGGTACATGATAGATGCTCAACAAATGTCAACATCCTTTCCTAGCACAGGTCTTGGCTTTGAGTAAAATGTCCAAAGGTGAACTCATTGCTTACCAATTTCACACACAAAATGATTCCCCTCTCCAAATTCCCTGTTTTGATGAAAGTCTCACCCAAACCCCCAGAGGCATAATTAACAAATCTGGGTTGTCCTGGGCTCCACTTTCTCACACAGCCCCCCACATCCAATCAATCCCCGAGGCCTGACAAGGTCTACCTCCTCGTGGTTTCTCAAAACCATCCTTCCCCCCAGCCTCCCTCCACCACTCTTTTAGCAGGTGCTCAGCTTTCTCACCTGGAGTCTCCCAGTGCCCCTGCCTCCCGTTTCTTCTCTTAAAGCCTGGACAGTCCAGTCTCCTCCCTGCAGCTAGGGCGATGCTTCAAAATGGTCCACTTGATTATGCTTCTCCCCTTATTGTAAGTCTCCAATGACTCCCCACTACTGTCAGAATAAAACCCAAATGTCTCAGCATGACAAACAGGAGACCCCTCCTAAGGCAGTCTGGCAGCCTCCTCAAGCCTCTCTCCAAGTCCCCATTCGCACTCCAGCTGCCTGAAATAATGGACAGCTCCCTCTGTGCTCTAGGGTCCTTAGGTATGCGGCGTTGTTTCCCCTTCTCTGTCCTGCTTCTCAGGGGTTACAGACCTTCAAGACTCTGTAAAGATGATCTCCTCCTTGAACACTTTCCTGAGTCTCAGAGAAAGAATTAATTGCCTCCTCCTCTGTACTCCTACACACCTCAGTCAGACTGTTTTTGCACCGTACCCACCACACTGCAACGATTTGTTTATATGGCTATCTACAGCGCTCAAAGTGGGGCTGGGATTGGGTTTCAAAGACATATTTCCTGGGAAATATTTATTCAGTATATTATTAGGTATATGTGCCAGGTACTCTTCTTAGGCACTGGGGATTCAGCAGTGAACAACAGATTAAAAACTCTGCCATCAAGTTGCTTACATTCTAGAGGGAAGATAGGATGGTAATCATGATAATGATTATTATTAAGATCGCTGATGATAGCTAACAGTTTAATAGTACTTATGTGTCAGGCTTTGCTGAAGGCTTGACATACATTAACTCACTGACTTCACCTAATGATCCTATAATTACCATTTTAATAAATCCTACATTCCCATTTTATAGATGATGACTTGGAGGCCCAGTGAGGTTAAACAATTTGTCCACGGTCACACAGTTAATAAATGGGGTAGCTGGTATTCTAACCCAGTTTAGATTCTAAACCCATATTGCTTATTATTATGATATCCAGAAAAAAAATAGACATGTAAACAAATAAATGAGATTGTTCAGGTGCCAGTAATGAAGATTATTAAAATAGAGTATTAGAAGAGAGTGAGTGAGTGAGGTGGTGGTCAGGGAAGGTCTCTTCAAGGAGGAAACATTTAAATTGAGACCTGATTGTCAGTTGAGGAAGGTAGAAATCCCAGGGTAGGGAAGAATCTGGGAGAAAAATTATATGCTGTGTGACAACCAAGGCTGTAGCTTCTGTGATGTCCCCTGCTGGTGTAGACACTCAGTCCTGTGCCATCTTGGGGGGTAACTAATTGTCCAAATATTCCCCAAACCCCTGCCATCAGTCCACTTGTCCCTTCTGTTCTTTCAGTTTGAGACACTTCTCACAAAATATCTGGTTTGCTGCTCTCCAGAAAGGTAGAAGGTGGAGGGACACACACACACGCACACACGCACGCACACGCATCCCTGCTCTGCTGAACCACTTTATTTCACTTCTTTCCTGTGAATGACGTGTCACTCAGAACCTTAGTGAAGTGACAGGCGCAGGCAGAGCAAAAAGGCTTGAGACAACCCAGAGGCATGAGCAAAAGGGGAAAAGAAAATTATTTTTTAACAAGGCGAAAAGTGACTTGGACTGGATGGAGAAAAGGGAATTTGATCAGGTAGGGGCCTCTAGGCTGGGGGTTACTCTCTTTCCTGACCTGGGTGGTAGTTTCTGCTATAATTTTTCATATGTATGTATATCTTTATGTATGTAAACACACATATATACATAAACACGTACATATATATATTCACACACAACACACCACATACACACACACACATTTATTCTTTATGAATATTTCTCATAATAAAGCTAAAAAAATGGATGGGACAAGTTCATACCTATTTAATATATATCCAAAGCTTACTTTATGATAAACATTGTACGAGGCTTATTTTCACATATATTGTCTCATTTAATTTTTATTACAACCTTTACGAGTAAGTATCATTCCTGTTTATAGACTGAAATTAAGAAGACAAAGCACAGAGGGGTTGCCATTGAGACCCAGGGCTCTTGTCCCCCACTCCACGCCCTTTGGCTGCTATACAGGAAAGCTCTAAGATCAGTAAGGTGGGGAGAAAAGGCCCCTGATTTCTGGGTCAGACAAACTTGGGCTTCAATCTAATCTGGGTCACTCACTAGCTGTGTGAGCTCAGGTACATTACATAACCTCTCTGAGCTTCTGTGTCCCCATTCAGTAGAATGACAAAAATAACTGCTTATCTTGCACAAATATTATGATGATTCAAGGTAATGATTCAAAAATATCAACAAAGTTCCTGCCACACAATGGGCATTCAAAAAATGGCAGCCGCTGTGTGTGTGTCCCGGAGTAGTCAAGCTCATCAGACACTGACCTTCGTGGAAAGCCATGACGGCATTTAGCTGCGGTCAGTGAGAGTCAGCTAGTAGCTTCAGCACAAGCCGCTAGATGCCAGTGAGTCAGGAATTTCCTGGCAATCGTACCATATGCCAGGCACCGTGCTAAGTACTTTCCAGGCACTGTCTCATTTAATCATCTCACAACCTTCTGAGAAGGGCTGTTGTCTTCTGTTTGTAGATGAGGACATTAAAGTTAGGAGAGATGAAACAGCTAATCCAAGGTCACACCACCTGGAGGTGACGGAGCTCAGACTTGAACCCAGGTCTGTCAGATCCCAGAGCCCATGCTCTTCCACATGGGGCTTTGCAAAGTTGTCACTGTCTTAGGTCATGTCCAGGGGCAAGGGTAACTTTGTGGTCAAGGTAAGGGTAACTGCTCCAAGGTCTGGGTTCCATCAGTCAGGAGTGGGATGGAAGCACTGTTAAGCCCTCAGGGGATTTGTGGGGCAGGCCAAGAGAGCGCACATGCAAAAATACTGCCAAGTTCCAAGCACAATGCCTTACGTATAGTGGGCACTTCGTATTTCTGGGCCAAATATTTCAAGTACCTCTGTTTGTGGATATACGTATGCTCCATTTTCAAAAGAGCAGGCTTTTAAAACAAATAAAATGAGTTGAGTGTCCTTAGGCTGGAGGAAATTTTTCCCTGATTTACGCAAGGATATATTAGCAGTGGTTTTTAACCTTTAAAAAAGGGGTAGGAAGGAGGGGCGCCTGGGTGGCTCAGTCAGTTAAGCGCCTGCCTTCAGCTCAGGTCATGATCCTGGAGTTTCAGGATGGAGCCCTGCGTTGGGCTCAGCGGGGAGTCTGCTTCTCCCTCTCCCTCTTTCCCTTCCCCAGCTCGTGCTCTCCCACTCCCTGTCTCAAATAAATAAAATCTATAAATAAATAAATAAATAAGGAGTAGGAGACTCTAATCAAATAAGCCCTTACCTAGAACCCCAGTATACGAAACAGATAAAAGCAGACCTCCCTGATTGGAGCAGGGGACCTGGAGCTCCCCCACCTGTCACTTCTCTTTTCTCATCCTCAAGTGGTCCCTAAGGCACCTCCTTGGAATCTCAAGTCTGTTCAAAGCACACTGAAAACCACCACATTACAGAATTCCTTTAAAAAGCAAGACTTGCGATTCATTTAAAATAATGGGTGACATATTGAAATTGATATTAAAATTTGAGACTCTCACCAGCCCCAACACACCTGTGAATTCCAGTGAGCCTGGGACAAATGACTGTTGTGCATTCTTGTTCTCGATTGCAGATGCATGACATTCAGTGCGTGTGAAGAAAATGCCTGCTGTGTGTCAGGCACGGTACCAGACACTGTCGGATCTTAGTCAATTTTAAAAATCCTTACAAAGTAGATATTATTATTCTCATTTTGAAGATGAGAAAAATGAAGTACAAATAGGTTAAGTCAGTGATCCAGGATCTCACAGACAGTGAATAGTGGAGCTGGGCTTCAAACCCAAGTCATGGGATAGACCAGAAAGCCAGAGTATTGCCACCAACCCCTGCAGCCTCTTCAAGCATGATCAAGAGTAATATTGCCTTTCTCTCCCAAAGGGTTTTTTTGTTTGTTTTTTGTTTTTACTTTTTCTAATACTCCTCAGTTGTGAGATTTTACAGAAAAACTCTCTGGACCCTCTGGCCTTCGATGACTGCTTTCACAGTGCACTGAGGTGTCCCTGGACACAGGCTGTTGTTCTCCCTCACAATCCCTTTGCTTCCTCATCTCCAACCTCAGGGAGGGTCTGGCCATCGGGGTCCAGCCCCAAGGGCAGGGGGCGCCTTGGTGAGAAGGAGGAGGACCCTGCTCTGTACTTCCCTGCCAGGCCTCCTGCAGCGCGCGGAGCCCCAGGCCGCTGGGCTGAGGGGGTTGGGGGATTCCTGCTCAGCTGTGGTCCAGTAGCCTTCAGCTGGGGCTTACCGGAAGAGAGTGGGGTGGGGCTGTGGAAGGAAGTCCTTGGAATACCCTTGAGGTATGGGAACGCTTAGGCACTCAGTAAGGAATGCGGGGGCAGTTAATTTCTGCCTCCCCCTCACTGGTGTTCAGCCATTGAGCGTGTGCTATAAATAAGCAGTCAGCCAGAAGCAGGGGAGGTGGGTGAGCAGCATTCCGGTGGGGGATGGGGTCCTGGGGGCTCCTGGCACGCGCCTCTTTCCCCTTCCGCAATCTTTGTCCTTCGGGATTTGAGCCCTGCGGGATAACCGAGCAAAGGCAACATCCTCCCGAAGCCTCGGGGCACTGGAGACCCCTAGAGGCAAAAGGCTGCATTACAGGTCCGCTGGCCACGGACGCGCAAGCGGGGTACTTGCAGGCAGCTTGGGGACAGCGGCTAGTTCCTTTCTCCCAAGACCCTTGCCTGGAAGTACAGTCCCGCAAACTCCAAAGGGGCAAGGGCGGGCGGGGGGGGTTCGTGTGTAGGGGGGGCAGGTGGTAGCAGCAGCACTGTGGTCCCCCTCCTTCCCTGCCCCACCCGTTCTCCCTTTGAATGCCAGCGCCGCCTCAGCCCTGCAGCAACCAGTCAGCCCTCCCCGCAATGCCCCACCACCTCCATCAAAATAATATCTTTCCCTCAGGGCCCTTCACACCTCTCAGTAACCTGATCAACTAATTTGTACTGAAGTATTAATGACTAATAATGATTTAATGTGCTGCCCTCTCAATTAACACTTGAGCACTTAGAAAGACAAATTCACATATGTTAACCCAAGTAGGAGGCTTGTGTTTTCCCTTTTGAGGAAGGGAACTGTAGGCCCCTCAGAAGGAACCATATAGACAGTTGCCTATTCAGTACCTACGCCGTTCTGCCCCGGTCCTAGCACTGTGGGGGGCAGTCTGCAGGTGCCCAGCAGAAGTTCGCGAAGGAGGCCTGCTGGCATTCCCAATCCTCCAAAGCAGCGCTTTGTGCTGGTGGTGGGCACACGCAGGAGACGCTGTCTCTCCTGCCTCCTTTTCCACAGCGAAGTGGGGACTGTAGAGCAGAGTCCACGATATTGCCCTGATACCCTTCCTGAAGAGGAGAAGCCCGGAATGCGGGAGTGCCAGAGATGCCCCCTGATAGCTCAGTATTATGTCTGGGGGGCTTCCACTCGCACAGGAGATGTTCTAGTCGTCAAGAGAACAGGCTCAAGGATGATTCACTTGGGCTCATGAGTTTGGCGGGCTCTGCTCGGTACTAGCTGTGCAACTGGGCCAAATTGCTTAACCGCACAAACCTCAGTTTCCACATCTATAAAACGGATATAGCAAAACTCATGTCCCAGGATTGTTTTGAGTCTGAAAGGAAATAATGGAGAATAACACTTCCCATAACGTCTGGTGCATCCAGAGTGCTCAGTAAATGACAGCTTTTTCTTAATCATCATATTTGTATTTTTATCTTTTTGCCCTATCCCAAATGTTCCGTGCAGGGCAGCACACAAATGCTGTATTTATTCTTTAGAAGCAGGTGAAGCGATCCTGCCTCCTAGGTGTGGTTGGTTTGGTAATGAACTAGATTTCTTTCCAGGTAACAGCACTGCATGAGATTTTTTGTTTTTTTGTTTTGTTTTGTTTACTCTGCTTGGTTTCTTTAAATGTATGTCACAAATGCAGTGAGCAAAATGGATTTGGCAGTGACTTAAAAAGACTTAATGCATTTTGAAAAGAAAAAAAAAAGCCACAACAAAAACTGGTTTGTTTCTGTGATATATGGTTCATGTGATATGACAAAAATCCATTTTTATGCTTAGGAAAATTGGCTAATTTTAAAACAGTTGACACATGCCATATGCATATAGAGCAATGATAGATTTTGCTCAGGCAAACAACAGAAGAACACAGGGCCAGTGATATCTCTGTTAGGGCTTTAGTCAGTTAAATCCTTATTTGGTGGCAGCCCCATTCCACACAGGAGACTGAAATGACAAATGGACTCCTTGTGGCCTCAGGTGCTGGAGTCAGATATTTTATCATAAAGATACCAACCACCAAGCTTGGAACACATACACCATGTTTTCATGAAATGAGCAAGAACAGACTTAGGAACCTACCTACGGATAGCAAGCTTTATGTGCAAGAAAGCAAACCGTTTATAAAGACAAAGGACACTGAATGGCTCAGCCATCCGTGACTTGGTGAGCTTCGCCTGGTCGTTTGTCCTGTTGGACATACTGATGCCTTCAGGACTTCAGTTACTATTTATAACACCTTTTAACATCCTCTGGTTTATCCATGGAAGGGGGAATCCCACCTATTTTCCATGAACTACGAGTTAGGGCAAAGAGATTACATGGGAAAATAAGGTACTACAGAGGTTGCACATGAAATAAAAAGTGATTATGAGAAGTTTAAGATGGAGGCAAGCTCTCTATTATCTTGATGTCCCTCCCATAAAGCCCTCCACTTTCAGCTCCTAGTTAGGTCAGCCAGGTACCCAGCCCCATGACAGGCTAATGACATGCTTTCTATTTGTCTCCAAAAAAAGCCTTTGGCTTTTAAAAATTATTTTATTTTATTTTATTTTATTTTATTTCTTTCAAGGCAATATTTAATTAGTGACTGCAGAGGGAAAAAGCTGAACAGCTTAGAGAAGGTTTATGGTTCAGGTCTGCAACACTCAGCAATTTGACATTCTAATCCTGTTATTTCTCACCTTAAACTGAACAGAGCCAGCAGGGTTGGGCTTTTTTTCTCTTCCCATAATTCATCTAGCTATTAGGTTTCCCTTCCCTACTTTCTACTGACTTCTTTGTCCTGTTCTCTACTACATTTCTTTCTGGATATCAAAAACAAAACAATATCTTGGTGGTTCATTTGTGGCTGAGCCATTTCAAAGAGAAGTTAGTTCTTATACTCCCTACTTTGATTCCCAGAAGGAGCCCCCTATTTCCCATGTGAACTTGACTACTAGGGAGACTGTCTCTGAGAAACTGAGCCGTGTCCCTGGTTCTCCTCAGTTATAGACTCTAAGCACTTTGTAGCCAGGATCCAAGTCTTCCATCTAGCACAGGGAAAACTTTTAATATTTATGCAATTAAACAAACCTCACCATCTACCCCCACAGCATCCACTTTTCATTAAATAAAATATGGTTTTTCTGGGAAGTTAACAAGTATCCTTCCTATTATGAAAAACTTAATATTCAGGATTTCAAATGTATAGAATTCCAAAATCAGGGAAGGGTTTTCTTCAATGCAGTGCTTCTCAAAATTTAATGTGCACCTGGGGAGCTTGTTAAAATGCAGAATTTTCAGCTCCTCCTTCAGAGAGTCTGATTCTATAGGTCTTGCGTAAAATTCAGAAAACTGCATTTTAATAAGTAGATGATATAAAGACCACACTTTGAGAAACACCGTTTGAAGGCAAGCTGAATTAAACGTTACCCAATTCAGTTTGGTAGAACATTAGTGTCCCTGAAGTAGTTAATAGGTGTCATGAAGAAAACAAGGTCTATGCTTGGAAGAGCTGGGGATGCGGTACTTTTCTTCCCACCTACCTGCTCATACACAGTTGGAAGTTGACAATGCACTTAGCAGGTTAGAGGTTCTGAGAAGTTCTGCAATAAAGAAACATACTTTCACTTTATTTAGCCAAATATTTCCAATATGTCTTGGCCTGGAAATTTTAATTCTTTAATTTTATAGCTAAACACCTATTCAGTTTGGATGAATTCTGTATGGAAAGCATTGTCATGAAGGAGTGAGCAACATCTACTGGACAAGGGCGATCCTGCCACCCAGCTCTACTATTAACCACGTTTCCAGAGGAGAGAATGAACTTCCCCCCTGGCCAGGAGAAGTGGTTATAGTCTAGAGAAGTGTTTGTGATAATAGCCATCCTTTGTTAAGCATTCAGTATTTACCAGGGACTGTTCTAACTTTTTAATATGTATTAGCTCATTTACTTCTCAGAATAACCCTATGAGTCAGACACTTTATCCCCATTTCACTGAGGATGAAACTGAGAGGCTAATATTTGCTCAAGACCACAGAGTTGGGAAGTCGCGGAGTGTGATCGGAACCCAGCAGTCTGCCTCAAGAGCCTGTCCTGTTATCTGCTCTATCAGACAGCCTCTCCTGCAGTAGCGAGGTTCTGGAAATTTCTGCCAGGGAGGAATGACGGCTCCAGCTACCTCAGTGCCTCACGAGTCTCTATCTGCAAGAGGGCCTGGGATCATTGCCCCTTATTCATCAGAGAATTTATTATAATGACCGCCTGAACCTCTGAAAGATTTTGCTGTACTTAAACACAAAATATGCTTAGCAAAACAACCTGACAAGGATGATTCATGGAGAGCAATTAGGTGCAGAATCCTGTGCCTACCAAAGACACGGAGGGGGCTGACGATCTGGCCATCCTGCTGACACCTTGATATGCAATGCAATAGCCTGGCCTTGTCACTCTAGCCTAGTCGCAACCCCTTCATGTAACTGAGAATCGGAGGAGTCCCTGCAGGGGCCAGCCGGCCTGGGTGACATGGTTCTAATTTCGGCTTTTGGCCAGTCACTTCGCCCTTTGTCCTTCTGTTTCCTAATCTTAATTTGAAAAGAGAAGGCAGACTCATGACACCTGCCCTGTTGTAAGGAATGACTTGGTGTCTATGTATATATATATGTCTATGTATATATATGTGTATTTATATACATAGCACTTACAGTGCTTGACACAGGGAAGGTGCCTTCAACCTCTTGTACCATCAGGGCCTGAGGATGACACAGTGGCAGGAGTAGACCTTTCTTGTCAGCAGCTCCTTCAAAGGTGTTAATGAGGAGATAACTGGAGGTCAAAGTTATGGTCCTGGGGAGCGAGAGGGAATTGAGGAAGATACATCGTGGTTCCCAGATCCTGGATCTCTTCCAAAGTGGATGTGGGATGTGGGTCACTGGGACTTACAATCCAGCTGGGAGTTTGGGTGACTTTAATTTCCTTCTTTGTAAAAATATGAATAATACTAGTTATGTACATGTCCCACTGAGGAACTTTGTGTCTGCTTCATTAATGAAAGCTGGAGAGTGTCACGTGCCCAACCCCAATTTCCAAAGAACTAACATGTGCCAAGCATCCTCTTAGACATTCTACAGAGGTGAACTATACAGTTGCCCCCTTTAAGATCCGGAAGCTGAAATTTAGGCAGGTTTGTTGTTAGCCTGAGGTCACACAAGTGGGAGGAGTAGAGTCTGAACCCAGGTCAGATTCGTCTTACCTACATCCCCGATTCTTCCTCTCAACCATGTGCGGATTGTGAGAGGAAGGAAGGCAGGAGGGACAACAGAGGACTGATTCCTCAATAACGGAACCTTGGAAGGACCTGCCTATAATCACATCAGGATCCTTGGAAGTAAGCCTTCCCAGCACTTCCTCTTACCTTCCGAATTCTGTGACTCTCCTAAGTCAACCGTTTCCTGGTACAGTATTTCATGTCCATCCCTTAGCAGAATATGCTTTCGTGCATCCGGGCTGATGACCTGCCATCAGGCACCAGCCCCAGAAGCTCAGAGAGCGAGCTGGTCTGTCATTGCCTACTGCCAAGGTCTTTCTTTCTGAACTTGTTCCTGTGGACCCTGAAACCCCTTGGCAGTAACGAGCTCAGTGGAAAAGTCCTCCTTCCCAAACTGAGCACGTACACTTACCAGAATGAGTTCTCACGTAATTTTCCTTTGGATCAAGTTTCTGCTGAGCCCAGAATCAGGACCAGAGCAGAGACTGAACGTTCCATGCCTGGGCACTTCCCATGAAGCCCGGATAATCAGCTGTGAGGAGGAGGAGGAAAAGGAGAGGAGAGGAGTTTAACCAAAGCAGACATCATGAAGGCTTCCCAAAGCACTCCCATGTGGAGAGCCCCACTCTTCTGCTCATAGGAGTAAAGTTTCTACTCCCCTTATTTGATCATATATCAAGTGGTGAAGATCATAAACTCTGGGAAGGTTGGCCATGGATTTATCAGTGTCGGTTGAACTGAGTGGGGCGTACAGAGGGGTTCATAACAGGGTTCTTTCCACTTTTGTATATGTTAGGGAAAGTTCCATCATTAAAAGGATAAAATAAATCATGGCTTCGGAAAGAGAGAACTTTGAGCAGAAATTCCAGCCCAACCTCTTTCTTGCTGTGTTATCTGGGACCAACGATTTCAATTTTCTGAGTCTTTGTTTTCTTACCAACATAATGGAGATAATATCTGTCTAAAAGGATTATTATAGAAAACAAGTGAAATAGTGAAATAATGAACTTAGTACAGGGACAGGCCCATAAAAATTGCTTGATGAATAACTACCTTTGTTGCTATAATATTGTTTACCTTTGTTGTTAGTATCATTCTGTGAGTTCCTTCCAGCAGGTGCAGTACCTGATTGAGCTTCCTAGTCATTCTATCTACTTCAATTCCAAGTTCATATAATGAGAGTAACAAATATTTATTGAGCTTCTCCAAGATGCCAGGCATTTTCTAGGAGCCAGAGATACAGCAGTGAGCAAAATAGACCAAAAGTAATATCCCAGCCCTTATAGAGCTTATATTTTTGTGGGAGGAGACAGAAAATAAGCAAGAGTCATTATGAATAAGAGTGAGTTGTGTTTTTTGTTGGATGGTAGTAAGTGCTGTGAGAAAAAATATAGCAGGGGAGATTGGAACAGCGGAGGAGGGTTGCACAATTACATGGGACGGTCAGAGCAGGACTCAGTGACAAGGTAACATTCGAGCAAAAACCACAAGAAGGTGGGAAAGTGAGTCACGTGGCTCTTGAGAGAATTTCCCCCCAGTGGGAAATCAATATATTTTGTTTATTAACTTCCAAGGTATGTATGTTTTATCCCATGGCAGGCTCCTTGGAAGGTCAGAGAATGTGCCATCTTTACATTTGTGCTAAATCCCAGAGCTCTCTACTCAGTGTCATGTATAGGTTAAGAACTCAGTAATTGTTTATAAAAAAAAGAATAAAGCCATACTTACCTTTACTGAGAGTTCCTTCTTATACCAGCAGAAACCGCAGCATTTCGGTTTACAATAAAACTCACCCCCTTTACCTGCACCTTTTTTTTTTTTTAAGATTTATTTATTTATTTATTTATTTGAGAGAGAGAGAGAGAGAGAGAGCTAATGCCCGAGCTGGTGTGCACACAGACACTAGGAGGGGGAGGGGCAGAGGGAGAGGAACAAGCAGACACCTCACTGAGCACGGAGCCTGATGTGGGGCTCTTGATTCCAGGACCCTGAGATCATGACCTGAGCCGAAATCAAGAGTCGGAAGCTTAACTGACTGAGCCGCCTTGGGGCCCCTACCTGTACCTTTGTAAGACACTCTTTTCTAAGTTTTATTAGTTTGATGTTTTCAATTAGGCTAATTCAGGACAAAGCACAAATTAATTGTAAGGAAATCTGTAGCTCAGAAGAATTTCTGGGAAGGTGAAGAAGGCTATGGTGTAGGAGGACAAGGGACAGACACGACTGATGTTCAGCGCAGTCCTAACCGTGACAGAACATTTTAAAAGTCTTAATGCAAATTAAGAATTGCAGTTACACATTATGTGACCTTAATTGAAAGCAATAGTTCCCAATTAAATTTGATTCCACAAATCCAAACAAATGACCAAAAACTTCTATGAAGGAAGCTGGAAAAAAAATGATACCTGAAAAAAGTAATTTTCTTATGATGCAGTCAGCAAGATTTTCTGCCACGGAGTTTTCTCCCAAGGTCCATCTGGTAATCAGTTTCTTTAGTAACCAAACCTTCCAGAATAGGATCCAAGACAGTTCTGCCTCTGGTCAAGCACCTGTCCACAGTGAATGGTATAGAGAGATGGCAGAATGATTAATTTGGTTGCCCCTGATGTCTTCCTGAGAAGAACCACAGCCAATGATGGTAAATTACCTTTAGGATAGTAAATTACCTTCAGGCTTGTTGCAGATCCAACAAAGATACCGATCTGTCCTAAACACAGACCTGCCCTGTCTTGTGCTGAAGAATCTTTGTGTTTGTTTGTTTTTCTCTTTTCTTCAAGCAACTTTATCAATATAAATGCTTCTCAAATTGGGACCTACACAACACTGATCGTTAGTTTAAACAGAGGCCTTTACGTTGAGATGTTTTGTCCTCACAGAGCCTCACGGAGTTACATATTGTCTAACTGCCAATCTCCAGAGAGACCCCCACGGAAGCAGGTTGTCTGTCTCCTGTCTCCCACGGCAATCTCATGAATAAACCATCTTAACGTGAAGTTGTGTGCATAAATAACTTAAGCTATGCTTGTGAGGGAAAACAAAAGGAGAGTATGTGGGACACTGATCACACCATCAGTGGTCCCTCAGCCAAGATTCGGGAGGGCTCCTTGGAGCTTGGTAACAGGTGCTTCACCTGTAAGTTGCAACTGAACAGAAATTCTGTTACATTTTAATGTCCCCTTTCTGGACCTCAGTTGTCAAAGAACAGGACTGATACAATTCTAAGCTTCCTCAGAAAGTTCCCGTCTTTCACTCTTCTGCAAGGCTGACTCCAGACTGGAACAACTAGGGCAAGTTTCCTTTGGATATGAATATGGATCTTTCACTGCTTGGGGGTAGGGGTGGAGGGGACCAATCACGGGTCTTTTGAATCTTCCATTGAGAGACCACAGAAACACCATGGAGAGGAACTTACTTCTCTCATTTCTGATTGTGTCTCCTCGCTCCCTTTTCCTCACTAGACTGGAGTTATGTGGCATTTAAAGTAATGTCCTTTTAAGTCTGTTTACCCATCTGTCCTAGAACAGTCTCTATCCCTCAATCTTCTCTACCACATGTATTTCAAGTTTAGCTCTTTCTGCTTATGTCACACTTCTCTCCAATCTTTTCCCCTTGTTCTTTGTCAGCCAGCAAAAATCTCTCTCTTCCCATCTCCAGAACAGCCTACACGCCATCTGTCGACGTTGGCAGGCTCCTGTTCTCTCCTCTCTTTCTTCCCCTGGTGGGAGTCAGTCAGGAAAAGCATGTGGATCCCCTCTGAAGCAGCTACGGGCAGACCAGATCATCTGAAGGTTCCTCCTTCACTAATGAACTGTAGTTTTACGGGATGGGGAGTGAGCTTTGGGGTTCCAGTCTGTCTACTTGGACCCAGGGTGTGGTTAGAACTCGAGGGTCAGACGACCTGGTTTCAGTTCTGGGCTCTACTAGTTATGTGACCATGAGTGAGTCACTTACCAGATCGAAGCTTCTTCACACAATGTTGATGACCACTCCATCTCCCTCATGGGGCTATGGTGAAGACTAAGTGAGGTAATTCAGAGTTTAGCACAGCTGCTTAGCCCAGAAACATTAGCTCTTGTTAGGGGATCTTCCCAAGCCAATGAGCAAAAGCCCAGTATCTCCCTCAACAACCAAGAGAAGACCCAACGCCTTCAGATTACACAGGAGCCTGGCTGTGTCATTATGTGTCCAGAGAGTGTTATCCTTCCATGAAAGTATAAGGTCTCCATTGGCTTCTTAGCCACTGAGCACTAATTTACTAACCCAGGGTCTTATCACTAAAAAGTCCTATTGGGGCGCCTGGGTGGCTCAGTTGTTAAGCGTCTGTCTTTGGCTCAGGGTGTGATCCCAGAGTCCTGGGATTAAGCCCCACATCAGGCTCCTCTGCTGGAAGCCTGCTTCTTCCTCTCCCACTCCCCCTGCCTGTATTCCTTCTCTTGCTGGCTGTCTCTCTCTGACAAATAAATAAAATCTTTTAAAAAATAATTATAATAGAAAATAAAAAGTCCTTTTGAAACTTGTGTCCTAATTGAACAAGTAGTAATTTGTGCATAGAGCATTGCTGGGGCTGAATTTCAAAAAGCAGTGAGGGCTTATGTCAGGAAGGCTTTCTAACAGCAAGCTTTGTTCCCCAGACCTTTTCCTCCGGGAAATGCATTGCTTAAGACATTTCAAACGAAACTGGATATAACTCTAGAGAGTACGAGGATGGGAACAAACTACAGTAGCCCTTGGGGACCTAGCACTTAATGGCCTGGCAGTCCCTTTCCAAAGCCGGTTCTTGTGATTCATTTGTCTTTCACCTATAATGTATACAGAGGAAACTCAGATTGGAACCACAAAAATTTGCAGTTGTCTAGCTGCATATTTTGTAACTAAAAATTTATAGTGGCTAGCCTTTACAAAGATCAGATCTATTTTCTATGTCACATAAAATACGTATTTCTGCTTAGATTTTCTTTGATACATATCTCGGTTTAATCTTACATTAACAAATAAAAGATTATAATGAAAGACCATATTTCTTTCAAATAGGTTTAAAAGTGGCATCGATCAATTGGAATAATGAAAATAATGGAGAAACAAGTTTAAGTGTAGGATTCGTGATCACTAGTGGAACAATTATCCTAATAATTGCTCTGCTATGAGCAGACATAATAGGGGTCTCATTTCCTCTCATTACTCCCCATCTTTGATGGAAATTCCTCACCAACCTCATAAAGTTAAGAATGTTTTGATTTGAATCTCCCTTAACATGGAAAGGGTAAACCTTTTGCAGCTGAGACAAGAGACCTTGAATCTTGAATTGATGGCCAGCTGTAGGTGGCATCATGCCTCTCTCTGTACCCTTGCAGGCCCACTTTGACTGTGGGTGGATGGGCCTGGTAATGATCAAAGGATTAGTCTAAGAGGGAAGTGATTTGCAGAAATATAAGGGAGATTATAGAGGCCCACTGTGAAAGCTGTCTGGTCCCAAACTCCATCTAACTTATTTTTTTCCCCTTGCTACACTGCCTGGGTCTATATATATACGTTGATTTGTGGAGAGGAAATGAGCCCATCCAAGCTCTATTCTTATTAAGAACATCAGTCATCTCCCTGGTACACCTGATTTTCAAGTTTTATACTACCACTGACCACGGGCTGACCTTAGGTTCAACTTTGGATTATTTATAGTGGTGGGTTGGAACGTGAATAAATGCAATTCACAGAACACTTAAAACTTATTTCACCCAAGCCTTCCTATAAATATCTCATCAGAGCAATGAATAAGGGCAAAAGAAATCAGGTTTTACCCTGCTCAGCCAATAGGCAGAAATGAATAAGTAATCAGGTAGTGGAAAACATAAGGTAAAAAAGCAAAGACCCTGAATAACTTAAAAACACACCAGATTTGGGAATGTCCAAGATTGAATAGCCCAAGAATAATGGATCTGACTGAATGGGAAGAGCCAGCCCTACAGGGACAGCAGAGCAAGCCTGTTCCAGTGGACATAACTACCCAACCCATAGCACGCTGCTGCTGGGTGGGGTAGAAGAAACTTGGAAGAGGAAACCCACTTGAGCTGTGAGGTATGAACTGCTAAAGAGACCAGTCCTGTGTTCCCAGGTGGGGTTGTGAGGACTGGGACAGGCTCTGTCTGCTTTTCTCCTTCCTCCCTCGAGGTTCCGATGTGGGGATCTCAGTACAAATGGTTCATTTCATCCTGCTGGAAGACGAGAGCACGGTCAGAAGACAAGAGCATGTGATGGGCGAAGGGAAGGAGCCAAACCTTCTCAATCACACTGTTGTGTTTCCAAAGCAGTTTGATCTGCAGTAACAAACGCCTGGATTTGAGCAACGGCAAGTGATTTCCCAGGCTGTGAGGGGGAGGGATTAGGGAGACAATTAGACAAAATCATCTGTGTTATCTTATTGAAAGCAAAAATCTGCCTTATGTTAATGGCATTTATAGGCTCCACAGAGGTAATACTAATGGAATTATAGGGGACAGGGCCAGGAATGCCCAACAGGCGCCTATGGTAATTCAATTAGTAGAACCTTCAGGAACCATATAATTGCATGAAATTCTTAGTTTTCCCCTCATTGGGCAGTTTAACAAAAATCTTTATCTGTCTCTCCTTTCATGGGGAAGGAGTTAAAAGTGCGTCCTTCTTGAACTTGAACCATGCCCCTAAAGCACGCAAGAGCTGAACTGCGAGAACCTTGCCACGTCCAGGATGTGCCCTCAGCAAAGGCAAGGTCTTTTCAGCAGACATTGTTGGGAGCATTTACAGAATTGTATTGTTCTAGGCTTGTCTTTCCCATCACATGGTGAAACTGTGTTTTCAAAGTATCAGCCTGCATGATGGAAAGAGATCCAGTCATCTCACGTCGGTCATTCCAATCACCTTGTTTTATTCGGGAGGCAACCAGAGCTCAGGGGTCACTTGTTCAAGGTCACAGAGCTAGTCATTGGCAAGGGCTGTGGCTGTAGCTGCAGTCCCATTCTTCCCAGTCCGTGACCCTGGCCTTTTACACGCTGTCGTTGAAACAGAAATGCTGGTGTTAGGACTAGACCAAGGCTGGCATGTGGAGAGGATGCTAATGACATTTATGAGATGTTTAGCTGTGTGCCTTATTGTTTGTGTCATGTGGAAAGGAGTAACACTGGCATTCTTTATGTCCCAACATTATTCAATAGGAGAGGCATGGGAAGGTTTTTTGTTTTGTTTTCCCCAATAACATTTTTAAGCTAACTGGTAGGAAAGCAAATTTTCTACTCTTCTCAATAACCTACAAATCTCTCTATAATATGATCTCAGGGCTTCTTCTTTCCATAAGCAGGTTATTTTACTTTGCCATTGTTTGGTCACCCACAACTCAAAGAGGATAGGTAGTAGGGTTCTGTCCCTCCAGTAATATGCTTCTGAGACCCCAGATCTAGAAAGAGGACATTGGGCTGGGTCCTGGACTCCACCTCCCCAGGATACCCACTGTTTGAATGGACTGGATCACAAAGATGAGAAATGCTCATTTGCCCTGTATCAGGAACTAGGGATGCGATACATTCTTAATTTGTAGGCCAAACCTTGTGTCTAACCATTTAGTGTATCAAATCTCTTTCTATCCCCTTTTGATTTTAATAAGCCTTCATTTTCCCCTTTCTCCTGAACAGCTATCCATGACTAAGAAGATTTAACTTTCTTTCCATACATATAGGGATACCTTGTACATATTTGCATATGGATAGAAAAGGTAGGGCTATAAAGTGATGAGTGTGTGCGCTCACCTGCGTGCATGCATGTATTCACGCACACACGTGCAAGCGTGTGAAGCATATACACCAGCATCAGCATTACCCAATGAGAGTTGACCCAGAATTAGCCTCCAGTCTCCCTGAGAGGCTTTAAACTCTCTCCTGGGATACCTTACTAATTAGAATATTTGGGGCTATTTTGAAAATATCACCTTCTGGGCCTCATAACAAAATATTTTCCGCTCATTGGTTCATTTGCTCATTGTTTCATCAAACACCTATTGGTCACTTATCCTGTGCCGGGCAGTATGGCAGAGCCTGCGAGTGTGGAATAAAGCAACACTCCCCGACTCGAGGAGCTCACAGCACAAGGTTTGCCCAAACAAGTCCCACTCATTTGTGTGGGCTTCTTCCTTATTCCTTATATTCGGTTCTGACTTTTCATCTACACATAAATCATTCCCTTCCAGGTCAAATATTTGCCACCATTAGTTGCATTTACAAGAATGTGCTTTCAGTTTTGAAGGCACTGCCGAAAATATCTCTGGGTCATGGTCATGACCCTGGAAGGGAACGGCGTACCCCAGGGACTTCTTTGTTGAGCAAAATACTTTTTCGGAGATTTAAATTCCAGCGTATTTAGCAGACTATATTACTATTTTATTTTTTTAAACCCTATTTCATGTCTTTAAACTTATCCATTGGCATCATTGGTTTTCGTGCTTTCTTGTGTTCCCACTCTATGGAATGAACTTCACTTGCTGACCATGTTCTCACACACGTGCATGACCGACGCCAACAGGTCACAAAACAGCACTCACCCTTACAAAGAGGGCTGGTCTCTAACCTTTTCCTTTTTTAAAAAAATGCTACCATAACCCGAAAACCCCGTTCATGGCCCATTAAGGCCCTCTATGTGACACTGTCATTTTGTTATTTTTTTAATTGCATGTGTTTAAACATGCCCCTAAATAGAACAGAGTAGAACTGTCACATCCATCCCCCGGAGTAACAATGTTCTGAACTATGCTGCAGGTACCACTTTAAAAAAAATTTTTTTTTTTTTAAGTACTGGGTGTGGAGCGTAGCACAGGGCTTGAACTCAAGACCCTGAGATAAGACGCAAGCTGAGATCAAGAGTTGGAATCTTAACAGAGCCACCCAAGGGGCCTCCCCTCCCCCAGCAGGTACCAGTTTCAGCAATAGCTTTATTCCATGTGTTTTATTTATTTTTATGTTTATGTTTTTGCTACTTTCTATGTTTTTACCCTGTTCTTGATTTTGAAGTGGAAAAACTGATGTACCTTGATGACGTTTTTCTTTCCACTTTTCACCTGTCCCTGTACTATATTTATTTCTAGGCTGATGTTATTTTCTCAGTTAAGGACTCAACAGCTGTATCAAAACAAGCATTAAATAAAGTTAATTTATTGTGTAATTGTGATTCTTTTATTATGCTGGGTATCAAACTAATTGGCTTCTTTTTTTCTTTTTTATCCTTTGACTCCTTTCCCCCATTTTATTTTATTTTATTTTACTTAAGATTTTATTTATTTATTTGACACAGAGAGAGAGAGCACAAGTAGGCAGAGCGGCAGGCAGAGGGAGAGGGAGAAGCAGGCTTCCCACTGAGCAGAGAGACCAATGTGGGGCTTGATCCTATGAGTCCGGGATCATGACCTGAGCCCAAGGCAGATGGTTAGCTGACTGAACCACCCAGGCACCCAACACCCATTTTATTTATTTATTTATTTTTTTTTTTAAAGATTTTATTTATTTATTCGACAGAGATAGAGACAGCCAGCGAGAGAGGGAACACAAGCAGGGGGAGTGGGAGAGGAAGAAGCAGGCTCATAGCAGAGGAGCCTGATGTGGGGCTCGATCCCGGAACGCCGGGATCACGCCCTGAGCCGAAGGCAGACGCTTAACCGCTGTGCCACCCAGGCGCCCCCCAACACCCATTTTAAAACAGTGTTGTTACTATTTTACGGTCTTCTCTTATGTCCACCAACTCAGAAGCGGCCCTACACAGACTTGTGTTGGGGGCAAAGCATGTTCACCGGGCCCTCTCTTTCTTTACTGTGTCCTTCTCTCTGTTCCTTGTCCACTCCTACCTCAAAGCACCTAGTCCTCCTGAGTTGTTTCTTACTTCATCTGGGTTTGAATCCCAGTCCTACCACTCGCTGACTGTGTGCATCTAGGGAAGTCATTTAACTTCTCTGGATCGAAGCCTCCTTAACCATAAGATTGGGAAAATTGTGGGATGCTCCCAATGGACAGAGTGAAGTCAAACAAAGCCAGTGTCTGTGAGCAAGAGGGAGTCCACTCTTCAAAAGCCGCTGGCAAAGAGCCAAGCCAACCTAGGGATGCCAAGGGGCAAAGCAGAAGTCATTGACCAGCCATGGAACATGGTATGTCAGAAGCCAAGTGGGAAAAAAAAATCTTTGGAATCCAAATCCTGGATGAGTAGCAAAGATGGCCTGTAGGTAGCATTGTCGGTAACAGATAGGCCAAGAGCAAAAAACCTGGCAGATGGCATTTTGCTGATTTGTTGCTTCTTTTAAGAGGATTTGGTGTGTACCCCCCCTCCCTGGGCTGTTGCCTCACAGCATTTGTAAAGAATAATGATACCTTCCTCACTGGGTTATTTTAAGATTTTGATGACACACCGAATATGAAAGTGCTTTGAACACTGTAAAGTGCTCTACAAATGCTAATTTCTCTATTTACCCCTTTTCACAACTGTACAAAGCTGGCAATTTATATTGGGATAAGAAAAACAAACGTATGGTCCGGAGTAGAAGACTGCTAATGTTGAAGGAAATGCACATTTTAATAGATTGCTTTCTGCTAGCCCAGTTGTTTTCAGCCCTAGTTATAGATTAGAATCACCTGATGAACTTGGAAAACTTAGTGCCCAGCGGCCTTAGACCTAGAGATACTGTACTGATTAGTCTGGGGAGGGGCCTCGGTATTAGCCTGGTGTAAAAGGGGATTCTAATGTGTGGTCAGAATTGAGAACCACCGCCAGAAGAGGAAATCCCATATGTTAGAATTTAGGTGAGCATTGAAATGACAATGGGAGAACTGCCCTTCCTGAGTCTGGTCCACCCTATACGTATACTCACTGATGCACGAGACTCTGCACTAATTTCTTCAATTAAAATAGAGTCATTAGGCAGCTGCTCTCTGTCCCACGTATCCTGGGAAATCAAAGGTAAATAATACAAAGTTCCCATCCTTAAGAAGTTCAGTCCATGGAAGACATAGGCTTTCATGGTGGGTGTAAGCAGTTAACAATTTCCTGCGGTAAGTTCTATAATGGGGTAGGGAGAATATAGATGTAAGACTACAGGTTCTACCAGGAAATATCAAGAAAGCTCTTCAGCAAATGGGAAATTTAATATGAGTGATGACAAATGTACTGTTTTGCCAGGCAGAGGATAACAGTGACAGCTAATATTCATTGGACAATAATCAGAAACAGGCACCGCTCTGAACACTTTACCCTGTAACTCATCTAATCATTCCAATGACAAACTTAGAGGGCAGGTACTGATATCAGCCCCATTTTATTGTAGGGAAGTGGTTCTCCAAATATGTCTCCAAGGGCAACGGCATCATAACTAGGGACCTGGTTAGAACTGCAAGTTCTCAGCCGCCCCCATCCCCCAGACCCTACTGACTGGGAAACAGCTGGGTGGGCCTGTTTTAATAAGCCCTTCAGTTGATTCTGATTCTCATCTATCCAAAGCACAGATAGGTTAAGTAACCTGCTGAAAGTCACTCAGAGACCAAATGGCAGAAGGAGGATTCAGGCCCAGGCAGTCTGGCTCAAAGTACCCACTCTTAACTTCTGTGTTGAGAAGAAGGAAAAATCTTCCCCCAATTCATATGTTGAAGCCCTCATTCCAATGTGACTATTTCTGGAGACAGGATCCTCAGGAGCTAATTAAGATGAAATGAAGTCATAAGGGTGGAGCCCCATACGATAAAGCTAGGTCCTTATAAGAAGAAGAAGAGAGAAAGATCTCTCTCTCTCTCTCTCTCTCTCTCTCTCTGCCATGTGGTGACACAGCAAGATGGTGGCCATCTGTAAGTCAGGAAGGGAGCTCCCAACAGAACCCAACCATGCTGGTACCCTGATCTCAGACTTCCAGCTTCCAGAAGTAGGAGAAAAGAAATTTCTGTTGTTTAAGCCATCCACTCTGTGATACTTTTTTATAGTGGACCTAGCTAACCCCCACCCAGGAAAAGGCCAGAGCCTATGCAGAGGAGCAGAGAGAGGAGGAAGCATGGAATATGCCCCAAGCATAGATGAATAGGATGGGGGAATAAGGTGTTGGATGAAGGGCACGTGATGGAGTGTGATGTGTGACAAAAACTAAAGCTAGAGAGATTGAAGTCAGATCCTAAAGGCCCTTTATACAACGGAAAGGTGTTCAAACATTCTCATGTGAGCAGTGAGAAGCCACCGAAAGATATTAAGCAGATCAGATTTGCATTTTAGAACAGTCACAATTTAGGGAAGAAAAGGATGGATATGCATATGGTGATTTGGGGGTTAGATTGATGAGTTAGGAAACTGTTGCTTATTTCCAGTTCAAAACAAAGCAAACATGAACTCAGGTCATGGAAATTTGGGTCTGAAGTCTAAATATAGGATGCATTGAGATTAACATGTCTGTGGAAAATTTATATAAGAAAATGTATATAGAAATATAGAAATGTATATACATGTCACATATAAACAGACTTACATATAGATTTATACGAGCATGGATGGGAGAAAGTTGTGGAAGACACACACTAAGCTGTTGACGTTTCTTATTCAGAGCAGTGACACTGGAGAGGGAAGACAGAATGAATGTTTTCCTCAGACCTCTGTATTATTTTCCTTGTTGCAGACAGCATGCAATGCCTATTTAACCTTTTAAAAAAAAACCCAGTAATGATCACACATGTGCGTGTTGCGTGTGCACACACACATGTGCAGGTCTGGAGCTCAGGTTTGTAAATCTGGGTGATGTTGCTGTATGGGTAACAGGGAAAAAAGTGTGGGCATCCAGGAACCTTGGGAATGAGGAGGCAAGCCCCCCAGTAGGCTGGGGCCTACTGTTTTTAAAGGATGGGCAAGGAAGGGGTAGGGGCACAGAGGGACTAGCCCCTGAAGGACCCTGGAAGAGTGTCCCTGATCCTGAAGAAGCAGATCGTCGTACCCTCAGGCCTTCCTGACGCGTAATAGGTGCTCAGCCATCCGACAGCTGTGGAATGACAGGATACGTTTCAGCAAGGGGAGTGACCGCAGTGTCACATGCTGTTAGAAAAGTCAGGTTAGCCCTGCAAAACGCCCTTTAAATTTGGCAATTAGGAGATTCTGAGAGTCAAGAGAAAGATGAATTTTATTTTCTTCTCTCTGTCATTTCTCATATCTGCCCTCTCCCCTCTGAATCCCCAAAACATACATTCTCGTAGATACACAATCACACACCCTATACATGAGCTCCACACAGACGTCGAGGTTGTATTCTGTGTTCATCCCTGAGGTGGTATCTTAGGGAAGGAAAACTCCCTCAGATATTTTCCTTATTGCAACATGGGGGTAGAGGTGGAGTAAGCATACGTGAAGATTTTCCACCCTTATACCTTTTGCTCCCAAATGGTCGAAGTCATAAACTGGGCAGTCCTACCGGGCAGTATGATAGTTCTCTAGCAGACAGCAGCTGTAGGCCAAACTTGAGGAAAATCAATGATCTATTTGCAGCAGGGTGATGGTTTAGATTTCCAGCTTTGGCCACATGGATTGGAACAGTTTTTGTTTGACTTTTTAAGGGCAACTTTGCACAGCATGAGCCCAGCTTGCTCTGGAGATGGAAGAGGATTATCTGATAATTTTGATCATCAGCTCCTTCTGAGGCCCAAATCACAGAGACGAGAGGAGACTGGAGGGCCACCAGCCCTCCCCCAAATGTGCCAGGCAGATTGGAATTGAGGGTTATTTTAAGGACTCATTTTTACTTACTCATAACATCTGATCTGGATTTCCTTTGTCTCCAAGTGGACCCCGTCATGTTCCAGCCAAAATGCTTTCTCTCAGCTTCCCTCAGTGGAGATACAAAAAAAGGACAGCATATTCTGGGTAAAAAGTTCTCCTTAGCATTCTAATTCTTAAAATTGTATTTAGGCTGAGCAGTTTGGGATTCAGGCCTATCCTAGGATTCTTTCGTTGATGACGATGTATGAAAGCAGGGCAGGAAAGAGATTGAAGTGTGTCTTCTTTAAAACAAAATGCACTGAATTCTAGGGCATGGCCAACTTGGCTTTCCCTCATGCTCCCGGCCAGTGCCTCGGCAGACGCTCCACCTGTGACACATAGAGAGAATTTGACCATCGTTCACCATCTCCCCAGCCACCTCCTGAGATCAAGGCACTGGCATAATTTACCTGGTCTGTTGTCTGACCTCTGACCTCACCTGGTTTCTTGTCCACACTTGGCATTCTAGATAGATTCTTGTCTCCACAGAGCAGCCTGAGCAAACCTACTACAGCATAACGTTGCACTCAGGTAAAGCTCACACCCCATAGGATCTTACGGAATCTGGTTGCCTGCCACCTACCTGACCCCATTTTCTCCTCCCTCCTCCCTCCCTCACGGCTCCGCTGCCATGCCAGCCTCTTGGCCGTTCCTCTAGCTGGCAGAGCAAGCTCCTGCCTACCCATGCTCCTCCCTCAGCCTGGTGTGCTTTTATCCTCCAAATGCCCTCTTGATGTTTCCTTCTCACTTGTGTTGAGTCTTCGCTCAAATAAACCTCTTAGTTGAATACTTGATATAAAACAGCACCCCCCCACACTGTTGCTCTCTATCCCCCTGCCTTGCTGTATTGTTCTTCATGGAGCTACTACCACCTGGCACATTATATATTTAATTACTGATACCCTACAGGCTGTACTCTATCCCACTAGAATGTAAATTAATGAAGTAGTTGACTTGTGCTTAGCGTGTAGAAATTAGTCGATATTTTGTGGAATAAATGTAAGATATGAAAATAGGATTTATTATGACTCATAGTTTATAAAACAGGTGCTGAATAGAACTTGGACCTTCAAGAGTTCTAGAAGCTTAAACTTACAATGTGCCCTTAATTAATTTTCTCCTAACGTGTCCCTCATTTTATTAGGATGGGCTTGAACAATATTCTTCTGGCAATTTCAACTTCCTCAACTGTATCATAAAGGACTGTTTCTTGAGTAAAAGAGGTTTCTTTCGTTTTCTCTTGAGACCCTAGCATGTGTCCTTGCTTGTTATGGGAGGTCAGAGATTTTGCATCGTACCTCTTGGCAACCCAAATTTAATTAACACATAGCCTTACATGCCATTAAAAATGCTTTGTTTGAAGAGTAAAAGTTGTTTTGTTGCATATTTGACTGGTTGTAGTTTGTTTTTCCTGAAGCCTGGGCTTATAAACTTTCATCTAACCTGGATCCATTGAGGTGAGGTGAGATCCAGTGCTCAAATCTGAATGTGCTGGGGTGAAGTGGGATACAAAAGCCATATCCAATTCACTTTTCATTCATTCATTTAAGGAACATTTTAAAGATTAGGTAACATGTTAAATACCAGGGTTAAAATGAGAAGCCAAAACAAGTAATAACACAACCTTCATGGAACTTACAGACTAGTAAGGGAGACTTGCTTTGATCAAATAATGTTCCAGACAAATATATAAAATTATAGTTGACAAGTTTTATAGGTAAAAGAAAGACAGTGTTATAGGTGGCTGTAATTGGGAATTTGACCCTGACAGGGAGATTCAAGGAAGGCTTCCTTAAAGAAGTGGGTTGAGTAAGAGGTAGGTGAACAGAGCCCTCAAAGACATTTGCTCCCATGGAGGCAACATGACAAGCAAATTCCTTGTGGTTGAAGGGTTTTAGACTCCTCCAAGGCCGTTAAAGAAGGTCTACAAGGCTGGTACACAGAGCAAGGTAGAATGTAAGAGTTTGGAGAGGTGGGAGGAACCAGATCATTCATGTAAAGAGTGATGGGAAGCCAATGAATGATTGATGTGTTTGGGGTTGAGATTAGAAGGTCTATTAGTGTTCTATAGCTGCATGACAAATTAGCACAAATCTAGTGACTTAAACCAACTCACATCAATTATCTCACAGTTCCATGAGTCAGGAATCTGTGCACGGCTTAGCTAGATCATTTGCTCAGGGCCCCACATGGGTGCAGTCAAAGTGTTGGCCAGGCTGCATTGTCACTGGAAGCTCAACTAAGGAAGAATCCACCTTTAAGACCTCGCAGCTTGTTGGCAGAATTCATTTCCTTACAGTTTTAGGTCTGAGGACTGCAGCTTTGTACTGGCTGTCAACTGGAGGCTGGCCTCAGGTCCTGGAGGCTGTCCACAGGCCACTGCCCCATGGCCCCTCTGCATAGGCAGTTCACAGCCTGGCTGTTGCTTCCTCAAGACCAGCAAGAGAATCTTTCTTTCCAGTCTAATAAAATGGAGTCTTCCATAATATAGTGTAATCGTGAGAGTGACAACCCATCACTGTTGCTGCATTCTGTTGGTTAGAAGCAAGCTACAAGGTTCTTCCTGTACTCAAGAGGAGGGAATTATCCAAGGCTCTGACTCACTGGGGGCCAGCTTAGGGAAGGAAAAGAGATGACATGTTCAGATCTGATGCATTATGCAGAATGCATTGTGAGTCCAGATGAGAAATGATAGTTTAGATTAAGTTGGTGGCAGTGAGAACAAAGACTTATGGTTAACTTTGAGCAATATTTTAGAAGCCAAATTGATAGGATTTAGTGATGGGTTATATATACCTCAGGGACAAGAAAAAAGAAGATATCAGAATTACTGTGAGATTTCTATTGAGTGAGTAGATCAGTGGCACTTAACATCGTCTACTCATTAAAATCCTTTGAAGGGGCTTTTAAAAAATACTCACTCCAGGGCCTGACCCCACGTTTTTAAATCAGAACCTTTGGGGGTTCAAGCGTTGGTATTTTTTTAAAAGGCTCTCCAGATGATTCCAATGTGTAACCAGGGTTGAGAACCACAAGAACAAATGGATTATTTTGCCCTTCACTTTGATAGGAGATCACTTAAGGTCATGAGGCTTGTTTTGGACTTACTGACTTGAGAAAGTTTTGAGACATCAGTTAAAGTACTCAGGTTGTATACACAAATCATATGAGCTCGCGAGGGAAGCCTGGGCTTGAGGCATGAATTTCTTACGATCTGTGGGGAACTGCCCTGTGTAGCCATGAATGTGGGAGAGGCCGCCCAGGGACAGAACATACTGGGAAAAGGGATAAAGGCCTGGCACTGAACTTTGAGAAACTCCAACATTTAATGACTTGGTAAAGGCCTATGGGTCTGCAAAGAGTGGCCACAGAGAAAGCAGAAAAAACAGAAAAACAGAAATTGTGGGGTCAAGGAAGTCAAGAAAAAAAGCATGTTTATGAAAGAGGCATTAGTTCGTGGTGTCAAATGAACTATGGAAGTGGGCTAGGAGAGACTCAAATGCCTGACTCTCTCCAATAAAGAATGCTAGAAAACTCTAATTACTTTTAATTGAACCCATGAACTAACATCTGCAAACTTTTTCTCCTTTTCTCCTCACTACAGAGGTAATGAGTGTAAAATGTAGGAAATTGAGGAAAAACAGATTAGCCAAAAGGAAGGAAATTTTAACTACCCCATAAACCTACCAACTGATGATAACTACAATTGATATTTTAGTGTGTGTGTGTGTGTGTATGGGTGTATGTATATGTGTGTATATATATATGCACCTTAGAATTCTTTTTTAAGCAGATATGCAACAGAACAATAAGTTGCATACTGTTTTATATCCTGTATTCTTAATATATCCTAAATAATTTTCTGTATCATTAAATATTCTTATACAGCATACTTTTAAATGATGGCATTGTACTGAATCATATGGCCATGCCATCATTTGCTCAAACAATCTATTGTACATCATTTAGATGTTTTGAATTTTCCACTATTATAAGGATTGCATTTTAAAATAAAAACACAATTGGGAATATGATGGGTCAATAAAAAGCACTCAGAGATTGGGAATCAATTGAGGACTAAGACACAGGTAAAGATGAGCTTCATTTTTTAAAGAGATAAGTAGAGAATATGACCTAGATCTGGACCTCAATCAGGCTGAGACACACAAGCCCTCCCATCAGTCCACCCCAAGCCGACTGCCGCACCCCAGAAGCAGAGCCTGCTCTGCTGAGTTGCTTGGAGAACAGAGAGCAGGCAGAATGCACGTCCGCTGCATGCAGACAGCTGGCAAAAACAAAGAAGTCTAGAACTAACAGGGCCAGACCAGCTTTGTTCTTCTCTCAAACGCACAGTACAAAGAATTCTGGGCTCCTTCTCTTGGCGAAGTCTTTTTCCCATTTGTGGTAGCCAACCTTCAAGATGGCTTTCAGTGGTTCTCAGTTCCTGGTGTCTACAGCTTTGTGTCATCCCCTCTCCCAGAGTATCAGGTTTGGTCTACATGACCAATAAATACAGCAGAAATTGTGATGTGTGACTTCTATGGCTAGGTCATAAAAGTCATTATAGCTCCTGCTGGGCTCTCATTTGGAGCACGCACTCTAAGGAGAAGCCAGCTTCCATGTTGTGAGGATACTCAAGCTGTCCTTTGGAGAGGTCCACGTGAAGAGGAGTGGAGACCCTCTTCTGAGAGCCAGCACCAACCTGCTAGCCTTGAGAGTGACCCAACTTAGACATGGATCTCCTATCCCCCACTCTTCAGATGCCTGGAGCCCTAGCCAACATCATGACTGCCACCTCGTAGGAGACCCAGAGCCAGAACCACCAAATTCCCAACCTACAGAAATTGTCTGAGATAGTAAATTTTTTTTTGTTGTTTTCAGCCACTAAGTTTTACTACACAGTAATAGGTAATTAATATACTTAGGAAACATAAACAGCTCTCAGTTTTTCTCTCCCCCGGGGTCAGCCAATAAACATCCTTGTGCCGAATCTCTGTGTACACCTTCAAAGTAATCGTTCAGATGCAGACTTGCTAGATAAAGGAAATGCAGAATTCCAATGTTATATGGTCAAATCTTAAGTGTGTGACTTTAGACATCATAGCACTGGCCTTAAAGTGTGGTCATGCCATCACCTCTCTTGTCCCATTCACACACTTGTCTGGAGATCTATGTCTGTTTTCTGCCTGTAGACAGGTAGGCTGGAACAGGAGTAAGGACAGAACAATGATAGGAGTCCTCAATAGTTGGTAGGAAGCATGATGGGTCCTAGGGCATGTGCTGACTTCTGTAAACGTATCAGAAAGGTGCACGCTTCTGGATGTTCAGTGTGGCTCCGATGATAAATGAGACAATGCACTGGCAGAAGGATTTGCTGCGTTGGATGGAAACACATTGATACATGGAAATGCAGAGATTCCTAGAAAGAAGAAAAAGGCCACATGTGAAGCCCAGGAAAGTGATGAATGGAGAGGAGGGAGTGGAGGCAAGAACAATGCAAAGAGCTCCAAAGCCATAGAAGATGCCTATGGCATTGGAGTCAGAGGAAGCCATACCAACCGACAGCAGGAGAGGGAGAATTCTGCTGATGATCCCACCCATAGCAAGCTGCTCCTGTTAATGGGCAGGAAGCTAACAAGTTCCAACAGCTGCACCATCATGCTTTTCAAAGGCCTAATTTTAGAATGCTCCTGATAATGCCCCAGGAGTTGCTAAATCTGAATTAAAAACTCCAGGTCCCTTCCTCCCCCCCCTTTTCTAAATAAAGGGTTATTGATTTACTAATGGCCTTTGTATCCCGCTGAAAACAACTCTATAGAAGAAGAGAGATGTTACCTAGAGCCTGAGGGCTAAGGGCTTGGAAAAACCAAGATCGCAGGTGGGCAGGTAGACAGAAGACAGGCTCAGAGAAAACACAGAGCCTAAGACAAAGGGAGGGTAGAAATGCAGGGTACAGAGAGGGTTTGAAAGGGAAGAGCGGGCTGCTGAAAATAAGTGTCCCCCTGGGATCTGGCTATGTAAGGGTGGGCATGTGGAAGACCTGTGTGATTGATGGGTCCCTCGGATCTTTGTTAGAACCATAGTCTTATCGGAAGAGTGGGGCTCAATGAAGGGTCTCTGGGCTGGGTGGCAGAAACCTGCCTGGATTCTAATCCCGGATCACCCTTCACTGGCCACATAAGCCTCAACCTTGTAACTGCACTCTGGACTCCGTTTCTTCCTCTATGAAACGAGGGGCCTTTCCACACATCTTGAATTCCAGATGTTAGTGGCCGACGTGGTAGCCGTCTTCCTGGGATTTTTCTCTCTCACAATCATTACAGTTTTTTCCTGGTTGGCTCCTTTCGCGGACTGGCAGGGCTGAGGGAACAGGCTGGTGCTGAATGGGTGGAGGATGGCATGAGTGAGGGGGTGGATCTGGAAGCTGCTTTTGGGGGGGGGACTTCTGTAAAGCAAGAGAAGGCAGGCAGACAGAAGCAAAGGGAGAGAGGAGTGGGGTGGGAGAGTCTATCCGTGCCCAAACGTGGGAAGAAGCCAGGACGCTGAGGGAGAATTGGACTGAGGAGGGCAGAACCGAGTGGCTACAAGCTGGCTCTGGATCCAGACAAGCCCCCCCGGCCATAAAACGCTGTCCCTTGAACAAATTGCTTCACCTCTTCAGCTCCTCATTTCCTCACCCATAAAGGTAAAATGACAGTAGAACGCGGTGCTATTTACTGTCCGGCGGATCCAGTGGGGAAGTGCACATAAAGCAGTGAGAACATCGTCTGGAACCCAGCTACTACTCAGTGGGTATTAGCTACAGGTACTGGAAGGTCCCTCTGGTTTGGAGAGTGGACAGTTGCTGTGGGTTTTGCAGAAATCAAGCTCAGTGATGGGGGTAGTGGGGCAGAGGGGGATCACTTTGTGCCTCGGAGCGAACCAAAAATGGAAATGGGAAGAGAAGTATTTTAAGGAGTGCGCTTAACCGTTCCCTCTGTGCCGGTTGTGGTGGCGGTTACGACCTGCTCACTGCTGCTCACTGCCCTCCGGAGAACGAGCTCCCAGGTACTGAATCTATCAACTGTGTGCACCACTGTCTGGCCCCTCCTCCCCAACACTCCCTTTTTGTATCACGGCCTCAAATGTTTTAAGCCTGTCAGGCCAGCTCAGGGGACTCTACTCTGGGGTGTGTTGATGGTACTCAGAGATGTCCTACGTGGTCAGACGAGCTCACCTCTATTACTCATTGCCTGTTGGGTCTTTCCTTGCATCTGCTGTCTACTGCTTCGCAGCTGTGCTGCATCACCAAGAGGGTGAGTCATTGTTATCGTGGGGGTTCAGAGAAAATGGAGGCCGGGGCAGGGCCTCAGTTATGATTGCACAGGTTGTGCTCTGCTCGACAACACAGGAAGCCATGCACTTCGACTGCAGAACGCATGGTGTGTCTGGGGTTTGCAGGGACGATCTGCACCACGGCAGGCAGTGGCCCCTATTGGGGAGGGGAGGGGAGGGTGCCAAGTGGGGATGAAAAAAACCAAAACACAAGAACCGAGAGCATCTTTAATTGAAACTTCAGGGGACAAGAAGCCCAGAAAGCATCTGGGTAATTGCTCCCCAGGTCCTCCCTGCTAGCTGCGACGTCAAGAGGACAGTTTCAGCCTTTGGGCCGTTCATTAGGGCAGAGAGTGAGGATGGATGGACTGAGACAGAAAGCCCCATCCTGCTGAATCACCAGCGCCAGTTCCAGGATCTGCCTGGGCCACCCCCCTGGGCAGCCTGGCCAAGGACTGAATAAGCACAAGGCTCTAGAGTTGGCGGAATGTCAAGGATGGCGGGGCCGGGAGAGAGCTGAAGGAGCCTGAAGGAGCGACATTTGTGAATGAGTGTGATGAATTGTTTCTGTTTGTTTCCACTAAACCCCAGCTCCGCCTCACACAAGTGGAGCAACCAAGTGTGAGCAGCTGAGATGGTTGGAAATGGAAGGATGATCTGACCAGCTGTTCCCATGGTGGCTGAAGCTCTCTAGCCGGAATGGCTGACTCAGGTCTTGCTCAGTTCTATGGATGATGGGAAAAATAGAGATGTAACAGTACTCCTCATATCTTAAATTATTTTTTAATTAGAAAAAGGGGTTTTTTTTCCTGATTACAAAAATAATGCATTGTTTCGTAGCAAACTTAGAAATACATAAAATCATAACAAAGAAAATGTATCTATGATTGCAGCACTTGGCAACAATTACCAATCTAAATGTACTTGCAACACTTTTTTCTCAGGAGAGCACAGCTTTGCAGATACTTTCTAATTCATTCTGCAGGNACCTGTGTGATTGATGGGTCCCTCGGATCTTTGTTAGAACCATAGTCTTATCGGAAGAGTGGGGCTCAATGAAGGGTCTCTGGGCTGGGTGGCAGAAACCTGCCTGGATTCTAATCCCGGATCACCCTTCACTGGCCACATAAGCCTCAACCTTGTAACCGCACTCTGGACTCCGTTTCTTCCTCTATGAAACGAGGGGCCTTTCCACACATCTTGAATTCCAGATGTTAGTGGCCGACGTGGTAGCCGTCTTCCTGGGATTTTTCTCTCTCACAATCATTACAGTTTTTTCCTGGTTGGCTCCTTTCGCGGACTGGCAGGGCTGAGGGAACAGGCTGGTGCTGAATGGGTGGAGGATGGCATGAGTGAGGGGGTGGATCTGGAAGCTGCTTTTGGGGGGGGGACTTCTGTAAAGCAAGAGAAGGCAGGCAGACAGAAGCAAAGGGAGAGAGGAGTGGGGTGGGAGAGTCTATCCGTGCCCAAACGTGGGAAGAAGCCAGGACGCTGAGGGAGAATTGGACTGAGGAGGGCAGAACCGAGTGGCTACAAGCTGGCTCTGGATCCAGACAAGCCCCCCCGGCCATAAAACGCTGTCCCTTGAACAAATTGCTTCACCTCTTCAGCTCCTCATTTCCTCACCCATAAAGGTAAAATGACAGTAGAACGCGGTGCTATTTACTGTCCGGCGGATCCAGTGGGGAAGTGCACATAAAGCAGTGAGAACATCGTCTGGAACCCAGCTACTACTCAGTGGGTATTAGCTACAGGTACTGGAAGGTCCCTCTGGTTTGGAGAGTGGACAGTTGCTGTGGGTTTTGCAGAAATCAAGCTCAGTGATGGGGGTAGTGGGGCAGAGGGGGATCACTTTGTGCCTCGGAGCGAACCAAAAATGGAAATGGGAAGAGAAGTATTTTAAGGAGTGCGCTTAACCGTTCCCTCTGTGCCGGTTGTGGTGGCGGTTACGACCTGCTCACTGCTGCTCACTGCCCTCCGGAGAACGAGCTCCCAGGTACTGAATCTATCAACTGTGTGCACCACTGTCTGGCCCCTCCTCCCCAACACTCCCTTTTTGTATCACGGCCTCAAATGTTTTAAGCCTGTCAGGCCAGCTCAGGGGACTCTACTCTGGGGTGTGTTGATGGTACTCAGAGATGTCCTACGTGGTCAGACGAGCTCACCTCTATTACTCATTGCCTGTTGGGTCTTTCCTTGCATCTGCTGTCTACTGCTTCGCAGCTGTGCTGCATCACCAAGAGGGTGAGTCATTGTCATCGTGGGGGTTCAGAGAAAATGGAGGCCGGGGCAGGGCCTCAGTTATGATTGCACAGGTTGTGCTCTGCTCGACAACACAGGAAGCCATGCACTTCGACTGCAGAACGCATGGTGTGTCTGGGGTTTGCAGGGACGATCTGCACCACGGCAGGCAGTGGCCCCTATTGGGGAGGGGAGGGGAGGGTGCCAAGTGGGGATGAAAAAAACCAAAACACAAGAACCGAGAGCATCTTTAATTGAAACTTCAGGGGACAAGAAGCCCAGAAAGCATCCGGGTAATTGCTCCCCAGGTCCTCCCTGCCAGCTGCAACGTCAAGAGGACAGTTTCAGCCTTTGGGCCGTTCATTAGGGCAGAGAGTGAGGATGGATGGACTGAGACAGAAAGCCCCATCCTGCTGAATCACCAGCGCCAGTTCCAGGATCTGCCTGGGCCACCCCCCTGGGCAGCCTGGCCAAGGACTGAATAAGCACAAGGCTCTAGAGTTGGCGGAATGTCAAGGATGGCGGGGCCGGGAGAGAGCTGAAGGAGCCTGAAGGAGCGACATTTGTGAATGAGTGTGATGAATTGTTTCTGTTTGTTTCCACTAAACCCCAGCTCCGCCTCACACAAGTGGAGCAACCAAGTGTGAGCAGCTGAGATGGTTGGAAATGGAAGGATGATCTGACCAGCTGTTCCCATGGTGGCTGAAGCTCTCTAGCCGGAATGGCTGACTCAGGTCTTGCTCAGTTCTATGGATGATGGGAAAAATAGAGATGTAACAGTACTCCTCATATCTTAAATTATTTTTTAATTAGAAAAAGGGTTTTTTTTTTCCTGATTACAAAAATAATGCATTGTTTCGTAGCAAACTTAGAAATACATAAAATCATAACAAAGAAAATGTATCTATGATTGCAGCACTTGGCAACAATTACCAATCTAAATGTACTTGCAACACTTTTTTCTCAGGAGAGCACAGCTTTGCAGATACTTTCTAATTCATTCTGCAGGATGAGGGTTGCTTGGAAAAGAGTAGTGCAACTTTTTATGATTACTACGGAGAAGTCAAAATAACAAATATATGGACTTGTTCAAAATCTTTGTGATGGCAATGTCCACAGCTTTTGGCCTCTAATAATAAAAATAAACTAAATTATGAACATCTGTCTAATGCTTCTAAGTTGTAAGGAACTTTCTTCTGTGGTACCATTCTGCTATGTATTCCCCCTATTTATTCACGAAGTGCTAGTCCAGAGGCAGCCATGATTTAAGGGAGACTAACTTAGGAGTTGGAGGTAGGAAACCAGGAGCCAGGACCCCTGGTCCCTTCACTTGTGTGGAGCCATGCTTCACTCAAAGTCTTTATGTTCGCAGCAACAAAATGAAAAGAGTATACCGCTCCATATAAAGTCACAGTGCGTCTGTGTACATGGGAATGGTGTGAGCTAAGTGCATGTATGGGGATATAGACGAGCAGGTGAATTGTGGATCTGTCCAGCCCTGTGTTGTCCAATATGGTAGCTGTGAGCCATATGTGGTGATTGGGCACTTATTATGTGGCTTGTGCAACTAAGAAATTACATTTTGAAATTTTATTTGGTTTCAGTTAACTTAATTTTCAAAACTTATACTCAATTCTATTATCAGAAAAAATTTAAGTATGCTTGGAATAAGCTGGGTGTGTGATTTCTTTTTTCAACTGTAAATTATTTCAAATCTAAACAAAGAATCAAGTATTTCTGATGAAAAACTAGAAATTGGGGTATGCCGTAAGAGTAAATATACCCTAGATTTCCGACCAGTGTGAAAAAACAAAATTTCCTGGTAATAATTTTCTTAAATTAAGTACCTGTTCAAATGACAAAGTTTTGTGTTTTTATTTTATTTTTTAATTGAGTTATAGTTGCCATACTAATATAAATTAGTTTCAGGTGTATGACATAGTGATTTGACAATTACATTATGAAATGCTCACCATGTACTATCTGTCACCATACAGAGTTACTTCAAATGACAATATCTTGGATTCACCAGGTTAAATGAAATATATTATTAAAATTAACTGCATCTACTACATTTTACCTTTTTAATGTAGTTGATAATAAATTTACAATATCTGTGTAGTTGGCATTGTATTTTTATTGGACAATGCTGGGTACAGCTATATGTAACAAGTTTCTAGTTGTATCTTCTAAGACGTAAAGGATCAGGGTCTGTCCGTCTTAAACAAGGATCTGTCTCTATCTTACATATCCCTCTGTAACTCAATAGACAAACATATTTTCGAATAATGGATTAGTAAATAGCACAGGTGTCAGAGCTACAACAACAATGGTTTCAATGTTGACTGCATGAGCTGTATAATCACGTATGAATTTCTTTTTTCCTTGTTCCTTTGTACAAGGAAATAATTTCAATCCCATAAAAAAGTCATACAGGAGTATAAAGAACTCCCATATGCCCTTTATCCAGAGACCCCATTGAAGTTTCGTAACTGACCCAATAATGCCTTTTATAACAAAAGATCCAACCCAGGATTGTACATTGCTCATACTTGCCATGTCTTTTTTCAGTGCCCTTCACTCTGGAACAATTAGGTCCTCAGTCAGTATCTAACCTTTGTGACCTTAACATTTTTGAAGATTACAGGCTTGTTATTTTGTAGGATATCTCTCAATTTAGGTTGTGTGATGTTTCCTCATGCTGAATTCAAGTTAGGATCTTTTGCCTGGAGTATGAGAGAAGTGATGTGGTCTCACATGATTTCTCTGTCTAAATTCTGGTGATAGAAACTTGGATCACTAGAGTAAGACGGTGGCTGTCAGGTTGCCCACTATAAAGTTATTTTTTTCTTTGTATGATTAATAAGTATTTCAAGGAAGATATTCTGAGACTGTGAAATATTCTCCTTTGATGAAGAATGGGGTATTTCACAGTTTAGCACTGATTTATGTTTCTTGCCTGAATGGATTATCACTGTGATAATTCCTAAATGATGATTTTCTAATTCCATCATTTTCCCCACATTTATTAGTTGGCATTCTATTCAAGAAAAAGCTTCCCCCCCCCGCCCTGCTGTATGGATGTATGTATGTGTAAATAATGTGGCCTCATAGATTCTTATTTACTCAAAGGCATATAATCCATTCCTACCGATATTTATTCTGATGTTCAAATTGTCCCAGAATTGATGAAGGGAAACTTTTCAAGCTGGCTCTGAGTCCTTTTGACATTATCTATCCTTCTTTATATATTCATTCTGCAGGGCAGGTGTGTGAGGGTTGCTTGGAAAAGAGTAACTGGGTCAAAGAAAAGAGTCAAGGACTTTATATATACATATATTAATCCAGTGGTTTGCTAGAGCTGGCTTACATTGGCTTGTAGGAGCCCACTGCAAAATTTTCAGGAAATGCATATCGTTAACATCAAGTTGGTAGCTTGGAATCAGGGATGTTGCGAGCATTTACACCATGGAAACTGGCAAATGCTACAACCAGAACTTGTTCCTCCAGAGAGCTGGCTGTTAAAAATTTGCCAGGACAGTAATGTTTCTGTCATAAAAAGAGGTTCCAAGTTCATGTTACATCTCAACTGCCATAGGCTGTAATCATCCATTACTCCAAGGATCCCTGATTCCTTTTGGTGGCGAACACGATTTAGAAACCAAGATCTTAAAGTGAGGTGAGCCCTCCTAGACATACTTGGGGTGGACAGAACCGGGAGAATTGGCTTGTGTGTGCATGTATGTGCCATACCCAAGGGAATGTATTAGTGTGTGTGTGTGTGTGTGTGTGTGTGTGTGTGTATGCATTTAAACGCTTTAATTTTAAATCAACATTTTATTTTGGAATTAATTTTAGATTTATAGAAGAGTTAGAAAGAGCACAGGCTTCCTACGTATCCTTCACCCAGGTTCCCCTAATTTTAATATCTTGTAACCATGATACGTTTGTCAAAAATAAGAAATTAACATAGGTGCAACACTAGTAATTAACTATAAAGTTTATTTAGATTACATCAGTTTTTCTGCTAATATCCTTTTTTCTATTCCAGAATCCAATCCAGAATATCATATTATATCTAGCACACACACACATTTATATCTATCAAACATCTATCTATCTCCCTATCCGTTCATCTGTCAACCTTTCCATCTCTCTGTCCTTCTATTTCCCTAACTATATTTAGAAACATGAGTTCATACTTCTAATCTTAAGGCCAGAAGGTTTATTCTAGCTTTTGTTCTTCCCATGTTTATAATTCCTCTCTTGACCATAGGAAATTTAGCTCCTGTTATCCTTAATATATGTACTTACTGGCTAAATCCTCCTGTACGTAACCAATTTCCTGACTCCACTGGGCTCCTGTCGTACTCAACCACTTATCTTACCTGGATTCAGATCCTTCCTAGTTCACCCCCCTGCACAAGCCTGCCCATTGGTTTTTTGACTTACTCACTCCTGGATTAGTAATGCCTACCTTGTTGACAGCAAGGAGCTTAGTACACTGCCCAGTAGGAAATAAGCAATCAATAAATAGGACTTTTGACTGTTTTTATTGTTGTTGTTGTCAAGGACTAATTAAGCATGAAACAGGAGGCCTAGAAGGAGTGAGGATGAGAAATTTCGGTCTTCTCCACCATAACATATGTCGGCAAACTAGATATGCATGCAAACCTTTCCTAAAAAGTTGGTCTCCATTGTTCAGAGGTACTTTATGAGTCTGGGATCATTAGAATTTGTTGGTGTAAATCAGAGCTTCTCAAACTCAGCACTACCGACATTTGGGGTCAGGGATCATTATTCGTTGTGGGGAGCTGTCTTATGCATTGTAAGACGCTTAACAGCTACCTGACCTGATGCACTAGAGAACGCACCCCTTTCCAAGTTGTTACAACCAAATACTTCTCTAGAAATTGAGAACGTTCCCATGGGGGCAAAATCACATGCCCCCCCACACACACACTGGAGACCCACCGGAATAAATGGTTGGCTCTGTCTTAACTGTATTCTCTTTTACCATGTTTGAAGAATGGAATATTTGATTTCATTTAAAAATTTTTTGAGAGTTCCTCTATACTATTTTTCCAAAGATTTGGACTGAAAATCAATGATACAATTCAAAATTAGGCTGAAAATCATCTTAGCTTTGAATCCGAAGCTGCCGAGACAAGCCCCAGGTATCACTGAGACGTGGACATCTGCAAATCCTGGTCAGCACAGAGTCTGCATAATGCGGCTTTGGCTAATAAATCTGCTGTAAGAGAATTATTACAAGGATTTGCACTCACCTTTGTTGTAAAGAAATCCGAGCGTTACCTTCTAGCCTTTCCTTCCACCATCCCCTTCATGCATTTTACATTCTAGCTAAATGTTCTTTGTCCAATAAACATTAGTGGGATGAATGAGTAGCTATTTATTAGCTTTCCTAAAAGGAAGGAAGTGGAGAAACTTATTACCACATCCTACAAAGGGTTTAATTTGTCAAAAAGAGTTTAGGTAGTCAGTGGCAGTGTGAGCCAGAATGAAGCGTGAATTAAGATTTTTAGAGAATGACTCTAGTTCTTCCCTTGGAAGCTCTGAACCCTTTTTGCACAAGGACCCAGGAAGTGGCCAACTGCTGCGAGCTACCTAAGTCTACAGCTCTGCTTTGTAGAGGAGAAAGAACTTGGCAGTAAAGAACTGGAGAGGAACGCAAAAAAACAAATAAATTGAATTGGCAATAACGTAGCAATTGCATGAGTTCAAAAGGATCAACACAAAGAAAACCTTAACTCCTCTGGACCACACTGCAGTTGCCCTGAATTCGAAGCACCTTTCATTGTGCACCACCTCCTTGAGTGGGGTCTTGGCAACGTGGGCAGAGCAGCGTGGGCTCTGCAGCGTGCCCAGGATTGCACGGCAACAAGCCCTCTTGGCTGAAGACGGAATGAGAGCTCAGAAAGCGTCGCAGGGTGCTGATGTTAGTGTGTGAACGCCAGCTTCTGCCCTGAGTCATCTCCGAGGATGCAATACACAAGCAACCCGGGAAATCAGCGCAAGGGAAGGGAGGTGGTTTAGCTCAAGAACTGAAGAAAGGACTCGCCACGATGGGTAAGCTTGCTTTCCATCAGGTCTTTCTAAGCCACCGCAGACCATACTTCTAGAAATGGTTTCTCGAAGCCGGCAATCCCAAAAGGTTGACTGTGATTGCCTAGTGGATCTGGGAACCATAAGCTGGCTTCTGCCACCGCTTCATACACACCACACCCAACAGAGCAACCTTATTATCGTGTGCCCTTTGTCACTTCATGCCACCCTCCCCCAGCTGCCCGCCAGGAGCAGTCAAAAGCCCGTGTGGGGAAAACGTTGCCTTCATCCAAAAGCAAACCAAAAAACTCACTTCGGGATGGGTTTCTTGGATGGTGCTACAAAAAGGGATAATGATTCTTTCTCAATGTACTTATTGACATTCATTGAGCAGCATATAGTTTATTTTAGCTGGAGTTTGTGATGTAGCATCTATATTTAATTCCACAAGCTGTCGGGCAGCTCATATATTTACAAACACCATCCCGGAAACAATGTGTTTGCTGGTCACAGCTGCATCTGTGACATCTCAGGAGCTCTGTGCTGTTTGGCACAGCTCAGGGCATTATCATTTTACATTCTGCTCTGTGCCAAGGCCCAAAGAGGGCTGAGCTTGGGCTAAAAGTTCAGATTCAGTGACAGGCCTGGCGGAGAGCCAAGAGCAAGAGTAACATTGAGGGCTGCGGGTCACAGTGGAGAGTTGCTCGTCAGCCCCACCTCAGCTGGAACGCCTGCACACTGGTGAGCAATTTCTGTGTCATTGGCTTAGGTTTATTTTGGCTTCCCAGGCCTGAAAGAAATACTCAAACTGTCCTATGTGTATACAGAGGCTGGCTCTGCTGGGAAGCGAGCTGGGGCTTGAGCAATGGAAGCGAGGCTGGTGGGAAGGAGGCAGACATAGAGAAGGTTTCCTCCCTGCAGGATGGAACCAGCTGTCTGCTAGGGGTTGGAGGGAATGACTCAGTCGCTGGACCCAGGAAAGGTGGCTGGGCATACCCAGAGACAGGCACCCATGGACATCATCTTGGTAGCAGGAGGACCCGCCTTTGGCCAGCACACGTAAAGGGGAACGCAAAAAGAGCTTGGGGGGAAGTTCAGAATTAGACAAATGGATAGGCAATTCTTGGAGGTCTGTCTCCTACAACAGCAAGCAGGGGTGCTGAGGGCAGGGGGTGCAGGAGTTGGGAAGGGCATGAGCCCCTTACCTGAGATGCACACACTGAGATTGGGTAGAAAGAAGGGGATGGGGAACTTGGGCACAGGCCCAGCTGGTTTGGGGGTCTGAGGGAAGAGCATGGTAATTCAGGGTATGCATGTCTGACCTTATGATTTTTAAGACCGTACAGGTGAAATAGAACAGACTTCTCATAAGGCCATGCTGACAAGGCATCTAACCAGGAGCCACAGAGCTTCCCCAAAAGCAGAAGGCATAAATGTCTTTATCCAAGCCAGGAAAATTATTTCTGATGAGTCCTACTTGTAAACTCTAAGATTTTAGACTTTTCATCCATCTATAGCAATTTCTTAAACAACAGTGACCTAGAAGCATCTTGGATAACTACAGCTCCCTTATCAGAGTAAAGTCTGTGGATTTTAGGTTTTAGGTCATTTTGACCATACTAAGGACTTTCTTGAAAGGACATCATTGATTTCTCTTGTTCTTGAGTTTTCCTCTCTGTAAAATGGGCATAATAACAACATCAACTTCATAAGGTTTTATGAGAATTAAATGAGTCAATGAATGGAAAGTTTTTAGAGCAGTGTTTGGCACATAGTAACTGATAGCTACACAATAACTGGTGGTGGTGATGATGATGATGGTAGCTCTGGAATTCATCCATTCTGCCTCCTGCAAATTTCAATTTATCACTGACATACGTGAAATAGACAGAATGAGCTCTATGCTTAGCGTTGGGAGACCAGGCTCATGTCCTGATTTGCCCCAAATCAGCAATGTGACTTTGAATAATTCACCGCACCTCTGTGGCCCTACATTTTCTCATCTCTTGTCCATTGTGAAGGGGATTCCATCACTGGCTCACACTGGAGAGTTGTATGAAAATTTCCCTGAGGGATCTGCAAAATATTTCAAAATATAGAAATACACCCCAACCTTGGACATCAGTTATTTCCCTCTTTCCCTCCCTCTCTGTCTCTACACCCCTGCCCTCCACTCCCGCCAACACACATGTACCACACACACTCCAGGCTGTGGAGAACCACTGGATAATTTCCGGAATCTCACCCTGTCCCCCCAGTTCCATGACATGAAGAGGTGGAAAGTAATCAGGGACCAAAAACTGTAGGAAGGCAAAGTTAACAACACAGAGCCTAGCTTTGGGAGGTTTGTTGGAGAAAATGAGTCTAGAAGATGTGACGGGAGGACACAGACTCATGGAGAGGAAAGGAAGGCAGAGATGAATAGAGTGGTGGGGCCCGTAGCTGGATACTAAAGGGCCAGATACACGCAAAAGGACTGGCCACCCCCGGGGTCATTAACTACCAAGGGCCTGGGGAGGAGGACCAGTGAAGTCACTCAGAGCGAGCTGTAGAGAGCCCCAGAGGACAAGGAGGAGGACACATTTTGTTAGCAGAGACTTCACCTTCTCTGGCTTCAGGGTTCTTACCTATAAACAACAACAAACCAACAAACAAAAACCCACATTGGATGAGGGGGTGCCTGTGGACTCTTGTTGGCTCTTATAACCCATATGGAAGCACAGGAAGGAATGACAGCGAATACACACACAGCACTCACCACGGGCCAGGCAGGAAGGTCGGAACCAGCATGAGCAGCCAGGCATCTGACTCCACAGTCTGCTTGTAGCCCCTCTACTGTGGAGCGCCAGCCGGGGGGTCTCCGTGTGGCGGGGGGGGGGGTCAGATGTGTGCTCAGGGCCACAGGAGCTGCTGTTCTTTCATAAGGAAGGAGTATAATGGAAATGGTTTTGAGGAAAGTTAATCTGCATGGGGATCAGGTTTTAAAGGCTTTGAAATGTGCCACTTTTCACTTAGAGGTTCCGTCTGATTGGCAGTGCCTTCTTTCCCTCTCCTGGAGACCCCCGCGACCCCAAGCGAAGCCTGGGGCAGAGGGGCCTCCCTGGTCTGCACGCGGTGACCCGGGCTTTATCACGTGAGACCGTGGGCAAGCCTGTCAGTTAGCTTGTCTCTCCAAGGAAAGTGCCAAGGACATCTGCCAGGCAAGTCCGAAGCCTCTCCAACTGACAGGCAAGTCTGTCCTTGATAAGTGAAGAGCTGGTCGTCACACCACAGAAACCCATAAATTTGGGGCCCTGAGGGGATGGAGCCCACAAGGTCTAATGTCACTAAAGCGTGTGTATCTGTGTGTACGTATGTGTATGTGTATGTGTGTGTGTGTGTGCGTGTGTGTATGTGTGTACATCATTCTTTTAAAATCATCACAAGACCCCCAAATCCTACATTTTGCTCCTCCTCCACGAGGGCAAGTGCTGGGTCAGTGCATCAGACTTAGTGCCATCCTCTAGTACATTCCCTGTGTGTAGGAATTGCTTAATCACTGACTGATGGACAGAAGTGGGTGAGGAGGAGGCCAGTCGAGTTAGAGGTCTTGGACTCAGAATGTCTGAGTTTGCCTTCTGCTTCCCCGTGGAGTGACCTACGGCAAGGCCCTTCCCCTCTTCCAACCTCTCCTCTTTAAGGGCTCAGAGGAATGTAAGAACATTTAGAAAACGGCCATTATAATTAGCTCTTACCTTTGCACAAATAAGCATTAATCTTGCTCACTTGATTTTATGCAGGGAGGCTCTCCATATGCCTCACCTATTTTAAGTCGTTTCCTGACCAGCGGTCAGAAAATGCAGCAAACCTGGCTTGCCCGGGCCGCGCCGGTTCTGGGGGTGAACCTGAAGCTTCTGTCACGGATCCTAGAGAGGACATGGCGGTTGGGGGTGGGGGTGACATCTGCCTGGGTTCACGTGGGGAATGATGGCCAAAACCGCTCTCAGAAGTGCAACCAGGAGCATACGATCAGGGTGAAAACGCCATGGTTGGTCTTTGTGGAGGCTGGCAGATCACCCCAACAAGAGGGGAGAATGCGAGTCACTGATGGAAACTGACAGCTGGCCCATCCACCCCAGAATGTCCTGTCATTCCTCTCATCTATCCTCCCTTTCTCGTCAAAGGGGAGGTTTCACATTAAGGCGTCGTGGACAAGAACAAATAACACTTTCTGTGAGTTTTTACCATGGACACCCTCCGATTTACTCAAAAAAATATCTCCTCAATAGAGTTGGCCAATTAACCACTCAAATGGCTTGAAAACTTATTTAATGTCACTGCCTAATCATTTTATTAAATGTCACTGCTCCAACGGGCAAGAATTTAGGCTTTCTACCTCACTTCTCCTATGCTTCCCTCCCTTTCTGTAGCAGTTTCCTCCCAAAGAAGTCTGAAGTCTTAATGCCTCTCCCCTCATATGCGTGCCCTTTCTATTTGCATAGAATTACGGAATGTCAGTATTGGGCAGGACGCTAGGGATCATTTCACTGATGACCAAAAGGAGGCTCCCAGAGGGAAGTGACTTGCTCCCAAGGGCAACCAACCTGTAAGTGGCAAAGCCCACAGAGTCTTCTATTCACATCTGCACGTGAAGCAGGGAGGTGTAGACAGTACAGGATCTAGACCGGGTGGACCCGGATCTGCCCCGGAAACACATGGTTGGCTTCTGCAGTTCACCTCTCCATTCCTGGCCTCAGTATGTTCATCTGTCAAAAGGGGAACATAAACTCTGGAAGATGAAGTTCAAGTGTAATTTTGTCATCTTGTGCTTCATGTGCGGTAACCACCGGGCGCGTAGTAAGTGATTTATGCTGGCGTTTATTCACGACCTGAACAATTTCGTTACTTATAATATCAATTTCCCGTCTATTTCTCCTTCTCTTCTGGCTTCCAACAATAGCTTAGCTTGGCTGTACCCTCCACTCCTCCTGCAGGTGACCTCTCCTCTAGAATGATTTTCAAAGAGGAGGCTCTCCTATCTTACTCACCAAGATTTAATGCACGAACTGCAGACGTCCCAAATCCTAGCTGCTCTGTGTATCAACACCCACCCCCCACGTAAATGGAGATTGAGGCCACCAGGAGGACGCAGCGCAGTCCCCACGGGTCCTCAGATGGGGGACAGTGTGGAATGGGAGCGCTCCCACTGCACTGCCTACTTCTCATGCAACGTCGTCTGTACTTGATTTTCTCTATTGACAAGACCATAATCCGTTTCATTCACGGCTCAATGAACTTATTTTTTTTTCAAGATTTTATTTATTTGACAGAGATAGAGACAGCCAGCCAGAGAGGGAACACAAGCAGGGGGAATGGGAGAGGAAGAAGCAGGCTCCTAGCAGAGGAGCCTGATGTGGGGCTCGATCCCATAACGCCGGGATCACGCCCTGAGCCGAAGGCAGACGCTTAACCGCCGTGCCACCCAGGCACCCCCAATAAACTTATTTTACTTGTGCCTTTGGTCCCAAGCTAATTTATTATTGGTGTAGGTGTAAAACTCTGTCTTAAGTATAGTGTAAGTGAAATGGAGTTATTTGGCTCTCACAAGTAAATTTACAATTTTTTTCCTCAAGGAGTTAGCTCAGCCATGACTTGAAGACACTCACGTGTAAATGGAGGTTTGCTATATAGCCAGCTTTAGGTTAAAATGATCTGTGGAAGCATCGTGGGGAAGGTGCTGAGTGTTTTAACCTGCTGAATATTAGCCACACCACCAGAAGCCATGAGAATTTACATGGTTAAAACTTGCTGGACATTTGCTGTTACCAAATTTTGAGTGATATTATTTGTGGAGCATAAACAAGAAGTGGCCCAAAGCTGTTCCCCTCGAAGAGCCTAATTTTTCCACAATTGTCAATGCAGCAATTACTGTCTTTTTTTTTTTAAAGGTGAAGGCACACCTTCTAGAAATTTTTTTTAAAGAAAGTTTTGAAACCAGTTAAAACTGCTCTTTCTTAAAGAGAGATTTTTTTTTTAGTCAAAACGTCTTCAGATCCTGAGGAAAAGTGATGAAGCGGAAACCGTATGATTCCAAGGCCAAGTGTATCGGAGGGGCGTCAGCACTGAATTCAGGCGTTCTTGCTGCACTCAGCAGACTTGGCCCGGCAATCAAAACCGTTTGATTGTAAAGCTGATATTCCTATAACCAGGCAGGTTCCAGCACATTGTGAGCTCTGAAAAAGCATAATTACAAACGCAGAATGACAAGAAGCACACATTGACTTAATAGATCTCATTTCTTTCCAAGACCACACAGCTTTTCACACCTGTCCTTAGAAAATTCTTGATTGGTGGTGGGGGGGGTGGCAGCGATAGCACAGGGCACAAGGGGTTCAGGGGCTGCCCCAAGGCCGCGTGTTGTCACTGGCTCACCGCGATCCCTCTATAAAAGGCACGGGATTGGTTCACCACATACATTTGAGGACTGACTGTGTGTGAGGGCTGGAGTTACAAAAACAAATATCTGACCTCTGACCTTGAGGGGTCTGTAATCTAGTTGGGGGGGGGTTGAGGTGGGCAGCCCTGCTCTGCTTGGAAAACTGCCACACTAGCTTTTTCACATGCCAGGAGCAACAGCTGGCCTTCCTCAGGGAGCGCGGGAACCCCTCACCAGACCAGGCTGTGCGCAGGGGAGAGGGGTATCGCCATCTTTTATGTTGTCTGTATTATTTTCCTATTGCTGTGGAATGGATTACCACAACCTTTGTGGCATCAAACAATACAAATTCACGATCTCGCGGTATCGGGTAGGGGTTAGCTGGGTCCTCTGCTCAAGGTCTCACCAGAGACCTTATCTGGGGCTCAAGTTTCTCTTCCAGGCTCATGTGGCTGTTGGCAGAATTTGTTTTCTTGTGCTGGTATGAGTAGTTCCCATTTTCTTACTAGCTGTTGACAGAGAATTGCTCTCAGTTCCTGGGGGCTGCCTGCAATCCTTTGCTGCATGACCCCGGAAGGCTGTTCACAGCATGACTGTTTGCCTTCTTCCAGATCATCAGGAGCTAGTCTCTCTGATACTTCACTTTCTTTTAAAGGGTCTCATTCTCCTGATTAGGTCAGGCCCACCAAGGATACTTTGCCTTTTAAGCAACTCAAAGTTAACTGATTAGTAACCTGATCACAGGAGTAGTATCCCACCATATTCACAGGTCCTGCCCACACTCAAAGGGAGGTGATGATGTAGGGCATGCACAGAAAGACGTGGGAATCTTAAGGGCCCTTTTCAAATCCTGCCTTCCATAGTGTTCTCCCCCCGTCAGTGCCTTTCTGCTTTGCTGTGTTTGCTGCCTTGGTCTGTGGCATCAAGTAGTCCCAGTCTCCAGAATGAGACTTCTCCCTTCCCCTCCATCAATATGCTTTTAAAAACAGAACAATATTCTATAAAAGGAATGAATCACCAACAGAGTTTCAGATAATGCAACAAGCATTATTTTGTATTATCAATGCTTAACATAGTGTCTGGCACTTAGGAGTTCCCAATTTATGTTTCTCAAGAAATGAATGTGTGAATGATTAAATGAGAAGTATTTTGGGCAACCTCATCAGTTTACATCCTCTAAAAAAAATTCCTACCCCCCATGTGCAAGGCTGACTCCTTTTAGTTTATATCACTTTCCCCCTGATTTAAAAGTAATACATTGCTTGTTATAAAACACTTGGGGATTTTTCTTCCTTCTATGATTTTATTTTTTATATTTAACTTTTTAATCCATCTGGAACTAATTTCCCAATATGATGTTTAAAATATTCCATCCCCTACCCAATTAGTCTGGAGTGTTTTTATATATGTGTGTATATTCTAAGTTGTTTATAATAAGCTCTATTTTTGAGCTATCTGTTCTCTATCATTGATCTGCCCATCCACTTTATGTGCTAGAATCACCTGTTTTAATGATGAGAATTTTATAATACGTTCTAAGACCCAGTAGGGCAGGTGTGACCTGATTATCTTCTTTTGAGCTTCTCTCCCTTGACCAGTTCATGAAACAAGGTCTGTTGGGCAGCTTAGCCTTCTTTGGCAAGGTCTGGATATGGAGCCAGACCTAGGTTTGTACTCTGCCTCTGCACCTTTCTAACTCAAATCCGCTGAGTCCCAGTGAGAAGCAAACTGATAGCAATAATGCTATATCATGAATTCATGGTGAGAATTAACTGGGGCGGCTTCTAAGAATCCCCCAGCACATAGTAGGTGGTCAGTACCTTCTACCCGGAGAAGAGGAGTGACTCTGAAGGTGCTGATGCTCATGCTTCTGTCCCCACATCTTTGTGAGCGGGGACCACACCTCTTTTGAAAACACAAATGCTGAGGCTCGGGTCTCTCAGACTCCGGCCAGCATTAATACTTGGCCCCGCCTCTGGGCAGCCTTTTCAGGACTCACACCGGTCCAAGGGAAGTTTGTTGAACTGGAGCCATTACAGAGTACATGGGGACTCTGGGAGGGGGCATGAATCAAATAGGAAAGCCCACTTGGCCTACACTTACAGGACCCTGGAAAGTGCCAGAGAATTAACACCCCCTGCTTCATCCCCAGGGAGCCTGTCTTTGGTTTTGGCAGCCAGAGAAAGTCCTCGAAGCCACAAATTACAGGCACTCGGGTTGGAAGTCATTCTAGCACATTCTAGCACTGAAGTGGCATTGGCGAGGGGACATGGGCGAGACTCTGACAGCATGAGCTGTTAAACATCAAAGGCATGAATGCAGCTGTCAGGAGCCCACAGTATTGAACTGGTCCCCTGCACCTGCCCAGAGCTTCATGAAGATGACCAGTTATTCTCAGGCAAAGTGCAGGCACTGGAAATCAAAGGCCTGTGAGGAGTCACAAGGCAGCCAAGAGTTTTGAAGGCCGGAATCTTCTTTCTTGGCACCTTCCCTTCTACTCAGAGCAGATAGGGTACATACTCATTCACTCCTTCAGGAAGGGTCTCTAAAGGCCTGCTGTCTGCTCTCGGGAGGACACCCAGCCCTGCCTTCAGGGAGCTTTCATTCTGTGCGGAAAGTCAGAACGACAGGTGTCGTGTGTATACGGATCTGCTCTCTGACGATGGCGATGGGCAATCTGATTTCCCATTCTAACTCCTTTCCAGCATGGCCTTCCGTAAAAGAAGGGATCAGATATTGGAAGCTGGAAGGATTCTTAGATATTATGTAGTCAAGCCTCTTTGTTCTTTATAAGGGAAAACTAAGCCCAGAGAAGGGAAGGGATTTGCTGGAGTTCACCCGGCTTCACAGCAGCAATGGGACCTCACTACTTCTCTGCCCCACCTTTTGCCACCTGAGAAGTGAGGTCGCTGTTCACCTTCGCTCAAGCTTCTAGAGGCATCTCACACTCTGCGGGGCTATGACTGACACATGGTGAACATTTTGGGAGAGGAAGACAGAAGGAGCAGATGGTGTTGAGTCAACATAGGAAACACAGAAGCAATTTACTGTAAAGGTTCGTCAGATGACCAGAGTTCAAAATTCTGGTTTCTCCACTTAAAAGCTGCATGAACTTCAGCCACTTTGTTCCTCTTCCTCAACCCCGTCTTCCCATGTGCAAAATGGGGACGGTGGCGTTTTCTCTAGGATTGTTTCCAGAACGAAAGGCAATCTCCATCAAGCCCTCTGCTCAGTGCCTAGAGTGAAGAGGCCTTGTTAGCCTAAGGGCTTTCTAGAACGGGGCCGACGGTCCGGCTGCGCACGGGCCGCGGGGCCGAGACAGGGGGCTGCACTGACCTCTCCGTGTTGGACTTTTCCAGCGCCAGGAGCCCTGGAGGAGCGGCACGGAGGCGGAGAGCGTGGCGAGAGAATGAAGACACCAACCGGCCGGGAGAAGCATGAGGTGGCAGTGTGGCACTCGGTTTAGGGGGCTCGGGCCGGCGGCGGCCCCGTGGGCAGCCCTGCTGGCGCTGGGCCTCCCGGGCTGGGTGCTGGCGGTCTCGGCCACGGCCGCCGCGGCGCTCCCCGAGCAGCATGCGTCCCCCGCCGGCCAGCCGCCCCTGGACTGGCTGCTCAGCGACCGCGGCCCGTTCCACCGCGCGCAGGAGTACGCCGACTTCACGGAGCGCTACCGGCAGGGCTTCACCACCCGGTACAGAATCTACAGGTGAGTGGGGACCAGCGGCGCCCCTGAGCACCCCAGCCGCTGCGTGGGGCTCCCCGGGCTGAGCCCCCTCGCGGGCCCCCAGACTGAGTGGGTGGGGGGAGCAGCCGGCAGGGAAAACAAGCCTACCATGTCGGTTTTTAAAAAAAGAAAGAAGAAAACACATACAAGCTGGAAAACCTGCTGATGCCTCCTGGGGAACATAGCAAAAGGGTTTCTATTTATAGGCTGTGCTGCTTGTAAATTGAGGACAAATCAGGCGGCATGGAGTCAGCGTGTGGCCCGCGCTGCCGCAGGAGGTCAGAGTCAAATGCTGGGGCTGGGTTTTAACTAATGGGTTAGATACTTTTATGAGTTGTAATTACCTAGACATGCAAATGAAGGAAGGGCAGCTGCAGCTCCTGCCTTGGAGGTCTGGGGAGACCTGCAGGGTCAGGGGGCAAGACTGCCTTGACCCTCGTCCTCACCAAGGCCTCCTCTGGCCTTGCCCATGGAAAAGGGCTGGATCTACTTGGCCCTTTACACCTATGCTTGGGAGTGTCAGAGCTGAAAGTCAGACGTGAGACTGGCCAGGTCCATCTGATGAGGGATAAACCAGGCCCATCATCCCAGCTGCCGGACCAGCACTGCAAAAGGAGAGGGTTTCTCGAAATCCTCACCTCCGGTGACCCAGAGAGCCTCAGGGCTCCCAGGAGTGCATCTCTGAATGCAAACTTCCCCTTCATCCCTGTGCCCACTCACCCTGTTGTCATGGCTCTTCTGTTCCCTTCACCTTGCCTGTGGTCTTCAGACAACCCTGAAAGCTTTGCTGAAATTTTTTCCTTTTATCAAAGACATTAATTTTCCAATTACAAATGAGTTTCTAATGCAACAAAAAGATAAAATATGAAAAAGCACAAAAAGAAATAAAACCAGAAAAATCACTTGTTCTTTAGCAATTAGAGGTTGCTATTGTTAACCTTTCCGCGCATGCACTTTTAGTCGTATGAACACACTGAAATCTGGGGCCCTTGCTCAATCTAGCCCTTTACGTGCCTTATGTACATCAGCTCATTTAACCCTTACAACGATCCTAGGTTGGAAGAACCATTATTCTCCACTTTTTACAAATGAGTTCAATGAGGTCCAGAGAAGTTAGGTAACTTGCTGAAGGGCACACAACTAATAAAGAATGGAGCCAGGATTAGCTTCCAAATGGTCAGACTAGAGTCTGGGTTCTTAAGATATATTTAGAGACAATTTTTTGTTGTTGTTTCTGAGGGTTTTTTTTAAACTTCCGCAATAAGCACGCAGTCTATTTAGGCTAGTATAGGGTCTATGAAATAAGGTTTTTGGGGTATTCATCACTGGCAGGCTCCCCAATGGTAAGAGCAGCCGTGTACAGAGGCAGTTCTCCTGGTACATGAGTCCCACACACAGGTGCAGACAGAGGGACGAGACCAGGTGTCTGAGGGATTCGTACTTCATGGGTACAGAGGTATGTATGGATAAAGTCCTGCTCTCAGGAGCAACCCACCCAGCTCTCCTTCCAGACCATTTCTCTTCCACTGTGCTTGGATCCGGTCTGGTCTTGGAAGAGACTGTAGTTCATACTCCACAAGGCTCTGGTCCTTGCCATCCTCCAAAGACTACAGAAGAAATTCACTAGGGCCACTGAGGCAGGATTCAGCCAACTCAGGCTGGGAGAGGGGGCGTTAACACCTGCTCAAGGGAAGCTAAATAAGCAGAAGAGATTGAGTTGACTTTCAATAAATATATAAGAAACTGGACATATGCCCCCCACCAATTTCCAATAAGGTCGTTCAGAATGATGCTTCTCTTTATTAAAGAATTTTTTTTCCATCCAGAGAGAGACAGAGAGAAAGAAAGAGAGAAACTCCACCCTAGAATGTATTTATTTATTTATTTATTTTTTTTTTTTTAAAGATTTTATTTATTTATTTGATAGAGATAGAGACAGCCAGCGAGAGAGGGAACACGATCAGGGGGAGTGGGAGAGGAAGAAGCAGGCTCACAGCAGAAGAGCCTGATGTGGGGCTCGATCCCATAACACCGGGATCACGCCCTGAGCCGAAGGCAGACGCTTAACCGCTGTGCCACCCAGGCGCCTAGAATGTATTTAAGCAGTAAATCCTTCCAGTCCAGGGAAGCAAGATTTAATTTACCTTAGACTTTTCAGTTCATCCAAATCTTTCCGAAGCACTGCTATCACCAAATGTGTATATATATTTTTTAAGTATATTGGAACTGAAATGTCAGGCCGGGGATCCCAATACCACCATCCACTTCAAAGGGCTGTAGAAACTAGGATGTATAAACCATCATGTTTCTTGTCCCTCAATAGATTTTTCTTCTCATGGAGCCCCAGCCCCAAGCCTGGCAGCCACTGAATGCCTGGGCGGCGCTGAGAGCCGGCCCATGGGGAGTGCCTGTAATCACTTCTGCACCATCAACCGTTCTATCAGTTGGTAATGGTTTCCTGATCATTTACTGTGACAAGCGCTTCCGCTGTGCCATTCCGTTTCTCTGGGGTCAGTTATTGCACATGAACCTATACTTGGGGAAACAGTAACCAGTCATTCTGACAGTAATGCAGCGTTCTGATGTGTGACCCTTTGGTGGGACGAAGAGAGAGTGGTCACACACGGCTGCTCCAGGAGCATTCTGGGAGTTTTGCCTTTAGTTATTATGCAAAATGGTGGATCCATGGATACCGCTGTAGGGCTCTATGCTATCCCTGTGGGAATTCATCTTTATCCCTTCTACTTTTGTCTCTAGTGGCAATTCTCTCTGGCAAATTCAAGACCTTGCTGACTCTGATGAACGTGGTTATAGAAAACTGGTAAAATATACGCTGAGGGTCATCCCCAATGACTAGAAGGGCATTTTGTCTAGAAGGGCACAGGGAGAAACCGCATGCAGGGAACATCAGCCCTGGGTTTCAAACAGCGTTAGTCTTTCATTTGTTTCTTTAAGAACGCTTTCTATACACAGAATTCAGATGGTGGCCACCTGTGCCTTCCATAGGAGAAAGGAGGGGAACTGTGGTGGGAAAGAATTAGACTTCCCCATGGGGCAGATGCACATGAGCTCCCTCACACAGCAGGAGAGAGGCTCTCCTTCTCTTCTCGTGTGTGAACTGATCTTAACTAGCGTACAGCAAGGTTCTACTGTTAAGCTCCGAATCCTACCTATTCTTACTTGGGTATCAGAGCGTGCTCTTAACTTAGGGAAGAGGACTGGTTGTTCTAGAATAGCTTTGGCCTCTAACTGTGGGCCCTTGAGAATGTTGCCCTGTCCATTTTAAGTTTGTATTCCTGTAGGCACAGGTGATCCAGAGTGAAGGTTCTCGAGCCAGATGACCTGGGTTCGAATCCTGGAGTTGCAGCTTACTAGCTGTATATTTTTGGGCAAATCACTTAATTGCTTTGGTCCCCAGTGCCCTTATTTTTAAAATTGGGACAGTAATAGTTGCCTACCTAATGGATTGATGTGAAAATTAAATTAATTAATTGACGTTAAGCACCTGGAACAGTGTTAATAAATATTACCTATTTTGGATTGTCCTCAACAAATATTAGCCAAAGAAAGAATGGTATTGAGATGAGAACCTTGGGTGCTATCTTTGTGAAAATGCCTGCTGAGGGCTTCACACCAACAGACTATATGGCAAGGAGAAAAAAAATCATTCTCTTGCTTTCCTTTTCAAAGCATATTAACCTTTACCCCTCAATCTATTTCTCTTTGGGAGAGGAAACCAACAAAAGGATGAAAGAATCTTCTCTGGGGCACACACTTACTGGTCACCATGGGTAACAATCTTTCTCCTAAAGTCAGGGATTGCTGCACGGGCCTTCCTTGGGACATCCTCCAGAAGCCAGTCACTGCCAGCTCCCTGTTGCAGGGGATGAAATAAACAGTCTCAGGATGGCACTGTTATGAGAAGAAAGACAATACACACTCTTGTTAAGCGTTCCTAAATAACAGGATGGGCTTGGCTGTCTCGCCCAACTTTAGGCAAGCTTTTAAATTCCATTAGCCAGCCTCTCACCATGTCCTCAAGCCCTGTTAGACCAAGATTTGAGCAATCAGCCCACTTCTCAGACTCTGTCTCTTAACAGGCTAGTCTTAAGAGCTTTAAGAGCAGAGATCTTGTCTCCAATTCCATTTGTGACCTTAATGCCCCCTCCCTTGCTTGACTCCATAGCACCCACCAGGACAAACACTTAAGTGCTCAACCTCTCACAGCAGCGCTATGAGGCAGATGGGGGCTATTAGGGCCCAAGGCAGTGAGACGGACTTGTTCAAGGTCGGAGAGGTAGCCACTCACAGCCAGAAATAGCACTCAGGGCTCCTGACTTCAAGTCTTCTGCTCATTACTCTAGACCATGCCACTTCCCTCTGACTGGTAAGTGCATCTTGTTCATACCACGCAACCTAATCAGGCACCTAAATTGAGCTGATGCAAATGTAAATATGGTTTCTCGAAACACTCTAGCGGTAATGTTCCATTCTCTCCTTGCTACAAATCAAAGTAATGAGCAGTCTGTTTTTTTTTTATTTCTTTTTGTATTAAAGCTTTAATAGAGAGATAATCATGGGATTGGAAAAAATCCAAGCCACTATGATGAAACGCTTGAAACTCGGAAAGAATAAATTAAAATTAAGAGAGAAAAGTTAGAAATCATACAGAACAATGAGCATAATATGGTGGTTGGGAGAAAAGCAGAGCTAGGTATGATTCCAAATTACTGATCTTAGTTGTTATTACCCCCATTTCTATCTGCTTCTTTTTTAGAAAGGAAGGGTCCGGGGATACATTAGAAGCCTTTTGGGAGGAAAATAAACAAAAATGAAATTAAATAGGTATCTTCCCCGACAAAAAATGATATTATATTTTGATCGTATTCTGGGCAAATTTTGCAAATTTTGAGAACCAAAGTAGGACAAAACTGAAAAACAAGAGAGTGGAGTGATACCCAAAGGTAGGTAGCATTGAGGCAGGAATGTGTTTCAGCAGGTGCATCTGGAAACATGCAGTAGGGTGAGCAGGGATAGAATCGGATGATGTGGTGAACGAGGGCAGTTAGGGCAGAAGAACCTTTCAACCGGCACCGGAGCAATAACCCTAAGAAAAGATAATCTTAGTGCAATTCATCAGGATAAAAAATAAGATTTGGCAAGAGCTTACATGTGAGGGAAGGGAGAGGGAGGAACAACCAAATATTTGATCCGTACCACTCCAGGTGTGGTTGGTACACCAGCAGTATCCGCATGCCTTGAGAGCTCGTACACATTACAGGACCCGGGGGTCTCATCCCAGACCCCCAGAATCACAATCTGCATTTTAACAAGAGCCCCGGATGAACAGTATGACACGAAAGCTCGAGAAGCACCATACTTGACTATAGTAAGTGCCTGGGAGGTAGAGAGGAGAGCAGGACTGACCAGGGTGGAGAAGGACAGAAGGCAGCATCCCCCATGATGCATTGGAGGGAGTGGGAATATTTACAGGGATGTTACAATGACACAGAATAGTAGTCAAGGGAGGTGAAATTCAGGAGCTATTCGCGCCAAGTCACATGAACTCATAAGAATAGATCCAGCAGCTGGGAGAAAAGTTTAAAAGCAGAAAAGGCTGGAGGGCCTAGAACCAGCCTGTGGGTGCCTCCGGGAGATGGAGAGGTGAGGAATGGAGAGCAGCTGTGGAAGCATCACCCAGGAGGGGCTCCAGAGCTGATTTAGCATCGGGACCACGTCTCGCGGACTAACAAATCCTGATTTGGATAAACAGCGAGCCCTGGGAGAGGCACCATCTCCAATTAAGAGATCACAATCCACATAAATAAATGGCAACCCAAGGCAACCTGAGTCGGCCTGGGTAAATCCCCGAGATCTCCTAGGCATGCAGGACAGCAACCGAGGTAGCGAAAGGCTGCGTTATCACGCAGCAGCAGGGCGCCACACGGGAGGCCGCGGTTCTCAGGGGGTGGCACAGGCAGGAAGAGGTGAGCTCTTCTGGAGAGATAGCCTCACCCAAGTGAACTGGTTGATCTCTGAACTTCTCATTGGATCTATATTTTGACAAGGGATTTTGTCGGGATGGAAGGAGGGAAGTGAATGGTGTACAAACTAGAAAAAACAAATTAGAGCAAAATCAGAGGCAAGGTGGCAATGGTGAGACTGCAGTTCTGGTCACAGGCACTATTTCTCCATGCACAGGTGAGGAGGTAGGAGAGGGACAGCACAACACGTTGAGAATTTACTTTGATCACGCATTTGATGCTGGCTAAATGTAAGCACCTCTGACATAGAGTATCTAATCTAGGCTGGGGACCCAGCATAAGATCTTCACCCAAGAAATTTCATTCCAGAAACATCTGGAAGGCCCTTGAATGGGGCCCTGCCTAACCTCAGCCTTATGCCAATTCCTATCTCCATCTCTGACATGGAAACACACCACAGAATGCGACAGACCCATATGAAGCTTCCCATCATGTAAAAATAACTGAACGAGAACGTGTTCTGCTGTCTTGGAGCAAGAAGAAATAACACATAAAGAAACATCTGCCACATAAGCAGAGCAATACTCATTCAAGCATCATTTCTGAGGGCCAACTCTGTGCTTATGCTTCTACAAGATTCTGATAATAAACCATGAACAAGGAAGTCACAGTTCTTGATCTGATGGAACTTACGGATAAGTATATGCAGAGCTTTCTGCACAGAAAGGTCAAGGAAAGCTGGACTCCAAGGGGAAGCATAGATCAAACTCTGATGTATGAGTGGAAAGTGTCTGGTGGAGATCTGGGGAATGGCGTGGTAACCACAGGATCGTAGAGTCAGAGGGATGGGAGTACATGGTGTGGTTTAGAAACCGAGCAGCCACACCCCTGTGTTTGATATAAATGTCAAGAATCTTATGACCATGTCCCTCCTTCACCTGCTGTGTCCCACTGTGTCATTTCTGCCAGATCTTGTCCCTCCACGATGCCAGAGGGCCCCTTAGGCACTGATTTCTGCCAGGGTACAATTTCAAAGCACTCCCGCCTGGAGGGGCACGTCATTTTCCAATGTTAGAGATGAGTAACCGGACGTAAAAGTAATTGTGTGTCTGGAGAAGGTAGAGCCAAAGGCAGTTCCTCCTGTTTCTACCTGGGACAAATGGGAGGTGAGTGTTCACCTGGTGAGAAAATGGTGAGCCACGCTGGAAGGCCCGATAAAGCCGCTGGTTCATCTGAAAATCCAGCATCGTTTATGCTTCAAAAAATCAAATCCAGCAGAGACTTGCCACACTGCGTATTTGCTCACTTGGTCCTCTTACAAGTATTTGTGGAGAGTCTTCTCTGTGCGTTGCATGATTCTAGGCACTATGGCAAGCTATGAAAGAGAGAAAACCGGGTTCTGCTGATTTCTAGGAGTTCGGCGGTCTGGTTTCAGTGACAGTCCACATGCCAGAGAGCACCTCGGACCGTTGTATCTCAAAAGCTGGGGAGAAGACATTTGGTACCTTCTTCATGACTGATGGACAGATTTGGTCCATGGACGCCACGTCAGAATGAATTCTCAGGATGCCAGTCCCAGGTTTCCCCAGGACAAAACGACTCTTGCCTCACATTTTCTTACGTCCTTGGGGGCGATATCCAGGTTGTTCATCCTGGCTTGAAACAGGATTACAAAGATGGTCTGTGAAGAAAAAATGTAAAAATACAAACATGCAAGAAATGGAGGGAAAATCCAGGATGGCCAAGGGGAGAAAAGCAAGATCAGTTTTGTTTTCAGATGAGATTTAGTAGCAAGATCTTGAGTCAGTCGGGCAGAGAAAAAGAGGATTAATTTTTGCTTCCAGAAATAATTAATTTTATTCATGAATGAATTGCTACTTAGCGCCATGTCCATGTAGAGACAAGGGCGGTAGGCTTCCTCTAGAAGCCATCACGACACAGAGACAGGCAGATGGGGACACTGGCTAGTCATGTGGTCTTTTCCTTTTCCTTTTCTCTCCTCAAGAGAAGAGCTTTTTCTGGGGTCAGGGATTCTCATTTTTTTTTCTTTATTCTGCTTCTGCCACATTTATCCCACCTCAGGGCTTCCCACATCTCCCACAAGAAAATTATTTCAGTCTGTGTTGCTTTAGAACAGTGAGTGGCACATGGCGGGGCATCCCTTCCTTCAGCAGATATTTCTGGAGCACGTGAGTGTGCTGGCCTTGTCACCTGTGCTGGGGGTGCAGTGGGGAAGGAGACCTGGCCCACGCCTCAGGGGGCTCAGCCCTCAGGTAGACCCCCGAGAGCAGGTGGTTGGAGGCAGGGAGGTCTGTGAAGCGGTACTGGGGGCCGCCTGGGGAGTTCGGCGTCCACATCAATCATCCATCTCCTCCTCCAGGACAGAAGCAGGTGGGGAGTTTGGACCCGAGTCACAGACAGGGGTCCTGTCCCCTGAGTCCATCCCTGACTCACATTCGAGTAAACAGGACCCTGCGGGTGCACCTGACTGATGGGCCCAATCCTAAGTGAAGCCTCTAGAAAAGCCCCACTCAATGCTGCGACCGGGCCGGGCAGGGCAGGTGGCCTCAGGTGGAGCTCCACAAGGGCTGTGAGGAGGGGGACGACTGCTGGAGGGCACGGGTGTCTGAGAGATAGGAACTTGTAGGGAGCGGGGATCTCCGTGCATCGACCACACAGCATGGAGCATGGACAGCAAGATAGCAGCTCGTACCAACCTCCCTGACTTCCCCGTGGGGCTAAGGGAGTGGGTTGTTTCAAGAAGGCAGATACATTGGCCAAAATTTCTCTTTGACTTGGGAAAGAAAGCAAAGTATTCCCTCTACTGTGAAATATTAGTAACATTAATAAATAATAACTATATTGAGTGTTCATTACATGCCCCAGATTTTACTAAGTGATATATATTTCATGTATATATCATACATATGTGATATATATATATATACGCACTACAGTTATTGTAATGAGAAACCCACAAGGGAGGTGCTCTCTGTATACATACATGACAGATGAAGACACTGTGTTTTAGAGGATGTCATACATCTGGTGAGAGGAAGAGCCAGCACGCAACCCATACCACAGATGATCTGACTATTAAATGCTTATTGAATCAAATACACAATTTGAGCCTGGGATTCTTAATGCTCCTAGAGAGAAGGTGCCTCCAGTTGTAGCGACCTGTGCTCTCTGCCCCTCCTGCTCTGCCTTATGGCATTACAGCAGGTCTTTGGGACTCGGAGGAAGGGCCTCAGGGGGGCTCGTGGGGCTCATCTCACTCGGAGATCCTGTACTCCTGTTTCCACCATTCTCCATCTGTGCTT
>NC_048225.1:80605793-80619465 GCF_002007445.2 Ailuropoda melanoleuca
AGGTCAAGGAAAGCTGGACTCCAAGGGGAAGCATAGATCAAACTCTGATGTATGAGTGGAAAGTGTCTGGTGGAGATCTGGGGAATGGCGTGGTAACCACAGGATCGTAGAGTCAGAGGGATGGGAGTACATGGTGTGGTTTAGAAACCGAGCAGCCACACCCCTGTGTTTGATATAAATGTCAAGAATCTTATGACCATGTCCCTCCTTCACCTGCTGTGTCCCACTGTGTCATTTCTGCCAGATCTTGTCCCTCCACGATGCCAGAGGGCCCCTTAGGCACTGATTTCTGCCAGGGTACAATTTCAAAGCACTCCCGCCTGGAGGGGCACGTCATTTTCCAATGTTAGAGATGAGTAACCGGACGTAAAAGTAATTGTGTGTCTGGAGAAGGTAGAGCCAAAGGCAGTTCCTCCTGTTTCTACCTGGGACAAATGGGAGGTGAGTGTTCACCTGGTGAGAAAATGGTGAGCCACGCTGGAAGGCCCGATAAAGCCGCTGGTTCATCTGAAAATCCAGCATCGTTTATGCTTCAAAAAATCAAATCCAGCGGAGACTTGCCACACTGCGTATTTGCTCACTTGGTCCTCTTACAAGTATTTGTGGAGAGTCTCCTCTGTGCGTTGCATGATTCTAGGCACTATGGCAAGCTACGAAAGAGAGAAAACCGGGTTCTGCTGATTTCTAGGAGTTCGGCGGTCTGGTTTCAGTGACAGTCCACATGCCAGAGAGCACCTCGGACCGTTGTATCTCAAAAGCTGGGGAGAAGACATTTGGTACCTTCTTCATGACTGATGGACAGATTTGGTCCATGGACGCCACGTCAGAATGAATTCTCAGGATGCCAGTCCCAGGTTTCCCCAGGACAAAACGACTCTTGCCTCACATTTTCTTACGTCCTTGGGGGCGATATCCAGGTTGTTCATCCTGGCTTGAAACAGGATTACAAAGATGGTCTGTGAAGAAAAAATGTAAAAATACAAACATGCAAGAAATGGAGGGAAAATCCAGGATGGCCAAGGGGAGAAAAGCAAGATCAGTTTTGTTTTCAGATGAGATTTAGTAGCAAGATCTTGAGTCAGTCGGGCAGAGAAAAAGAGGATTAATTTTTGCTTCCAGAAATAATTAATTTTATTCATGAATGAATTGCTACTTAGCGCCATGTCCATGTAGAGACAAGGGCGGTAGGCTTCCTCTAGAAGCCATCACGACACAGAGACAGGCAGATGGGGACACTGGCTAGTCATGTGGTCTTTTCCTTTTCCTTTTCTCTCCTCAAGAGAAGAGCTTTTTCTGGGTCAGGGATTCTCATTTTTTTTTCTTTATTCTGCTTCTGCCACATTTATCCCACCTCAGGGCTTCCCACATCTCCCACAAGAAAATTATTTCAGTCTGTGTTGCTTTAGAACAGTGAGTGGCACATGGCGGGGCATCCCTTCCTTCAGCAGATATTTCTGGAGCACGTGAGTGTGCTGGCCTTGTCACCTGTGCTGGGGGCGCAGTGGGGAAGGAGACCTGGCCCACGCCTCAGGGGGCTTAGCCCTCAGGTAGACCCCCGAGAGCAGGTGGTTGGAGGCAGGGAGGTCTGTGAAGCGGTACTGGGGGCCGCCTGGGGAGTTCGGCGTCCACATCAATCATCCATCTCCTCCTCCAGGACAGAAGCAGGTGGGGAGTTTGGACCCGAGTCACAGACAGGGGTCCTGTCCCCTGAGTCCATCCCTGACTCACATTCGAGTAAACAGGACCCTGCGGGTGCACCTGACTGATGGGCCCAATCCTAAGTGAAGCCTCTAGAAAAGCCCCACTCAATGCTGCGACCGGGCCGGGCAGGGCAGGTGGCCTCAGGTGGAGCTCCACAAGGGCTGTGAGGAGGGGGACGACCGCTGGAGGGCACGGGTGTCTGAGAGATAGGAACTTGTAGGGAGCGGGGATCTCCGTGCATCGACCACACAGCATGGAGCATGGACAGCAAGATAGCAGCTCGTACCAACCTCCCTGACTTCCCCGTGGGGCTAAGGGAGTGGGTTGTTTCAAGAAGGCAGATACATTGGCCAAAATTTCTCTTTGACTTGGGAAAGAAAGCAAAGTATTCCCTCTACTGTGAAATATTAGTAACATTAATAAATAATAACTATATTGAGTGTTCATTACATGCCCCAGATTTTACTAAGTGATATATATTTCATGTATATATCATACATATGTGATATATATATATATCCGCACTACAGTTATTGTAATGAGAAACCCACAAGGGAGGTGCTCTCTGTATACATACATGACAGATGAAGACACTGTGTTTTAGAGGATGTCATACATCTGGTGAGAGGAAGAGCCAGCACGCAACCCATACCACAGACGATCTGACTATTAAATGCTTATTGAATCAAATACACAATTTGAGCCTGGGATTCTTAATGCTCCTAGAGAGAAGGTGCCTCCAGTTGTAGCGACCTGTGCTCTCTGCCCCTCCTGCTCTGCCTTATGGCATTACAGCAGGTCTTTGGGACTCGGAGGAAGGGCCTCAGGGGGGCTCGTGGGGCTCATCTCACTCGGAGATCCTGTACTCCTGTTTCCACCATTCTCCATCTGTGCTTGGGCTCTGGGGAACCCTTAGTGGGAGGAAGCTACAGATGAATCTTCCTGAAACAATTCACCCACAGCAAATTCTGTATGTGTCGGCTTTACACCGCTGGTATATTTCTATAAGGGTGCACTGTAAATTAAATTTCTGTAAATCAAATCCTGTACTAGAGGGACACTTAATGCTGTTCCAAAATGCAGTATCTTCTTTTTTGCCTGGCGATGGCTTATAAAAATTCAGTGTTAAGTAAATCTGTAGCTCCTGGCTTTAGGATCAGGTAGCTACTGATTTATAAGGACACATACCCACTTGGAAATGTCTTCTGTTTCAAGGGATACTTTCATAAAGCCAGAAAAATCCTTGAGTGATGCAAATGACCTCTGCTTATTAGGATGCTTTGTAAATTTGCAGTTCCTTACAGTGACATGGGTGCCATATGCTTTCGGTCACTCTCACTTCCCTTTGCATCCACAGCACATCACGGGATCAGATGGAAAGTGAAAGAGACCTGGAGGCTGGGGCTCCCTGGCCAGTCGTGGGATTTGCGGGTGTAGGTGTGGGCAGATCAGGGCTGTTACACCCGGACATGGTTTTGGGAAGATGGAGGAGTCCTTCCCCTCTGCACCTGTTGCTCCCTGGTTCTGCCTCTGTACCAGACTCCTCCCTGAGCCCAGAAAGGTGCCTCTTTCTCCCTCCCACTGCAAGGAATAAACAGGCTCTGATGTCACAATGAGTCAGGGTGAGCAAAAAGTCTCACTAGTCACACGGGACGCCCTGGTGGGAGAAGAATGAGGTAGCCAGATCCAGCACCGCACCAAGCCCTTCATTATCAGCCCCAGGGCCTGGGAGGATTCTCACCATCCCTGTGTGCAAGAGAGCCTTGCCTTACCTGGGGACAGGCTAGTGACAGAGGAGGGACAGGAAGGAAGACTCCTGGGGGACTGAGTTCTCCTGGATCCACAGAAGCCCATAAACACCCTTGTGTGATGATCCCTCACCATGGTTGGTTTCCCAGAACCAGGGTCAACTGCATGCACAGTAAGCCAGCCTTTGCTCGGCTGGTTCTGTGTAGGTTCTAAGCTGTGAGTCTGGTAAAAATGGAGAGAAAGGGAGGCTGTGCTCATCCCTGAATGTCAGCTTCTGTCATCTGGGAACTCATGCTCAAATGGAACTTGATAGAAGAAACGTGGCTGTTGGGACGCCTGGGTGGTACAATCGGTTGAGTGTCTGACTCTTGCTTTTGGCTCAGGAGATGATCTCAGGGTTGTGAGATCGAGCCCCACGTTGGTCTCCATGCTGAACAGGGAGTCTGCTTGAGACTCTCTCTCCCTCTCTCTCTGCCCCTCCCCCCTGCACTCTCTCTCTAAAACAAAGAAATATATATATATATTTTAAAGGCAGAGGGAACATGGCTGCAGAGGCTGATCATACCTGCTTTGCCTTCTGTTCCCGCTAAGTAGGGCAGTGTCCATGTTGGTGCCTAGAGGTCAGGAGACTAAATCTGGGAGCCACAGATTCATGGTTGGCCTGGGACACGAGGCCAAGCTGCCAGGGCAGTAACGACTGGGGGNCCCCGACAGCGTGGGGTGACAGAATGGCACTCAGCGATGCTTGAATGGGGGCCCGACAGCGTGGGGTGACAGAATGGCACTCAGCGATGCTTGAATCTGTGGATTAGAAGGAAACTTTACGATNATCGAGCCCCACGTTGGTCTCCATGCTGAACAGGGAGTCTGCTTGAGACTCTCTCTCCCTCTCTCTCTGCCCCTCCCCCCTGCACTCTCTCTCTAAAACAAAGAAATATATATATATATTTTAAAGGCAGAGGGAACATGGCTGCAGAGGCTGATCATACCTGCTTTGCCTTCTGTTCCCGCTAAGTAGGGCAGTGTCCATGTTGGTGCCTAGAGGTCAGGAGACTAAATCTGGGAGCCACAGATTCATGGTTGGCCTGGGACACGAGGCCAAGCTGCCAGGGCAGTAACGACCCCGACAGCGTGGGGTGACAGAATGGCACTCAGCGATGCTTGAATCTGTGGATTAGAAGGAAACTTTACGATCACCTGTTTCCTACCCAGTGCAGACAACCAGCTACAAATCCCCACGAAGTTGGTCAGCCAGCCTTGGCTTGAGTGCTTCCAGGCCTGTGTGTTCACTGAAGCCAATTTCCAAGCAACAGCCCCAAACACTAGAAAGACCTTTCTGAAACTGAATCAGTCTTTCTTCCCATAATTCCACTTGCTGGTCCTGACTCTGCTTTTTCTTATTTCTTAACAGTAAGTCTAAATGCCTCTTCTTCACAACAGGTCTGTAGATACTTGGNCTCTTATTTCTCAACAGTAAGTCTAAATGCCTCTTCTTCACGACAGGTCTGTAGATACTTGGAGAGCATTATTCTGCCTGATTCTTAGACTTGGTGGCACTGTGTGGCTTCCCTCCGAAGTTGTTCTCTCTCTCCTTCCCCTCCTCCACGTTCTCTCTCTCAAACTGTCTTTGTTTCTTCTGCCTGACACTCCCTTTTCCATCTTTCTGCGTGAGGAAAATACCAGAAATTTACTTTGTCGTAAGATTTTCTTCCAATTCTGGCGCCCAGGGAGCTTGCTTGCTTGCTCGTCTTCCAAGTACTCAAGGCTTTTGTCAGGGATCAGGATTAGTGCAACATTATGGACTTTTCTCAGATCAGGCATCTTCCTCCTACAGATGTCTTTCACTTCTCACATTCTAGGCAGTTCTTGAAGGTTCATGATGGTGGTTCTAGGTCACAGGCATGCCTCGGAAGATGTTGTGACTGTGCTCTGGAACGGAAGCACCATTGCTTCCAGAAAAGTTGGCAATATGTGCTGGGTGTATGGTGGGAGAATACAGGTTTTTCATTCAAGTTAAATGTAGGAGGAAAGGGGCGCCTGGGTGGCTCAGTTGTTAAGCGTCTGCCTTTGGCTCAGGGGGTGATCCCAGTGTTCTGGGATCGAGCCCCACATCAGGCTCCTCCGCCGGGAGCCTGCTTCTTCCTCTCCCATTCCCGCTACTTGTGTTCCCTCTCTCGCTGGCTGTCTCTCTCTGTCAAAAAAAAAAAAAAAAAGTAGGAGGAAAAAATCCGAACTTTTTCTTCAGCTTTTCAAGGGATTGGATCCGCCTCCCATTTGATTTGATTTTGGGCACTTAGGTTTAGTTTCAGTGGTAAAATTATAGCCAGAACTGCACTCATTATGTTTCTGACTACAGTTAGGTCTCCTGTATTCTTTGCTTCCCGGCTTGGGAATGGTACGGCCACTGCACCACTAACTCCTGCCTCACCCCACCCTCGTCCCCCTTTTGAGTTGTATGGCTTTCATCTCCAAGCTGTCTTTCAAAGTCAGCCTCTTGTCTCGTCTCCTGGCTTCATTGTTTACCACTTGTAGTTTTCTCTCTTCTCCAATCCAACTTGCCTGAGGTCCCCTGTGGGTCCCTCTGTGCCCAAAGGATAAAACCTATATGCACTTTCTTGGCATTAAAATCCCTTCCAAATCCATCCATTCACTACTTCAACAAATACCCAAAGAACACTGTCCCCGTGCTGTTGACTATGCCCCACCATTTCTTCCTGCTAACCTTTGTTCCAGTCTCACTAAACTTCTCCAGTTTCACCCAGACACCAGAAGGCTCCTTTAGGTCCCATGTGTCTTCACATGTCCCATCCCCACCTCCTGAATAGCTCCTTCCATTTCTCTGCCAGTTGAGCTCCTGCTCACCTTTCAAACCCACTTAGATATCAACTCCCTCTGAAGTCTTTTTGGCTCCTGCAAAAGAGCTGGAAATTTCTACTTATGGTTCCCTATCAGTATGTTCATATTTCTGCTATAGAATTTATTTTGTGTATTTCCTTACTTACCTGTCTTTATTTGTTCTCCTCTTGGCTCTGACCTCCTTCAGGCAAAGAGCATGTTTTATTTCATCTTTTTATCTCCAGTTCCCAGTACCATGTCTGCCACACGTTAAGGATATAATAAGAGAATGAAACCCCTTCATATGAGTAGGATGTTCTGGGACTGAATCAGATGGAAGGAGAAAACAAGTGGTTGAGGCTCCAGGCTCCAGAATCATACCACGAAGATTAAATTGCAGTTCTGCTACTCCTAGCTGTGGGAACTTGTACAAGTTTTTTGCATCTGAACTGTAATTTTCTCATCAGTAAAATGGGTAGAATAGTAAGACTGTCTTTATGAGGACCCTTTGGCAATAACTAAAAGCCCAGTTTGGTTTATTTCAAGATAAGGGCATCATTCTATTAGTGAGGGTGTTTCCTGAGAATAAATATGGAACACAACAGAGTGGGAAATCTTGAGAAGAGGGAAGAAGAAAAAAATGCAGAGAGTTTAATTGAGAAAAAGGAAAGAAAGCAGGAGCAGTCCTACTCTATCAAATTCTTTCCATTGCAATCTCCATACATTGATCAAATTTATCACTTAAAATCCACATTCTGTTCTCCCTAACTGTAGCCTGAGTTAATCTATTCATTGATTTTATAGTTATAGATAGTTCAAAGTAAATCCTTCACAGCGACAGGTGCTTTTCCCTTAGAGCAGGACACCCGCCATGATCCTACAGCATACAAATCAAGGGCTCAAAACTAACACCATTTCCATCTAGACTCAGAAGGCAAGAAAAAGAAACCCCATATGGGAATGTTACTGAGCTGAGGAGAAATGGGAGCATGGATGCTTGACTACAGAGACAATAAAATCAGGTAATTGAAAGAGACCCTTATCTAGATAGGCAATAAAATCAAGAGTGAAGATTGTTTTGCCAGGCTGGAATAGGAGATTGACACGATCGAGGTATTAGAATGGGCTAACTGCTGGAACAAACAGTCCCCAAATCTCAGTGACTTAGTACAAGTTTATTTAATTATTTACTTATTGCTTATGTCTGGTGCAATTTATGAGATGGTTAAAAGGAGACTGCTTCATGAAATTATTCAAGACCAAGACTCCGTCCGTGTAGTCACACTCTGTCATCATCCAGGGCCTCAGCATTCTCCTCTGGGTCCTGATAAACAAGGAAAGAGAGATCCTTGTTTAAATAAGGAAGAGAAATCCTCATGAAGGATTTCATGAGACATCTCCTGGGCTGGGCCTGGGTTCACATCCAGCTGGCTGGAACCCAGTCACATGATGGCATTTAAATGCAGAGGAAGCTGGGGAAATTTGTGTATCTGTGAGCCCAAGGGGAAAGCAGAAAAGGCTAAAGAATGCTTTCCAAGTCTCTGCCAAGAGGGATGGAATGCAAGAAGGTGGTGAAGTGCAAAGCCCCAGATTTAAGTTCAAAATGCCAACGTCACCAATACAGGATATAGGTGGCCTGGCTCAGCAATTAAAATAAAAACAAAAATCTAGGGTTGGAAAAAATGGGGGGTTCTCGTTGACTATGAGATTACTGTTAGCCAAGAATATTTTTGTCTTCAAAAAAAAGGAATGTTAATGTGTCAACTATACTTTAATAAAACAAGTGAAAGAATTTAAATACATTTACTATATAAATATTAAAACAAAAGGAATGCAACATTCTGGTGTGTTAATAAAGGAAATGTATTTCATATATATATATATGAGAGATCATATATATATGAGAAAGATCATAAACTGTCTTCACTTTTGGTTAGCTATGTGTCCTTGACTAAGATTCTTAACTTACCTGAGCCTCAGCTTGCTCGGCTCTGAAAGAGGATCAAACCCGTGGTGTGTATCAGTTAACCAGTGCCATAATTATGGACATGAAAATAACCCCCAAACTCATCTTAAAACAATAATGTTTCTCATCCATGCATCTGTAGACTGGCTGAGTTTGTGTGCTTCCGGCTACAGGTCTGCAAGGGGCCCGTTTGGTGTTTTCTCCAATGACATTTATCATGGGTCTCAGGCTGAAGGAGAAGCACCTGTGGGTAGGTGGGGGAAGCAATTCTCATGGCCAGGGCGGCAGACAGGAAGGAGGGAAAATATGCAATGCCTCTTTAGGCCCAGAATTGGCATCCTGTCCCTTGTGTCCATGTTCATTTGTCCAGAGTGAAGTCAGGTAGCCAAGCCCAGTATCACTGGGGGAGGGAAATGAGGTCCGTCCGTAGGAGTGACTGATGCTGTGAAGTCTCATATCAAAAGGCATTCTTTCTGAACCAGGTGAGAATGAGGTCATCTACCACACTGACATTTGTAAGATTGTGACGATGATGAAAAAAATATGTGAAGCACCAGGGCCGTGACTGGTAACACAGGGGCTCAGCAGAGAGACACAGCGAGGATAGTTATAATGCTGATGGTAACGATGTGTTCAGAAATTGTATCCTGTGCTCTCCGCGGCTCAGAACCCAACTACTGAATTGTGTTTAATTTTGGTTGCCATCTTTAAAAAGAAACAAATTAACAAGCTAGATTACAAGCAGAGAAGGTTTAGCAGAAGGGCCTAGGAATCTAGAAACGATTGAAGGAACAACAACAACAAAAAAATATTTAGTCCAAAGAAGAGTGGCTCCTATAAAAAGCTAATGCACCCAAATTCCAGAAAGGCTATCTCATTGCAAAGGAATAAACTTGTCGAGTAATGGAAGGAGCTGCCAGTCTGGGGGAATTCTCTTAGAGTGAAGTAACTAATGGGAAGCCTGTGGATGTTCGCTGTGGAGAAGCATGGCATGGGCTGTTAGCTTGCTGAGCAAGGACCGGCACAACGGGGAGGCCCGGAGTGGTGAGCAAAGCCGTTTTCTCCACAGTTGAACAGATGAGCTGCGGTGAGCAGGTTGGGAGGGAGGTCAGGGCAGAGCTGAGGGTTCTGTGCCTGGGAAAACACAGATCTTAGCTCCCCCTGCAGTTCATTCTGGTCTCAGCAATTCACTGGCCCTTCATTCCTAGGCGTGTGCTGTGTTTCATGGTGATTCCAGAAACACACTGCCTTCAGTGCCCTCTCCGAGCCCTGAAGCCCTGACCGGACAGTGTGAGACTTGCCAAGCGGTGACCTTGTCCTCCTCCTTTAAGCTTGAGTCTCCCCTCCCCATTTCTCCCAATCAGCCTTAATTAAACTGTTTGAAAGCTACAGCTTGATTTTAATTAGAGCAAAATTGGGAAGATTAGAATGAAATTGGCCAATCATTGTTTACGGGCCGTTGTTTGAGAACACAGCAGGCAGCTAAATTACCTACATGCTAGGCTTCTTGAATTCTACCAGAGAGCAGGAAGAACAGGGGCACAGGGGCTTTGGGGGCGGGTTGGCCTCCCCTCTGCTCTTGCTTCTCCTGGAGTTGCAGGGGCTGAGATCATATTTAACCCAAGGGCTCCTGCATTGAAACCTTCCTGCCTCGGAGTTTCTCCTTGGTCAACAGGGCCAAAGAATTTCCTGGGAAGGATGTCAGCGGTGTGCAGCGGTCCCAGAACTTGAGCATGGGTCAGAGACACAGGCAGAGAATCATTCACAGCGTGGTCCAGGTTCTTGTCAAACTCTACCACTCGTCCTGGAGACTTGGGTCCCTTTTTTCAGTTTCTCTGCTTCATCCTTCTTAACCTACAGGTGAAGCGTTGAGTCAAGAGATTCTCCTTCCTCTTTCCCAAGGTTCGTTCTTGTACAGGTAAAATAGTTGAGCTGGTGTGAAAATTGTGTACAAATTTTTTTTTTAAACGTAAGGAAAGCTCTACACCAACGTAAGAGATTATGGTTTTTATTATAATTTCTTTTTATAGCTCAGATTAATCATGTCTTATTCATTATAGCAGTAAAGGCTCTAATAGCTAAGTACATTACAGTAATCTGTTGTTGAGATAGAAATCTCNATTATAATTTCTTTTTATAGCTCAGATTAATCATGTATTATTCATTATAGCAGTAAAGGCTCTAATAGCTAAGTACATTACAGTAATCTGTTGTTGAGATAGAAATCTCCGGATGATGGGATGTGTCTAGAAATACTGCCTTCTGTACCAGAGCCAAAGCGTAATATATCCCTCAGCCCCGAAGATGTCCAGCTGAAGAATGTGAAGCCATCTTAGCTGACTTACTGAGGTAAATAATTCAATGGTGGATTGAGTTCTATGGGGGGAGTGGTAGCCCCTGATAAGAGGTGTGTTGGCAGAAGGATGAAGAAAAAGAAGTCTTCTTTGTGTCTGGGGCTCTTCAGGAAAATCGGTGGTGTTATTGAGATTCCTGTGTCAAACTGGCAAGTCTCAAGCTAACTGGGGAAAGGCAGCTCTCCGAGAGAAAGGTGAGCTCTGAGAACAAAGACGTTTGCATTTATCCAGAACTGGTTGGTATGTGGGAAATTTTCCCATGGTCATTGGGCGACAGTTTACATAGACAAAGTCAAGTCACAGCAAAAATGACGAAAAACATTATTTGTGTCTTTGGCTAAGGCCAATTCATCTTTTTTTGCTCCTAAGTTCTTATATATTTTATTCCATGACCTGTCCTGCATCTTCCTTCATTTTTCAAGGAAAACCAGTTATACATTTTTTTTTTCTTGCAAGTATGGTTTGTACCCAAAACAACCTTTTGGAGAATGATAACTCAGTCCCTTTCAGCACGGGAGTCCCTTTGAACACTAAAAGTTGGGGGAGGGTGCTCCCCAAAGAGGTTATTGGAAGTAGATCAGGGAGGCAAAGAAGAGAGAAGGGCAGTATTTCCTATCATGACAGCCTACTCTTTCTGCCATTGTTTGCAAAGTGGTGCTTGGAAGTGGGCATCCTGGGCTCCACAGCTGTCATAAGACTTCTCCCCAACCTCTCTGGGAGTCCCAGAACCTATTCTGAGAACTGCCGCCTGAGTAAGCAGGTGATGGTTGGTTAGTTCTGCTGGAAACGGCATTGATTGTCTCCCCAGTAAACCCAGCCTGGGGTCTTACTCAGGAGGAACAAATGGGCTCCTAGCACTCAGGGACACACTGACACTGGGACGGGGTGATGCCAGGCCTGCAGGGGTGTCACGGCAGAGGGGTTGGGTAGGGCTGCATACTTGGGATGCAGGAAATGTGACTTTCCCAACGACAGCCATATCGGTGGCCTTGGAAGTGTGCCTGCCCGTGCATCCACACAAAATGGAATGATAGGTCTTTTGGAAAATGGGTAACAATTAATCCAGCTGTTAGCCCAAGGTCTCAGCATAAGCACGTATATTGTAGGCCGCGGTATTCATTGGTACCAGATTTCAGCCTCATTGAGGTATAGTTTTGGTTTTGTTTTTAAACCGTGGGTTTCTTTCTAAAATCCTCTCTCCCTTAAGGCTTCCCAGGGAGGGAGGTTTCATAGGTAATGTCTCTTCACGGGGGTTGGATCAATGTTCTCAGTTTACAAGCCAGAAAAGTGGTGCTTCCGTGCCGAGCTGCTGGAAACGGCTCCTGGGCTGGAGGAGCCCAGCTGTGCTCTTTCTGAGTCTTTCATCGCCAGGAGCGTGGGGCCCTGCAGGGGTGCGCGCTTGCTGGCAGGGTTCTTGCTGACCTCTTATCACTTGGAGGAGCACGGTCCTGCTGCGTGGTTGGTGACACGGGGTAGTAGCTATGACTTGGAGGCATTCTTCATTTCCATCTTTCAAGTGAGGAACCTCATCAGAGGCCCTCTTGCTTCAAACCCAGGGCTGGTCCCGTCCCAAAGTCCTTCTGGAGCTCCTGTTGCCGGAGCTTGGCATGGCTGTGGTTCTGCTCTCCTGCTGCAGGCCCTTTGGGTTCTGGGAAAATCCCTAAATTCAGGTACAACCAGAAGCATCATTTGCTGGCAGTCTGGACCATGAGTATTCAGCAGTTTGGGACAAAGATAACCGCTATCATTTCAGAATGGAGAGAGAGATTTGGGATCACGCCCACCGTAGTCTCTGTGTCGGTGTGGACGGCTGCCATAACACACTGGTTTTACCCTCCAATCTGGATCAGACCTTTCCTAAATTTTGTTTTGCTTGTTCTCAGTGATCGTATGGGTATGTTAACCCTTTGACAGAAGTGTGTTGTTCACTCTAGGCAAATCTAAAGTATGACGGGAAATGGAGTAAACTTCTGTTGATGATAGCAGCTTACCAATAGGCCGCTTGAACGCCTTTGCGGGAGGAGATGTCGGAGAGTTCTGGTCCCCCCTTGGCTTCACCTGTGAGCCCTGTATTGGTCTGGGCTGTTCTAAAGGCACTTTCCCTGGGGGCTTCACTACCCTGTGAGATGTTTGCTCTCTCAGGCTGCTTACTGTGTAACAAACACAGTGGGAGAAGATTTTAAGAAAAATGGTTAAATTGAAATGGAGATTTACTTGATGTCTTAATTGAAACAAAGATGATGGCTTAATTGAAGCAGTGTGTGTTAATATAATTGATATATAGAAAACATCCTTTTCCTAGGGGAAAAAAAGGAGCCTTGATTATTTTATTACTGGAAAAAAAACCCTGCTAAACGGGAAATCGGAAATGAACATTTATTTTCTGACTAGCTCAGGCTGCCTTCCAGTACTGCCTTCTGAGGCTTTCAGATGCTGGAAGGAACCGGGTTAATAAGTTCTGTAAGTACATTTTTACCACTTTCTGGCTCAAACTCCTTTCACAGATGTTTCTCCCATTATTTTGATTCAATGAAGGGCCCCAAAGGGCAGGGAAGAGACTTAGTGAAGTAGGAGAGAAAACCACTGGGCACCCCCAGGGCCTGAGCCATCCTGCTGGCCGCTGAGGCCCAGGCCTGATTCTGGGTGGGCACCCTGATACACAGAAGCGGCTTTGGGTTTTTTGGGTGGGGTTCAAATGTAGTTCCCATCCTTATGTATCTATTCTTTCTTCAGTGAAATTCTCTCTTCCTCTCTCTCTCTCTCTCTCTCTCTCTCACACACACACACACACACACACACACACACACACACACACACTCTCCCACTCACAAAATAGTGATTACTCTTTTGAGTTTGCCAGGGTACATGGAGTAACATGGGGGTAAAAACTGTGGACTATGAAACCACACAGCCTCTATTTAAACCCTGACTCTGCCGCTGACTGGGTGTTACCCACTGGGCAAATTAACTTATTTTGCCTCGATTTCCTCATCCGTAAAATGAGGGCAAGAGGATATTTTCCCCCTTATAGGGGTGTTTTGGATATCATATTGGTTAATACTCGTAA
>NC_048225.1:80620340-80728566 GCF_002007445.2 Ailuropoda melanoleuca
AAAAAAATAAAAACACTTTGACTCCTTATCTCCAAAACAAAACAAAACAAAACAAAACAAAAAACACAAAACTCTTTTTGGTTTGGATAAAATACATGATTTTCCAAGTCTGATGTTGGACAAAAAGAGATGAAGACTAAGGAAAAGTGCATAACTCCAAAATTGTTGCTTCTTTTGGTGACCTTGAACAGTATGAGTGTGGCAGAAATTGTCATTAGACCCATTGTGTGGGGTTGGGGCTGCTGATCATTAACATTGGGCGTAAAGCATAGCAGAGTCTGAATGGGGGCTCTGTACTCACTGGACTTCAGAGTGTGGACCATGGGTTCGGATTGTGCCTCAGGGTTTGGAAGTTGTCCATGTCCGCTGAAGACAATGGAAGAGGGCCCAGACTCAGTTTACCAAAGCATAAGAAAATGCCATCTGTTCCTTGATTTATGTATAAACAATGCACAAAATCATGCCTGTAAATTACATTTTTATAAGTCAAATCTAATTTTCCCATTGATACGCATACACATTTAGGATACTTTACGTTCATTTCAGATCAATCACTAGTTGGTAGTTGCTTCTGTATATTCTTATCCTGTAACATTTTTCTATCCAGTCATCAATAATTTCCAAATAATTAAAGGATTAGGAGAGCTATGACATAAAACAAATGACTATTTATTTTTAAATAAATAAGATAAATGAGAGAATCTCTCAATCACTCAAGTAAGGTATATTCTAACCGTATAACAAGTTAGAACTTCTAGCATTGTTCTATTGCTGTTGAATAGGTCCAAAAGAATCCATCTTGCCCTCAAAGAGTTTATGTTTAACTGGGGGAGAAAGAATGAAAAAATGTATTATGTTGGGTAGTGATAAGTCCTAAAGCAGATACCTAAAGCAGAGCATGGGCACAGAGAGCGAGAGAGGGTTCTCTTTTGGATGAGATGGTCAAGGAAAGCTTGTTGGAGGTACTGTTTGGCAATCCTGAATGAAGCGACTGAACACATAATTTTTTATTTATTAAATTTAATTATACTGGGAATCACCTCTATGCTAAGGTGATCTTTCCTTTTGGTGAGGGTTTTTGACCATGGAAGAAATTATGAAAAATGGAAGAATGCCTGCTTTTAATTTCTCCTAGCAATCTTAATGGTAGGATAGAAATTCTTTATTAGTTGATGAAGTCTATGTGTGGCCTACCACAAAGCAGGGAGGTTGGGTTTGGTGTCAAATTCAAAACACCATCATCAAGACCCATGTCAAGGAGTTTACTGTCTATGCTTTCTTCTAAGAATTTTAGGTCTTAAGTTTAAGTCTTTAATTTGTTTTGAGTTGATCTTTGTGTATGGTGGAAGATAGGGGTCCGGTTTAATTCTTTTGCATGTGGTTCTTCAGTTTTCTCATTGCCATTTATTGAAGAGACTGTACTTTCCCCATTGTATATTTTTGGCTCTTTTGTCACAAATGAATTGACCATATATGTGTGTTTGTTTCTGGGTTCTCTGTTCTGTTCCACTATCCATGTGTCTGATTTATTTTTGTTTTGTTTTGTTTGTTTTTATTTTTATTTTCAGAGGTAGAATTTAGAGACTCATCATTTTTTAAAAAAATTTTTTATTATATANGTTCTGTTCCACTATCCATGTGTCTGATTTATTTTTGTTTTGTTTTGTTTGTTTTTATTTTTATTTTCAGAGGTAGAATTTAGAGACTCATCATTTTTTTAAAAAATTTTTTATTATATTATGTTAGTCGCCATACAGTACATCCCTGGTTTCTGATGCAAAGTTCAATGATTCATTAGTTGCGTATAACACCCAGTGCACCATGCAATACGTGTCCTCCTTACTACCCATCACCGGTCTATCCCATTCCCCCACCCCCCTCCCCTCTGAAGCCCTCAGTTTGTTTCCCAGAGTCCATTAGAGACTCATCATTTGCATATAATACCCAGTGCTCATTACATCAAGTGCCCTCCTTATTTGTTCATCACCCAGTTACTGCATCCCCCCACCCACCTCCCCTCCAGCAACCCTCAGTTTGTTTCCTATAGTCTCTTATGATTTGTCTCCCTCTGTTTTCATCTTATTTTATTTTCCTTCCCTTACCCTATGTTCAACTGTTTTGTTTCTTAAATTCCACATATGAGTGAAATCATATGGTATTTGTTTTTCTCTGACTGATTTATTTTGCTTAGCATAGATGTCAATCCAGCTTTGTTCTTTTTTCTCAAGATTGTTTTGACTATTTGGGGTCTTCTGTGGTTCCATACAAATTTTTGGATTGTTTTCTCTATTTCATGGAAAATGTCATTGGAAATTTTATAAGGATTGCAGTGAACCTGTAGATTACTTTGAATAATATGGACACCTTAACAATATTGATTCTTCCAATCCATGAACATAGACTATCTTTCCATTTATTTGTGTCTTCTTCAATTTCTTTCATCAATGTATCATATAGTGTACAGATCTTTCACACTCTTGGTTAAATTTATTCCTTGGTGTTTTATTCTTTTTGTTGCTATTTTAAATGGGATTATTTCCTTAATTTCTCTTCCTGATTTTTTTATTAGCTTATAGAAATGCAACTGATTTTTGTATATTGATTTTGTATCTTGCAACTTTGCTGGATTTGTTTATTCTAACAGGTTTTGTGTGTGTGTGTGTGTGTGTGTGTGTGTGGAGTCTTTAGGGTTTTCTGTATATAATACCATGTCATCTTCAAATTGACAATTTTACTTCTTTCTTTCTGAGTTGGATGCTTTTTAATTCTTTTTCTTGACTAATTGCTCTGGCTAGGACTGCCAGTACTATGTTGAATAAAATTGGCAGGAGTGGGCAATCTTAGAGAAAAGGCTGTCAGCTTTTCACCATTGAGTATAATGTTAGCTATGGGCTTGTCATATAGGATATGTCTTATGTTGAGGTATGTACCCTCTATACATTTTTTATTGAGAGTTTTTATCATAAATGGATGTTGAATTTTGTCAAATGCTTTTCCTGCACCTATTGAGATGATCGTATGATTTTTTTTTAAAGATTTTATTTATTAAGTTGACAGAGATAGAGGCAGCCAGCGAGAGAGGGAACACAAGCAGGGGGAGTGGGAGAGGAAGAAACAGGCTCATAGCAGAGGAGCCTGATGTGGGGCTCGATCCCCTAATGCCGGGATCACGCCCTGAGCTGAAGGCAGATGCTTAACTGCTGTGCCACCCAGGCGCCCTGATCGTATGATTTTTATACTTAGTTTTATTAGTGTGGTGTATCACATTGATTGATTTGCAAATGCTGAACCATCATTTCATTCCTGAAATAAATCTGACTTGATTATGGTGTATAATTCTTTTTGTGTACTGTTAAATTCAGTTTGCTGATATTTTGTTGGGGATTTTTGCATATATATTTATTAGGGATACTGGCCTATAATTTTCTTTTCTTATAGTGTCCTTGTCTGGTTTTGGTATCAGGGTAATGCCGCCCTTGAAAGTTTTTCCTCCTCTTCTATTTTTTGGAAGAGCTTGGAAAACATTTGTAAGAATTCTTTAAATGTCTGGTAGAATTCACCAGTGAAGCCATCTGATCCCGGACTTTTGTTTGTTAGGAGGTTTTTTATTACTGATTCAATCTTCTTTCTAGTAATTGGTCTGTTCAGATTTTCTATTTATTCATGATTCAGTCTTGGTAAGTTATGTTTCTAGGAATTTATCCATTTCTCATAGTTTGTCCAATTTATTGACATATAATTATTCATTGTAGTCTCTTGTGATCCTTTGTATTTGGGTGGTATCAATTGTAATGTTTCCTCTTTCACTACCAATTTTATTTATTTGAGTCTTCTTTCCTTTTTTCTTGGTTAGTCTAGCTAATGATTTGTATATTTTAAAAATCTTTTTCAAAAACCAGCTTTTATTTTCATTGATCTCTTCTATTGTCATTTTACTCTCTAGGCTATTCATCTCCACTCTGATCTTTGTTATTTTTTTCCTTCTACTAACTTTGGGCTTAATTTGTTGTTCTTTTTCTAGTTCCTTGAGGTATGAATTAGATTGTTATTTAAGATCTTTATTTTTTCTTTGTGTAGGCATTTATCACTATAGAAATCCCACTTTGAACTACTTTTGCTGCATCCCATAAGTTTTGGTATTTGTATTTCCATTTCCATTTGTCTCAAGATACTTCTCGGCTTCTCTTTTGACCTATTGGGTGCTCAGGAGCACGTTGTTTAATCTCCATGTATTTGTGAATTTTCTAATTTACTTCTCGTCATTTTCAGTTTGATACAATTGTGGTTGAAAAAGATGCATGATATTATTTCAGTCTTCTTAAATTTATTAAAATTTGTTTTGTGACCTAACATGTGATCTACCCTGAAGAATGTTCCATGTGTGCTTTAGAAGAATGTGTTTTCTGCTGCTGTTGAATGGAATGTTCTGCAAATATCTGTTAGGTCCATCTGGTCTAATATGCAGTTTAAGGCCAATGTTCCCTTGTTGATTTTCTTTCTGGATGGTCTCACCCTTGTTAAAAGTGAAATATTGAAGTCTCTTCCTATTGTTGAACTGCTGTCTATTTCTCCTTTTGGATCTGTTAATATTTGCTTGATATGTTTAGGTGCTCCGAAACACCTAAATATGTTGGGTGCATATTTACAAATGTTGTATCTTCTTGATGAATTGATCCCGTTGTCATTATATAATGCCCTTCTTTGTCTCTTGTTACAGTCTGGCTTATGGTCTACATTAACTGATATAAATATAGCCACCCCTGTTTTCTCTGGGTTTCCATTTGCATGGAATATCTTTTTCCATCCCTTCACTTTCAATATAAGTGTCCTTGATGCTGAAGTGAGTCTCTTGCAGACAGCATATAGTTGGGTCTTTAAAAAAGAAATCTATTAAGCCACCGTATGTCTTTTGATTGGCCATTTGGCCAATTCGACGTGAGATCAAGCAATTGTTTTTCATGCTGCGGTGGGATTTGGGATAGAAAACACTTTGACAAGTACCCTGTACTTTAATTAAAGTTTAACATTTCCTGTACAAAGGAAGTAAATGATAATGTATTATTACAAACTTGCCTGCTTAGATAAATAAAGCCACACAATAGGAATTTTAAAGGACTGTTGGAACCTTGAATTATTAGTCGTCTCCTTTCTTTTGTTTGCCTGGTAGTATTTGGCACATGCCCCTCCTCTCTGTCTTAGTCCCAGAGTTAGATGGGGGAATTCTATAGCCTTAAATGGGGCATGGACTTCTATTCATTTATTTTGGAATTCTTTTGTTTTTCTGCAGCCCTATAATTTATAGTCCATGGATTTGGGAAGAAAGTTAGACCAAGCTTTAGCACAGTCATGAAGAGCAGAGTTGGAATGGATGAGAAGGCTGCTGAGACTTTGCATTTTGTTGTTTCCTAAGGCAGTGGAGCTGGTCCTTATGAGTATAATGTGAAAGGCCATGGAAGAGTCCTTTCTTACTGGTGGATGCAATCCTTTAAATTTCATCCCAGGACAGATTCCTCTTGGAAATGTGTCCCCTTTAAAATACAGACATTTCAGTGAGGAGCAAAGCATGAAGATTAAAAGTGTAGATGGGACTAGAAAGGAATTTTGCCATCTTGTAGAATAGGGCTTCTCAAAAGGTGGGTCCTCTTAGGTCTTTTCAGGATGTACATGTTGACATCTGCACTAATGGTGTGAAAACAAGTCATCTTAATTTGAATAAAGGCAGTCTCACCAAATGATACCAGTAGTCATGTATTCTTTATCATTACATACTTACACCTAAACTCACACACACACACACAACCACACATGCTAGATTCATGTAAGAATGTCCTTGAAGCAGTCAAGTTTATTAATTTTATTGGATCTTGACCCTTGAGTACATGTCTTTTTAATATTTTGTATGATGAAATGGAAAAAACACCTAAGGCACATCTGAGGCTACTGCAGAATGATGATTGTCTCAAGGAAAAATGCTTTCATGATTGAATTGTGAGCTGAACTAGCTGCTTTTTCATTGGAACGAATTTTTCTTGAAAGAACAACCAACAGACAAACTATTGTTATTTAGACTTTAGTGTCTGGCAGACATTTTCTCAAAAAAAAAAAAATAGGGAATGAAGTAAGCCTACCTCTTCAAGGAAAACACCTAACAGTATTTGTTGCCAATAATAAAATTTAAGCTTTCAGATGAAAAGTAGAATTTTGGAAAACTCATATTCATCATTATGAGCTTGGTAGCAGTTCTAATATTTAACAACTTTACCCATGAGATTTGTGGTGATATTAACAAATATGGCATTTCAATATTATATAATGAAAAGTGTCACAATGTGGAAGATCTGAATAAGTCAGTGATCCCATATTTTTTAGATGACCAATGCATGATGTTCCAAAATCATGAAGGATAAAAGGACACATTCAAAGTACAGTATAGAACACTGGATTTTAATGTAACAGAATTATAAAAAGTGCATTGATATGGTTTCAGATTCCAGGCTGTAACTAACCTTTAAGGAATGACGTTTGTTGAGTGAACAACAAATATCCACAAAGAAGAATATCCACAATTATCACAGCAGATTGAATGCAGAAGCATATATGAGAATGTAGCTCTCTTCTGCTAAGCCAAAATTTTAAAGAGACTTCAAAAATGCTAAGTAATACCACCCTTCTTGCTAAATTGGTTTTGTTTCAGGACATATGGTTATTGTAATAAAAATGTGCTATTTATATTATAAGTAATAGATGTACTGCTGTGATCTTTAAATTAAAAAATTCATTTAAATTTTCTCAGTTTTATTTTTTAAAGTGGTAATCATCAATAGCTATAAGCCACATAAATATGGGGGACGCAGTCATTTTTTAAGTGTGAAGGGGTCCTGAGATCAAAAAGTTTGAGAACTGTTGTTGTAGACCAAACTCCTGACTTCACAAATGGGTAACTGAGGCCATGAGAGCTGATGGGATTCATCCACTGAGGGGCGCTGTAACTGGATCATATCTCTGCAAACCACTGTTCTCATATTCTCCCCCATACTACACTATACTACATGACTGCCTTCATACGAATAAGCTGATTAGATACTCTCCAGTGAGAAAGCCAGATGGGAGTAGGCTCTGATGGAGGTCAACTGAGATGGGTCTTTCCCACAGCCTGGGTTGGGAGGCTGGGTGGAAGCCAGCAGGCCTCTTTCAGGCACCGTGTTCCTCTGTGTGGAGAGATGTGTGCTAAGGGGAGGGGAGGTTGGTGCAAGTGGAGAAAGAACATTCCCTACTTCAGATTTTAGGCTTCTTGTTCTTAAATACATTGAGGTTTTCTTTATCCCTTGACTTTCCCCCCAGGGAGTTTGCCCGTTGGAAAGTAAACAACTTGGCTCTGGAAAGGAAGGACTTCTTCAGTTTGCCATTGCCTCTAGCACCAGAGTTTATCCGGAACATTCGCCTCCTCGGAAGGAGACCCAACCTACAACAGGTTACCGAAAACCTGATTAAAAAGTACGGCACTCATTTCTTACTTTCTGCCACCCTTGGAGGTAAGCCACATCGTGATCCTACACTGGCTGTCAGATCATTGAATATAGCTTTAAGACCCATTGAGTATAGCTTGAGTGTTCCTGGGTCTTTGTTCTTCTGGCCTGTTATTGCCTGAGAAATATTTCCTTTCTGGTGCCTTTGAGAACAGAATAATCTCTTGACATCCAAATCATGACATCCAGAACATTGCTCTTTGCTTATAAGCATCGTCCTTGAGGAGGGGGTGCGGGGTAAGGAGGCGGGGGCGACCGACAGGCTCCTACTAAGCACTTGCCAGCAGGGGGCGCTCCCAGTTTTCTTTTGACAGAGTCTTCTAACCCAGAGGCTCTCCACACCCTAATATTTGCTGTGGCTGTAGTTGTCAGATCCATAGGCAAAGAAGTAAATGTCCGTTGAGTCCCTGACCCCTGCTGACCTCTCTAAAGATTGATAACTGGCCAAACCCTTCCAGTGGTTCTGGGCTGGATGGGAACAAGGTTGGGAGTGGGTATGGTGCAACCTGTGGCAAAATCAAAAGCTCTGAGGAGGCAGAGTTCTCTCTGCCCTGGGAAGAAGAAAGCAGAATTTATTATAACATTTAGCTCACTGTCTGATGGACAAAAAGAATCTCTCCGAGGGTTCAGGCCAGCTGCCAGCATGTGGTAGGTGTTGAGTGTTTGATGGGGAGGAGGGAGGTTGAACTTCAAGGCTTTTGCCCTTTCTGAGGGAGCAGAAATATCCATGGTGACTTCTCATAAACAACTTGAGAGAGAAAATTTTTATCTCCCCCATGGAGGTAGATTGCCTGAGACTGAGATCAATAAAGGATGTTAAATGGATAAGCTGGAGGGGTGGGGCTGAGCTCTGGGATAAAGAATGAAAGAAAGGGAGGAGGGCCTTTGGGCAGTGACACCTGTTACCTTGCGCACTGCTGATGAGACTGTTCCAGAGACAGTGATGGGGAAGAGATCGTCAGCAGGGGCAACAGATTCCTTCTGAGCTCTGACTCTTCTGGCCAAGGGTTTCATGTTCTAACTGGTAGGGGATTAGGGAGCCGAAGGCCTCACCAATGAACCCATGTTGTTTGCAACAGGAGAAGAGTCCCTGACCATTTTTGTGGACAAGCGAAAACTGAGCCGCAAGACAGAGACAGCAGGAAGTGCTCCTGTAGTTGGGGGCAGTGGAAACAGCTCTGCCGTGTCCCTGGAGACCCTGCACCAGCTGGCAGCCTCCTACTTCATCGACAGAGAGAGCACACTGAGGCGGCTGCACCATATCCAGATAGCCACAGGGGCCATCAAGGTAACAGCCTGCGAAGTACTGGGAGAGGGAGGGCCGATAGGCAGAGAGAAACCAAAGGGCGAGGCTAGAGTCTTATCCAGCTCCAAGTCAGCCAGGCCTGACTGATGGACGTGGGAAAGAAGCTTTCTGACACAGGCACAACCAGCTCTAAAACGTGGCCCGGGTCATAGCTTCTTCTCTGAGACAGTCTCTAGTCAACGGACTGTTGTGAAGGGTAGACAAGGTCCTTATTCTGCAAAGATTACATTCCAGTGAGGGATGAGGATATTAAACAAGTATAAAAACAAAGTAATTTTCGATAAGGATACAAAGAAAACACAGAGTCATAATTTACAGATTTCCTGGGCTCAGAGAAGGGAGCAGCTAATATTAGCCAGATAGGTCCAGGGAGGTCACTTTGGGTTTAGACTTTGAGGCTGACATGGAAATGATCTGAAGGAAGAATATTCAGACAGCAAGAACAGTAAGTGCTAAGGCCCTGGGGCACGAACCAGATCGGTGCCTTAAAACACAGAGAAGACTGCTGTGACTGCAGTAAGGTGAACAGGAAGACACTGGTACTAAATGGGGTTCAGAAGTAGACTGGAACCAGATTACATGTCTATGATATGGAATTTTAATATGTCAAAGTGCCATGAAAAACAACCAGAGAGTTCTAAGTGGAGGAGTGATATGATCTCATGCATGTTGGAAAATGATCAAAAGTTACTATAACATTAATAATCATAACCTCCATCCCATCTGCTCTACTTACATCTAGGAAATTTCTAGGAAAGTTCATATTGTTTTGGGGAAGGGAAGACCAATGACAACACTTGAGAATGCTGGATTATTTTATTCTAAATATAAAGTGAAGGTGGCAAATGGCGGTCAGTCTCGTATTATATGTTTCTTTCATCACACCCAAAATTTGAAAGAAGTTTTGTTCACTTATGTATTCATTCAGTAGATATTTATTGAACACCTGTTATGTGTCATGCACTTCTCTGGCTACTGAGAATCCCAGAGTGAACGAAATATATAAAGTCCCTGCCCTCATGAAGTTTAAATTCTAGTGATGGAGACATCATGAATTAAATATATAATGTCAGGTGGGATTAATGATATGAAGAATTGGAGCCAGGGAAGAGGAAAGAGAGTGATGGGGACATGGCACTTTAGGGAAGACCTGTTTGAAGAAATGCCATTTAAGCAGAGTTCTGAATGAAGGGAAGGAGGGGGCCATATGCGTATCTTGAGTGAGAGCGTGTGCAATTGCCCCAAAGTGGGAGTGTGCGTGTTATGGTCGAGAAACACTGTGTCATATAGCTGGAGTGCAGTCAAAAGAGGTGTGAAGTGGGAGATGAGCCTGCACAGAAAATTGTCTCCCCTCCGCTCTGTCTGAGACAGAGGTCAATAAAGGATGTTAAGATCATGAGGGCATTACTGATTAGGGAAGAGAAGAGAAAGAGGGATCACGGAGACTGACGCAGTGGTCAAGGGAAGAAACAATGGCAGCCCGCTCAGACAAAGCTAGCTGTAGTAGAGGTCGTGGGGAGTTGGCAGGTGAAGGATATATTTTGATGGTAGAGCCTCCAGGATTGGCTAATAAATTAGAAGAAAGGAATCAAGATTAACTGCAAGATTTTTGGCATGAGCCACCAGATGAACAGTGATTCTATTTACCAAGAGGGATGATGCTGGGGGACATGCCAATCTGAAAGAAGCAGATCAAGGGCTTGGTTGTAGACACATTGAATTTGACATTCTTATTAGACATCTAAGTAGAGATATCTAACAAGCCGTTGGATAGAAACACTAGGATTTCAAGAGAAAGGTCATGATTGGGGGGGGATATAAATTTGGCATACAATGATGTACACATGTGTAGTTGGTATTTAATACTATGGGAAAGGATGAGATGAGATCACTTGAGNATCTAAGTAGAGATATCTAACAAGCCGTTGGATAGAAACACTAGGATTTCAAGAGAAAGGTCATGATTGGGGATATAAATTTGGCGTACAACGATGTACACATGTGTAGTTGGTATTTAATACTATGGGAAAGGATGAGATGAGATCACTTGAGGAGTGAATGTAGCCAGTAAAGCAGCTCTAGGGCCGAGTCGTACAGCACATCAACATTCAGAAATGGAGAAGAGGAGGAGGATCCAGCAGAGGCGGCTGAGACCAGGCAGAAAAGTATGCAGAGAACCGAAATCATATCACAAGACCGTGTGAAGCAACTGTTTCACAAAAGAAGGAGCAGACGACTGTGTTAGGTGCTGTTGACCAGAGAATGGACCTTCAATCTGGCAATTTGGAGGTACGAGCAACCTAGATAAGAGTGGTTTCAGTGACATGACAAGGACAAAAGGCTGAGTATAGCAGGTTCAAGAGAGAAAGCAAAGTGAGGAATCAGAGGAGTAGAGACAATTCTTTAAGGGTTTTGCTGTAAAGGCAAACAGAAAAAATGGGTGATAGCTGAAGAGTGGTGGAAGGTCAAGAGAGGTGGAGATTTTGTTTTTAAGATGGGAGCTATTCGAATCTTGGCATATTGATTGAAATGATTCAGGAGGAAAGGAGAAAATGATGATGCAGGAGTGACAGGAGGCAATTGCAAGAGCAATTGGGTAGGCGGGAGAGGCTGATGTTCCATGGAGGGGTGGGTCTTACATAGGAGCATAAACATTCCCTCCTTTGTAGCAGGAGGCATTCAGGTGCACAGGACCATGCAGTAGGATGTAGACGTGATGGGAGGCGTGGAGGTCCTCATCTGATGGATCCAATTCCTTGTTGGCACAAGCCTTGGAGTCCTTGGCTAAAAGGAAGGAGAAGGAATTGTTGAGAAAAGAAGGTAGGAAATGGTTTCAGAAGAGTAGGAGTTAGGTGTTTCAACTACTAGATAAATGCTTGTTGGGCAGCCTTCAGGGCCCATTTGAGACCCATGGTCATAATTATAACGTGGGACCAGTCAGCATAGCTGTGAGTTTTATCAGCTACATTTGGCACTTCAAGTACAGGCAGGCATGGAGTAGGTGGAGAGTTGGATTGAACAAAGAAGTGTGTGTGTGTGTGTGTGTGTGTGTGTGTGTGTGTGTGTATGTGTAAAGATGAAAGAAAGAAGAAGCAGGGAAATTGAGAGTATACACAAAGCAGTGATTATAGTGATGAACCAAGGAATTTGAGACCATTAAGGGATGATGGTAGAAGGTAAAAAGTTGGAAAGTTGGTTAGGTCAAAAGATTGGAAGTAGGTTTGATGACTTGTTAGAGGGAAGAGACCAGAGGAAGTGCAAGTGTGTGATGTTTAATATTAAGATTAGAGTGAGAGTGCTATTAGAAAAAACAAAACAAAAGAAAAAAAGGGTTCTGGACATGGCCATGAGTGTGGATGGCTAAGATGGGGCTGGAGGCCAAGATTAGGAGGAGAGGTGAGAAGCCTGGAGAACTGAGAACTAAAGGGTTTTCTGTAGATGCTGAAGTCAACAGGAATGATACAAAGACAGTGGTAAGCAAGCTTAATACTGGAAAACCTGAACATGTCAAGGGGACTAACAAGAAAAACAGACAACATGGAGGGATCATGGGTGATAGAGTCCTGATGGTTCTGGCTTCAAAGGAGCCAGAGATGGCTCGAGAGGAAGGAGGAACAGTGTTCAGGATAGCACAGTGGCAGACCCCGCTCACTCCCTTGCCCAGCAGTGAAAGGTCTGCAAAAGCAGCGGCCACCACTAGAGAGGACTGCAAGGGAATCCCTGTTTTCAGCACCTGCTGGGCTGTGGGTAATGCAAAAGGATGAAGCAGACTCTTGAGAAGAGATCAAGGCTATAGAAGACTGATCGTGAGACTGAGAGAGAAAGATGGAAGTTATGTGAAGAGAAGGGGTCAGATCAGGGGATGTACAGTGTCTGGAGTGGGAGTCTGAGACAGGACAATGACTGAAGTTAACAGAAACTTAGAGTACATTTGAGAGGCTGGTCTCCTAGGCAGCTTAACATGGTGAAAGAAGACTATTAGTAGGATAGACTGGGTTTGACCAAGAAGCTAGAACTCTGGGGAAGCCCCTTTCCCCTTCAGTCCTGTAGTTAGTGGGCTGTGTGGAAGGTGGAGAAGAATTGATCTTGTCTAGAAATGAAAGGTGGGTCTGGATCAGCAACTCAAAGTTCCCATTAATGTTCCTCCTATCCTTTGACCCGACCAACTTTTCACTTTCTATCATGGCCTCATTTGCCTGTTTGCCTAACTTAGATTCCATGGTCCATCATTATAATCACTGCACTTTTTTTCAACTTGCCCTTTGCTGCCTCCTCATGCTCCTGTCATCCCTTTAATTCAGGAGCTGATCAACGCTTGCCTGATATTCTTGCATTACCTTTTAAACTAGTCTTCCTGTCTGCATTCTCAGCTCTTCTCCCTAATGCACTCTCTCTGCTGCTTGCATAAATGCAGATCACCATGTACCATCCCCCTGCTTAAACCACTGCACCCCAGCCATGGTGGCAGTGTGATGCAATGGAAAGAACGTAGGATCGCACCCAAGAGTCTTTGCTGTGCCACTGCTCATGGCGGGCTAGGAGCAACTTACCAAACTACTCTGAGCTTTGGTTTTCTCACCCTTAAAACTGTTGAATGATTAGAATATTTTTTACCTCGATGGATTTCTGTGAGGATCAAATAAGAAAATATAGAATGCAGGAGCCACAGCACAATTGGAGCTTGAAAAAGAATAATTCCTCTTCTTAACAAAACCATAAGGCCATTGAAGATCTATTGCTACTGTTCTTTTGTCTCTTTTCCACCTATTTTCCACCTCAGCCCTTCACTTACCATTTCTATCATGTAACCCAGTCCTATTTAACGGGTTATCTTTATTCAAATATACTACATCTCTGGCACCTGCTGTTGGTTTTGCTTGTCTGTTTACCTAAGTGTCTTTCCTCACCCTTCTTGGCTCAAGTCAAAAAGGTTACTCCTTCATCAAGCCTTTTCTGACTCCCAAGGTAGTTAAATGTCCTCCTTCCATGTCTCAAGCATGTGCCTCTTTTATAGGGCTCATCATTTGAACTATAACTGCTAGCTAACATGATGACCTCTGAGACTCTGAGGTCCTTATGGGAGGGACTGGGTCTTATTCATCTTTGGTTCCCAATGAGAGTACAGAATGTGCCACGTATGGGTAATGAGTAAAGGTTTGTTGACTGACTGACTGACTGACTGAATGAATGAGTCACTGACCCTGTTTTCCACACAGGTTAGTTTCTTCTCAGTGTGTGTACAAGGGTGTGTACAAGGGGCATGTTTAGCTGAAAGAAACAAAGTTCTTCAAGGTCACTTGAGCATAAAGGTGGTTTATCAAGAGGACTGTGTGAAGACTATCAGAGATTTCCAAGGATAAGACACTAAATGCCTTCCAGACACATGGGTCTTGGAAAAGGACAGTGAGACGCCCAGGTTACAGTCTCTGTTTCTTGTTGGAACACATGCCATCTGTTTTCTTCGTCTGCTTCATCTTCCAGTTTCTCTTGTCCAAGTTCTTTCCTTTTGTTTATTCTAGACTTTTCTGTACACCAATGACCCCAGCTTACATTTAGCTCTGCCTTGCTCTGGAGCTGACTCTGGCCCACACTGAACACTAGCTCTCTGTTTGCTCTCAGCCAGTGCCATCTGGGCAGGGACCACTCTTGTTCATTGTTGTAGTCTCCATTCCTGGCACATAATAATTGCTTGATAGTTATTTATTCTGAATTTTAAGGATGTCCACCATCACCCTTTAAATTTTTTCTCTCAGTATCGCAGTTCTAAATTCCCTGGAGGAAAAAATCTGGTTCAAGGTCCACTTTAGTCCAATACAAAGAGTCTAATACATAGTCTCAAATAGGGCTTACTGGACTCATCTCTTTGGCAAAGATGCAAGTGGTAGAGTGAGAGATGGGAAGGCACCCAAAGTGGATGTACTTTCCAGAACTAGAACCACTGCCCATCTCTGCAAAAGTGGGGCCACCATTCTTGGAAGGCTCCTGTTGGAATTCCTCCAATCACACATGGAATGTGAGATGATAATTCATCCTCTAGGGGATTGATCAGTCTGGATTTTCTCTGTTGAGGAGTGCAGTGTGCTCTCCCGATGGGATGCAATTCAGAAAACAAGGATCATTTAGTGTTTTCTCCTAATTCCATTCCTCTAGGTCCTCATCCTCACATAGCTTAGTGAGGTCTGGAGAACCACGTACCTGTCCAAGAACACACTGCTAACCAAAGACCAAAGGGAGGTCTTGGCGCCCTATCCCACCACTCTGCTCACTTGATAGGGTTGACACGTCCATTCTGTCCTGACTGTAAAGTGTTTCACCAGAGCCATTTCTTTGCTGTAACGTACTTTTCCAGATCCATAGAGCAAGGGCCAGTAGGCTGGATGCATCTCTGCTAGCTAACACTTCCTCGTTGGTGCTGCAGCCCCTGCCACGCACTTGCCTCTACTGAACATGCCTTTGCAATAACAGCAGAGCTGGCTTCCAGCATCATCATGACTCTGGATCAAGGTGGGTGGCATGAGGGTTCCTGCTCACTTGCTCAGCCTTGGTGAAGGAAAAATTCTCCAGAACATCTGCCTCTTATTTCTCTAAGCAGGTGTGCTCTTACTTTCTACCCCTTGTTAACCACTTGTTTTCACCAACATGGACAGAGAGGCATGCTGGCCCCTTTTGTTTATCTGACACATTCCTCTGGGACCCCACTGAACATCCCACTCGGTTGCAAGGTTGACCCTGATCAGTACACAGCTCCATTACAGGATTTGTCATGTTACACTGAAGCTGTTGACATCCCCAGTGCCACCTCCCCATGCCCACAGGTGTGTCCCACCTAGAGCAGGAGGGATGCTGCAGTGTGCACGCGGTTCCAGGTCCTTCGTGGTGGCTGGCATGTACTGAGACACTCAATAAAACGCTTGATAGGTGAAGGCAGGCTGCCCGGCTTAGAGGGAAACAAACTTGCTCGAGTGAGAAGACTTGGAATTGAGTTTCAGCCTTGGTGCTCACCATTTCTATGACCTTGAGAAGTCCATGAACTCCGGGATATGGAGTCACCAATGATTTGGCTCACTTGTAGCCAGGGCTTACATTCAGCTGATATGGCTATGCCAATTATTAGAATATTGAATCACTNCAAGAGTCTTTGCTGTGCCACTGCTCATGGTGGGCTAGGAGCAACTTACCAAACTACTCTGAGCTTTGGTTTTCTCACCCTTAAAACTGTTGAATGATTAGAATATTTTTTACCTCGATGGATTTCTGTGAGGATCAAATAAGAAAATATAGAATGCAGGAGCCACAGCACAATTGGAGCTTGAAAAAGAATAATTCCTCTTCTTAACAAAACCATAAGGCCATTGAAGATCTATTGCTACTGTTCTTTTGTCTCTTTTCCACCTATTTTCCACCTCAGCCCTTCACTTACCATTTCTATCATGTAACCCAGTCCTATTTAACGGGTTATCTTTATTCAAATATACTACATCTCTGGCACCTGCTGTTGGTTTTGCTTGTCTGTTTACCTAAGTGTCTTTCCTCACCCTTCTTGGCTCAAGTCAAAAAGGTTACTCCTTCATCAAGCCTTTTCTGACTCCCAAGGTAGTTAAATGTCCTCCTTCCATGTCTCAAGCATGTGCCTCTTTTATAGGGCTCATCATTTGAACTATAACTGCTAGCTAACATGGTGACCTCTGAGACTCTGAGGTCCTTATGGGAGGGACTGGGTCTTATTCATCTTTGGTTCCCAATGAGAGTACAGAATGTGCCACGTATGGGTAATGAGTAAAGGTTTGTTGACTGACTGACTGACTGAATGAATGAATGAGTCACTGACCCTGTTTTCCACACAGGTTAGTTTCTTCTCAGTGTGTGTACAAGGGTGTGTACAAGGGGCATGTTTAGCTGAAAGAAACAAAGTTCTTCAAGGTCACTTGAGCATAAAGGTGGTTTATCAAGAGGACTGTGTGAAGACTATCAGAGATTTCCAAGGATAAGACACTAAATGCCTTCCAGACAAATGGGTCTTGGAAAAGGACAGTGAGACGCCCAGGTTACAGTCTCTGTTTCTTGTTGGAACACATGCCATCTGTTTTCTTCGTCTGCTTCATCTTCCAGTTTCTCTTGTCCAAGTTCTTTCCTTTTGTTTATTCTAGACTTTTCTGTACACCAATGACCCCAGCTTACATTTAGCTCTGCCTTGCTCTGGAGCTGACTCTGGCCCACACTGAACACTAGCTCTCTGTTTGCTCTCAGCCAGTGCCATCTGGGCAGGGACCACTCTTGTTCATTGTTGTAGTCTCCATTCCTGGCACATAATAATTGCTTGATAGTTATTTATTCTGAATTTTAAGGATGTCCACCATCACCCTTTAAATTTTTTCTCTCAGTATCGCAGTTCTAAATTCCCTGGAGGAAAAAATCTGGTTCAAGGTCCACTTTAGTCCAATACAAAGAGTCTAATACATAGTCTCAAATAGGGCTTACTGGACTCATCTCTTTGGCAAAGATGCAAGTGGTAGAGTGAGAGATGGGAAGGCACCCAAAGTGGATGTACTTTCCAGAACTAGAACCACTGCCCATCTCTGCAAAAGTGGGGCCACCATTCTTGGAAGGCTCCTGTTGGAATTCCTCCAATCACACATGGAATGTGAGATGATAATTCATCCTCTAGGGGATTGATCAGTCTGGATTTTCTCTGTTGAGGAGTGCAGTGTGCTCTCCCGATGGGATGCAATTCAGAAAACAAGGATCATTTAGTGTTTTCTCCTAATTCCATTCCTCTAGGTCCTCATCCTCACATAGCTTAGTGAGGTCTGGAGAACCACGTACCTGTCCAAGAACACACTGCTAACCAAAGACCAAAGGGAGGTCTTGGCGCCCTATCCCACCACTCTGCTCACTTGATAGGGTTGACACGTCCATTCTGTCCTGACTGTAAAGTGTTTCACCAGAGCCATTTCTTTGCTGTAACGTACTTTTCCAGATCCATAGAGCAAGGGCCAGTAGGCTGGATGCATCTCTGCTAGCTAACACTTCCTCGTTGGTGCTGCAGCCCCTGCCACGCACTTGCCTCTACTGAACATGCCTTTGCAATAACAGCAGAGCTGGCTTCCAGCATCGTCATGACTCTGGATCAAGGTGGGTGGCATGAGGGTTCCTGCTCACTTGCTCAGCCTTGGTGAAGGAAAAATTCTCCAGAACATCTGCCTCTTATTTCTCTAAGCAGGTGTGCTCTTACTTTCTACCCCTTGTTAACCACTTGTTTTCACCAACATGGACAGAGAGGCATGCTGGCCCCTTTTGTTTATCTGACACATTCCTCTGGGACCCCACTGAACATCCCACTCGGTTGCAAGGTTGACCCTGATCAGTACACAGCTCCATTACAGGATTTGTCATGTTACACTGAAGCTGTTGACATCCCCAGTGCCACCTCCCCATGCCCACAGGTGTGTCCCACCTAGAGCAGGAGGGATGCTGCAGTGTGCACGCGGTTCCAGGTCCTTCGTGGTGGCTGGCATGTACTGAGACACTCAATAAAACGCTTGATAGGTGAAGGCAGGCTGCCCGGCTTAGAGGGAAACAAACTTGCTCGAGTGAGAAGACTTGGAATTGAGTTTCAGCCTTGGTGCTCACCATTTCTATGACCTTGAGAAGTCCATGAACTCCGGGATATGGAGTCACCAATGATTTGGCTCACTTGTAGCCAGGGCTTACATTCAGCTGATATGGCTATGCCAATTATTAGAATATTGAATCACTTCCATGACAGCTGGTAAACAGTTTTCGCCCTAACACCTGGGTGCCACCTTAACTGCCTTTATCCCGCCCCTGGAACCCCCAGATCTCCCCTTGATGGTAATCAAAGGGTGAATGGACCTCGGGAAGCCTCCAGAATGCTGCTTTTGTACCACCGCTGGTACCTGTTCTCGTTAGTCCGCGCATTCCAGTCTTACCTGCTGATAAATATTGTGAATACACCCGGGTCTCTGCCATGGGGTTGGGGTGACACCCAATGACATAGTTCACATGAAAACACTTTGCAAACTGTGAAGGGCTGAATATATATATATATTGTACCTCTTGTCCATGTACCCTGGTAAGGGATCAGAGCTGTTAGCAGAGGGTCCTGTTTCTCAGCGGCAGCTTACCCTCTACTTAATCAAAGGTGGGGGAAGGACTTGGTTTGATATGTTCCAGAGCTTACTGAAAAGAGCCCACATATAACTTGAGGTGGCTCCCAGGATGGCAAAAAGGAGCGGTTCTCACAAAGCATCCTTAAAAAGGCTTGTCTGAATTCCTCAGCTCAGCAGCCTGGGNTGACCTCTGAGACTCTGAGGTCCTTATGGGAGGGACTGGGTCTTATTCATCTTTGGTTCCCAATGAGAGTACAGAATGTGCCACGTATGGGTAATGAGTAAAGGTTTGTTGACTGACTGACTGACTGACTGAATGAATGAGTCACTGACCCTGTTTTCCACACAGGTTAGTTTCTTCTCAGTGTGTGTACAAGGGTGTGTACAAGGGGCATGTTTAGCTGAAAGAAACAAAGTTCTTCAAGGTCACTTGAGCATAAAGGTGGTTTATCAAGAGGACTGTGTGAAGACTATCAGAGATTTCCAAGGATAAGACACTAAATGCCTTCCAGACACATGGGTCTTGGAAAAGGACAGTGAGACGCCCAGGTTACAGTCTCTGTTTCTTGTTGGAACACATGCCATCTGTTTTCTTCGTCTGCTTCATCTTCCAGTTTCTCTTGTCCAAGTTCTTTCCTTTTGTTTATTCTAGACTTTTCTGTACACCAATGACCCCAGCTTACATTTAGCTCTGCCTTGCTCTGGAGCTGACTCTGGCCCACACTGAACACTAGCTCTCTGTTTGCTCTCAGCCAGTGCCATCTGGGCAGGGACCACTCTTGTTCATTGTTGTAGTCTCCATTCCTGGCACATAATAATTGCTTGATAGTTATTTATTCTGAATTTTAAGGATGTCCACCATCACCCTTTAAATTTTTTCTCTCAGTATCGCAGTTCTAAATTCCCTGGAGGAAAAAATCTGGTTCAAGGTCCACTTTAGTCCAATACAAAGAGTCTAATACATAGTCTCAAATAGGGCTTACTGGACTCATCTCTTTGGCAAAGATGCAAGTGGTAGAGTGAGAGATGGGAAGGCACCCAAAGTGGATGTACTTTCCAGAACTAGAACCACTGCCCATCTCTGCAAAAGTGGGGCCACCATTCTTGGAAGGCTCCTGTTGGAATTCCTCCAATCACACATGGAATGTGAGATGATAATTCATCCTCTAGGGGATTGATCAGTCTGGATTTTCTCTGTTGAGGAGTGCAGTGTGCTCTCCCGATGGGATGCAATTCAGAAAACAAGGATCATTTAGTGTTTTCTCCTAATTCCATTCCTCTAGGTCCTCATCCTCACATAGCTTAGTGAGGTCTGGAGAACCACGTACCTGTCCAAGAACACACTGCTAACCAAAGACCAAAGGGAGGTCTTGGCGCCCTATCCCACCACTCTGCTCACTTGATAGGGTTGACACGTCCATTCTGTCCTGACTGTAAAGTGTTTCACCAGAGCCATTTCTTTGCTGTAACGTACTTTTCCAGATCCATAGAGCAAGGGCCAGTAGGCTGGATGCATCTCTGCTAGCTAACACTTCCTCGTTGGTGCTGCAGCCCCTGCCACGCACTTGCCTCTACTGAACATGCCTTTGCAATAACAGCAGAGCTGGCTTCCAGCATCATCATGACTCTGGATCAAGGTGGGTGGCATGAGGGTTCCTGCTCACTTGCTCAGCCTTGGTGAAGGAAAAATTCTCCAGAACATCTGCCTCTTATTTCTCTAAGCAGGTGTGCTCTTACTTTCTACCCCTTGTTAACCACTTGTTTTCACCAACATGGACAGAGAGGCATGCTGGCCCCTTTTGTTTATCTGACACATTCCTCTGGGACCCCACTGAACATCCCACTCGGTTGCAAGGTTGACCCTGATCAGTACACAGCTCCATTACAGGATTTGTCATGTTACACTGAAGCTGTTGACATCCCCAGTGCCACCTCCCCATGCCCACAGGTGTGTCCCACCTAGAGCAGGAGGGATGCTGCAGTGTGCACGCGGTTCCAGGTCCTTCGTGGTGGCTGGCATGTACTGAGACACTCAATAAAACGCTTGATAGGTGAAGGCAGGCTGCCCGGCTTAGAGGGAAACAAACTTGCTCGAGTGAGAAGACTTGGAATTGAGTTTCAGCCTTGGTGCTCACCATTTCTATGACCTTGAGAAGTCCATGAACTCCGGGATATGGAGTCACCAATGATTTGGCTCACTTGTAGCCAGGGCTTACATTCAGCTGATATGGCTATGCCAATTATTAGAATATTGAATCACTTCCATGACAGCTGGTAAACAGTTTTCGCCCTAACACCTGGGTGCCACCTTAACTGCCTTTATCCCTCCCCTGGAACCCCCAGATCTCCCCTTGATGGTAATCAAAGGGTGAATGGACCTCGGGAAGCCTCCAGAATGCTGCTTTTGTACCACCGCTGGTACCTGTTCTCGTTAGTCCGCGCATTCCAGTCTTACCTGCTGATAAATATTGTGAATACACCCGGGTCTCTGCCATGGGGTTGGGGTGACACCCAATGACATAGTTCACATGAAAACACTTTGCAAACTGTGAAGGGCTGAATATATATATATATTGTACCTCTTGTCCATGTACCCTGGTAAGGGATCAGAGCTGTTAGCAGAGGGTCCTGTTTCTCAGCGGCAGCTTACCCTCTACTTAATCAAAGGTGGGGGAAGGACTTGGTTTGATATGTTCCAGAGCTTACTGAAAAGAGCCCACATATAACTTGAGGTGGCTCCCAGGATGGCAAAAAGGAGCGGTTCTCACAAAGCATCCTTAAAAAGGCTTGTCTGAATTCCTCAGCTCAGCAGCCTGGGCTTCAATTTGCAGCTCTTTCAAGCACACACACCATCCGCTGTGCTCGCCCTGCCCGGCCCTATTGCTCACAGTGAGAAGCCCGTTGTAGTCACTCTCAGCTTCGCAGGTGTCTCCCTAGGTAGGAGGAGAGCAGTGGGGGAGTGAAGGGCAAGGGGAGGAGAGCAGGCTCGCTGGAAGGAGGGTTTGCACGATCTAGTATTTATGGAAAATTGGATGTGCTAATGAACCTGAGATCCATCAGGGCTTTCTGAAGGCAGGACGGTCTCTGTCAACAGACCAATTAGCACACAATTATTTTCCCTTTCTGAAAGCTTATCTGAGATGCTCTTTGAATGTGTGCGCCTGAGTGAATGGCGCTTTCCATTACCTCTATGGGCCCTTTTTGTAATCTGCCAAAGCTGTCTGCCTCTGCTACTGAGAAAGCACAGGGTTCTCTCGACTCACCCTCCAGAGACTCTGGGACTCTCATCACTTGGGGGAAGGGGCCTTCAGGCATCCTTCTTATCAACCCAGTGCCCAGGCAATATCTGTAAGAGGACCTTCTCCAGGTCCTGTTTTTCTTCTCATCTCCTTATATCCCTAAGGACAGAGGTGGCTCAAAGCAGAATGGCAGTGGAGAGAGCCCCGACTTTGGGATCTGGCGTCATCTGAGTGAGCCTTCCTCATTCTCAGAGATCTGGCTTGGCTCCTTCCCTCTACAGAAATGAGCATGGGGATCATAGTCTTTGTCTCTTCCTCGTTCCTGTCCTCGTGCCACAATTAACAAAGGGAAGCTACCCACATCCTCTCCATGACTTACCTAATTGATTGTCCCCTTGTGGAACTGACCTTTGGGAATAGCAAAGTCAAGGTCAGAAAACAGCATCAGAGCCAGCCCGGAATGCTGCATAAGATGGTGCTGGTGGTGGCGAAGCAGATGGATTGGTGGTATGTAGGTAGGGATTGTGGGGGCAGAAAGGAGAGGAGAGTAGCTGTTCGCTGTTCTCCTCCTTGGCGGGTCATGCTACTCCTCCATAAGGCACGTAGCTCCCTCCTGCCTGGACCCGATGCTGGTGAGCAACCGAGTCCAGGGTGGGTGGATGGAAAACCAGCGCAGAACTCAGTGACAGTGTGGTGGCCAGCTTACCTGGAGGCGGGGAAAGCCAAGTGTCCTAAATACCACACCCACCCACAATCTCACCCACCATTCCACCCTGCCCTTCAGTCCATCCCACTCCAGAAGAGCTGCGCTAGTCCTCGGCCGTGGCTCCTCTTACAGGCACTTTTGCACCAGAGAGATGAAGACTTCACCTTGAAGGAAGCCTGGCCCTGCCTTCTCACTGCAGTGTGACCGCTAGCCTGTCACCCACTCACTCAATACAGGACCATTGTTCAGCACATGGTGCCCACCTGTGGAGGGAGGCAGGCCTGTGTGTTAACAGCCCGAATGCGGGGATTATAGAAACATGTTTCTACTTGTCTGTAAACTCCTGACGGCGGTGACTGTGCCTTATTGACAGTGATGCTCCTTGCACAGTTGTTAAATGAATAAATGAGTGAGTGAAAGAATGTATGAATGAGTTGAATGAATCCTAGCCCTGCAGGTAACTAGATGTGTGGCCTTGAATAAGTCATGTCACCTATCTGGCCAAGGTCTCCTCATCTGTAATATTAGGATACTGTGGTCTTGAGTCTATACACTTAGTTTTGCCCAGTTTTCACAATTCTGAACAGAGAGGGCAGATCACTGAACTGTTTTGGATAAACTGCTCTGTTTATACTTGTTTTTAGAAGTGATGTCATCCAGGGGCGCCTGGGTGGCACAGCGGTTGAGCGTCTGCCTTCGGCTCAGGGCGTGATCCCGGTGTTGTGGGATGGAGCCCCNGGCAGATCACTGAACTCTTTTGGATAAACTGCTCTGTTTATACTTGTTTTTAGAAGTGATGTCATCCAGGGGCGCCTGGGTGGCACAGCGGTTGAGCGTCTGCCTTCGGCTCAGGGCGTGATCCCGGTGTTGTGGGATGGAGCCCCACATCAGGCTCCTCCGCTATGAGCCTGCTTTTTCCTCTCCCACTCCCCCTACTTGTGTTCCCTCTCTCGCTAGCTGTCTCTATCTCTGTCGAATAAATAAATAAAATCTTTAAAAAAAGAAAAAAGAAGTGATGTCATCCAGAGGGGTTTAACTCACTTTATTTTCTGTGGTTCTTTGACACGCCCTCACAGGAGACAGGAGGAACACTGACGAGACCGAGGATTCAAACATTAAAACCCTGTTTTAGCTACTCACAGCTCTGTGGCCTCGGGCACCGTAACTGTGAACCTTGGTTTCCTTCTTTGGAGAGTGATAGTAGTGAGACTTGTCTCAGAGTTTCTGTGAAGGTTAAATGGGATGACATTGGAGGATGAACTTGCAACTGTAGAAAGATTGTTCCTGCCCCTGTCATGCTCTGGGTCCCATTCTTTATTCGGGCTGGGTTTGGCTGCTTTTCGTGCACTGTGTCTATGGCTGCCCCTTGGTCTTTGTCTGTAATCACCTCTTTTTCTCCTAATGCTCTCCTCCTTCTCTTCCATTCGTATTCATCGTTCATGCCTCACCTCCTCCAGGAAGCCTTCTCAGACTACTTTAAGTCATGAGGAGCTCTCCCGTCTCTCCCTACCATATTTCTAGTCAGTATCAAATCATACTTCATTTAATTACTCTGTTCTGTGAGTATTTTTAAAGACTAAAAATACTAAATTCTCTTAAAAAATGTCATTTCTACTTTGCTCTTCACCTGGTGGCTTCCCCCGGTAACCTGCAGGGCGCTGGACATTTTCACCGCACACGTTTGAGCCTGTGTTGTAGCCCGCACTGCCCCTTCTCCTTGTTCTCAGAGTCCTTTCCTTCCCTTCTCTTCCTGGCCGTTTCTACTTCTCTTTATTATCATTTATTTCATTTTTATTTTTATTTTATTTTAATTCCAGTGGTTAACATAGAGTGTTATATTACTTGCAGGTGTACAATATAGTGATTCAGTAAGACTTCTTATCTCTAAGGACCAGCTCAGTTGAGTCTCGTCTGTGGCCGCTTCCCTCGTGTTCCCTTTGTTTGGAGCTCTCTTTTCCTCAGTGCGCACCGACACATGGCTTCTGCTCCACTTGGATATGTCTCCGCCAGTTGCATATGCACCTGCCTCCCCCACGGGGTGTAATTTCCTGGAGGACGCGGCACGTAACTTGGGCATCTCTCTGCTCACCTCTCCACCCCCCAAAGCCTGGAACATACTACACGTGCTCTAAGTGATTGGGTATCTACTATGTGCCAGGCGCTGCGTTCATTGTTGTTGACAACACGGTGAACAAAATAAATATGAGCTCGGCCCCGTGGAGCCTTTAGTGTGTGGAGGACCCAGACTTGAACCTCATCTTTACGGAAAAGGTTGGAAAACTGCTACTTTCGTGCCTGCTGCAGAGCACAGGTGCCTGGAGCCAGGAGAGAAGGTCAGAGGTATCAGGGCCGACTCCTTGAAGAACTCCAGGAAAGGCACTCTACGAATGTTTGATGAATTGTGTGGAATTGAACAGTGGCTGCTCAATAAATACTCGTTGATTGGTTGATTGATTGTTGGCAAAGCTTTCGGAGATCCTGAGAAGAAAGGGCCGCAGGTCCCCATCATTCTTATTAGGGAATTATTTCAGTGCATTTAAAGCACCCCATTTTTCATCTTATACTTTAAAAATATCAGGGAAAAACGGATAGTCCAACTTTATTATATTTTAAAATGATTCTGTGGTGTTTTGGAATATTACATGGCTATAAGAGTTTATGTATATTTAATATACTTATTAAAATATGCAGCAAGCCCATGGCTGATTTTCTCTAAGGACGTCTCAGTGCTGAGGTGGGACTTAAATGTTTAATACTAATAATAATACTCATAACTCATATTTCTTTAGTGCTTTTCATCTTCGGGATCCCTAAAGCCTGCGAGCACCATGTCAAGTGGATGCAGCTGGGCTCGCCAGCCGGCTGACAGCGTCCACATCTGGCCTCCTGTCTCCCTCTGGGGTGGAAAAGGGGGGGACTCAGGCTTAGAGGTCCAGCTTCCTCTACCTATGTTGAATTTTCTCTTCCCAGAGGCAAATTCTCTTCAGCTCCCTTGGAAAGCCTCGCCTGTGTACAACCGGCCACTGGCCGCCCTCCCCCACCGATGCTCACTGTGTCAGAACGAGGAAGGAAGGTGGCCTCATGCCCCCCGCAAAGGGAAACACATGCGCTCTTAGGCACCAGGGGCAGGACATGGATGTCTAGAGAGGGAAGTGCATAGGGATGGTATCCACTTGGTATCTAAATGCACACTGTGCCTTCCTTCTCCAGGTCACGGAGACCAGGACCGGCCCTCTGGGCTGCAGCAACTACGACAACCTGGACTCGGTCAGCTCTGTCCTGGTACAGAGTCCAGAGAACAAAGTGCAGTTACTCGGTAAGCTGTCCTGTGATGGGATGGGTTGTTGGTACCTTTCACACCTGCTGAAAAGCTTGGATCACCGAGGAATAGGAAGAAGTCCTGGGTGCCTCGTTTGGCTAAACCCTTCCGAAGACCAGAACCACCAGGAGTTCTGGGACCTGTATGGAACAACTTTCCTTCATTCTTCTGGGAAAATTTCTGACATGGTTTATCCTACTCCCAAGACCATCGTTCATACCACTCGACACCCACACCCTCCCATGTGGTAGTCCTCCCCAAGACCCCTGTCACTATCCTACAGCAATCCCACATCCATACCTTGGCCTAGTTTGATGACCACCTTTGTTGCCCAAAGACTCCTCTGCTGTGTCCTAAGGACACACTGGGGAACAGCTAGCCTTTGCAGGGTGGTCGTGGGGCCACCACCTCTAGCTCAGCTGAGAGCCAGCTGTGGGATCTTTGGCTACCCTGAGAGTGGTCCCCACTTTCTGTGATTAGTCTGTCATCTCCCATGGGAGATCAAAGCCAGGAGAACAGTTTGAGAGGAACGGGAGCCCCCACTGGAGACAGAACTGGACAAAACAGGCTTGTAAACAGGAAAGCAAAAAGACAGGGGGTGGCACAAGGCCTGGAGGCTGGAAGGTTAAGGGGTGGCGCTCAGCTCCTGCTGCCTGTCCCCCAAGCATCCTGAGCAGGGCTATGCGAACTGATTCAGACAGAGCTGTTTGGCAATGGGAAAAGTTCATTTTTCTTAAGGCCTAACTGAATTGGACTCTGTTTAAGATATTATTGTCTTGGTATTATAAAATCAATAGCCCTCACCCAGGATCTACGATTACAAATTCCAGGCAACCTGAGCCAGATGCAGCCCATCAGTGCTTTCGGAATCAAGGAATGTATAATAAAGGAGTAAAAGACTCCTTTCTATAGAGCCACCTCATGCAATTAGCATCCCTCTTCTCCTGTGTCCCTCGATGGGCTGGGTTTGTGTCTGGAAATTAGCGATGAGTGAAGTTCGGAATGTCTGGTGGTTCATTTGGAATAGTTTATGCCATTTAATTTTATAGCCCATCACTCCTGCAGACATTGCTCGGGGCACTTATTTTATAGCAATGGGAAATGTTATGGTGAGGAGGAGGGCAGGAGTGGGGGAGGTGAAGAGAAAGGACTTGGAAGGGTGTGTGCTGAAAGCAAGCTTGTGAACAGGGCGTGTGGGGTGGGCTGCTCAAGTGCCAGCTGTGGGCACAGCATCAAGAAAGGAGAATTTAGGAGCAGTTCAGAATAGGAGGCGGGTCTCTAACAAGAACAATGGACATGCACTGCTGCTGTAGTTCCAAGTTCTGTTTTGAGGTCTGTTGAGACAAGGATCCATACTTTGGGCTCTGTGATTTCCCGCCGAGAACAAGGTCAAGGGCATGACAGTGAAGCGCTGGCAGATGTTTGAGGAGAGGGCTGCTCGTCGCATCCAGGAGTTCTTCTGTCTCTCACCCTCCTGGCACAGTCTCTCACAATGTCCCTCCTGGGTGAGCCTCTTGCAGGTCTAATCTCGAACCTGGCCCAGGCTGCCTCTGAAGGCTTGCCTGTCCTTCATTCATCTCTCGATATGCTTCCAACTGACACCCCCTGTGGCTTGAAGCTGAACTGGGAGTATATTCTGCTACTGGTAAACCAATATCCACCACAGATGGGTAGGAAAACTGAAGCTTGGAGCAATTTAGTGGATTATGTCCAAGATCGGAGGCAGCTAATTAGAAAAGAGAGCTGAGAGCCATCATACCTGCCCAGGCTTGACTGAACTTGGGATGCCTACCACCACCTGACTTTGAAATCTCCTTAAGAGTTAAAGCGTACTGAGACAAGCAGCCAGTCCCAGCGACGCAGTATGACCTGATGGTACCAGGGGCAGGGTCTGACACCAAGCCAACTTCGCTAGCACTGTGACTTGGTCAGGTCACTGTCGCCACTGGGCTCAGATTTCCTCACCTAGATGAGCCTCAGTAGGCCCAGAACATTACTTGTGATCACGTATGCAAAGTACTTGGTGTGATGCCTGGACGTTACGTACCAGCAGCACCTGTCCCACTTCCTAACTAGAGCAGCGTCCTTGGTCATCAGGGCTGGGAGGGCGGTCAGCATAACATCTTACGGTGTGGGCTGCTCAGCTCAGTGAAGCCAGAACCAGGATGGCTATCGGAAACAGAGCGAAAAGCCCATCGAGCCTTGATTCCTCCCCCGTGAGGGCCCTAAGCTCTTCTTTTATCTGAAACATCTTCCCGTTTCCATCCTGGAAATGCTGATGCATAGCCAATAAGGCCATTCATATGATATGCATGCTCTCAGTTTGGCTGATGGGAGGGGTTCGAGACTGAGCCTTGGGCTTCGCTGCCCCTCATCTGCATTTTCAGATCCCCGCCCCCGCCCCTCCCGGTCACCGGAGCCCCGTGACCCTTTTACCCAACCACCTCCACAGGGTCAGGCTCTGGGGTGACCGACCATTCTTGGGCCCAGAAGGCACAAGTTTGCAGAACCCCAGCTGGGGACCCTGCAGCCCTGAGTGTGGGCAACCGAGTCCCCACCGGGCCCACCCCACAGTTCCCCGACGCGTCCTTTCCCTAGGCTTGCAGGTGCTGCTGCCGGAGCACCTGCGTGAGCGCTTTGTGGTGGCTGCGCTCAGCTACATCACGTGCAGCTCGGAGGGAGAGCTTGTCTGCAGGGGGAGTGACTGCTGGTGCAAGTGCAGCCCTGCCTTCCCGGAATGCAACTGTCCCGACGCAGACATCCAGGCCATGGAGGACAGCCTGCTGCAGATCCAGGACTCCTGGGTGACCCACAACCGGCAGTTTGAGGAGTCAGGTGAGTAGCTGGCTGGCCCACATTTCCTCCCGGTCCATGGGGAGTGGCTGGGAGGTGCAGGACTAGAATATGGGGAACTCGGTGCGGATCCTGGCTCATCCACTTCCTATGTCCCTGACCCGTAGCAGGTTGTCTCACCACCTCAAGTCTCGAGTGGTTATCTTTTGCTGTCGATGCAAAGGGACAGAACCCCTACCAAAAAGATGCGTTTTAAGGACTTAGTAAGTTCAGGTGAATATATTTGAGGGCGTAGGCCTTGCCTGCACATAAGGTACACAAGGAATATTTGTTGAATGAATGAAATACATAGACTAAGTTGTAGGAGGCACCCAGTGCATGCTGATTATGCTTGCTGCGGGTATAACCAGTATCAATGTTACCTTGAGATCTAGATTCAGGTCTTGGTTTTGAGTCCTTGGTCTGGGTATGCTTTGAATGTTGTGCCCCCCAAAATTCGTATGTTGAAAATATAATGCCCAGAGAGGTGGGGCCTTTGGGAAGTGATGAGGGATTAGTGCTCTTATAAAAGATGCCCCAGAAAGATCCCTCTCCCCTCTGCCACGTGAAGACACAGCGAAGGGTTAGCCCTCCGAGACCTGGAAGAGGGCTTCACCAGAACCTGACTGTGCTGGCGTCCTGATCTCGGACTCCCAGCTTCTTGAACTGTGAGAAATAAATTCCTGTTGTTTATCAGCCAGTCAGTGTGTGGCATTTTCTGAGCGCAGCCCCCAAAGACTAAGACACTCTGTTACTGACCGGCTTTATGACCTTGCATCAGCCATACAGCTTCACAATACCCCCATTTCCTCATCTGTAAAAGAGGGAGAGTGATCATAATAGGTGGATGGAAGGCTCACGTGGGATAGTGTAGATAACATTAATGCATAAGTAACTCTGGTACGTTCATACATTTCAACACTAAGTGGGCGATAGTTATGTGAATGTAGCTCAGAAACATGTTGGGTAAAACAAAACAAAATGAAGAAGGTTATGTATTATATATACGTATTTTATCAATATAATAGTACCAAAATAATATGTATTAAACATAAGATGTATTTAGCACTATTTATATGATGCTTAAAAACATACTAGCCAATACTTAATATTTTTGCAGATAGATATGTTTGCAGAAAATGTGAAGAAATATATGGTAATGATCAAACATCCAAGAGAGAAGTTTAGGGCCTTTGATTATATATTCTCTTTGCCTTATTTCTCAAAAACAAAACAGAACAGAACAAAACACCAAAGCCAATATGGCAAAATGGCTAAATCTAGGTGGTGGGCACATGGCAGTTTATCCTGTTATTCCTGTGCTCTTTTGTGAGCTTAAATGTTTTATAAAAAGAAGTATGAGGGGCACCTGGGTAGCTCAGTGGTTAAGCAACTGACTCTTGATTTCGGCTCAGGTCATGACCTCAGGGTCATGAAATGGAGCCCCATGTCGGGCTCTCTGCACTGGGCATGGAGCCTGCTTAAGATTCTCTCTCTGCCTCTCTCTGTCTCTTAAAAAAAAAAAAAAGAGCGACGTACATGTTAGTTGTTAATGTCATCACTAGTGTGATTCTCCAGCCACTGGGAAAGGGGGAGAAAGGGATGAATAATCAGGTGTTTGAGAAATCAGAATGAGCTGAGGCCCTGGGCATTGTCATTTCAAGTCCCAGACATGGCAGTTAGTTGCTAAGGAGAACATTCCAGTCCCCACAACCCCAGCGGCACTGGAGTTGTGATGGTGGGACATGTTCAGCGATGCTTACTGCGGGACATGACATTGGGCTCTCACCACCATGAGTTATTTACCGCTAATGAGTAAACGAGGGCTATCTGGACCCCCACCAGGAGACAGTGGCTGCAGGTCCCAAGTAAAAGCAGATCTGATCGTGAATTCAGCACACATGCTGTGCCCAGGAAGCTCCGAGAACTCAGAGAGCGTCAAGGTCAGCACCAAGATCAGGGAGGCACCAAGAACCAGAGAGCATCTTGCTTCTGGATTAGCTATAGGAAAGAATGGGAATCTGCCAAGAGCTGAAGCTTGAAAGAGATGAAGGGTGTTTCAGAGTCCGAGAGAAGGATGTGGACGGAAGAGGCTGGGCTCAGGGACTGGTAGTTTTCTAAGGAGCTTTCTGAGCTGGGCTCTCGGTCTCCCTGTGTCCACATTCGCCAGCTGTGCACTCTTCCCTTTGTGACTGCCTCACATCTTCCCCAGGGCGTTCGTGGTGTGACTGAAGAGGGCTAGCCTGTGGCCATTGCGAATGATGTATAAGGAGTTACAAAGGGAGAAGGTGGTGCGTCCCAAGGTCATTGGCAAAAGCAGCACCTCTGGCCTGCCTGGCAGTGACAGAAATCTGGTTTGAAATTCAGAAGCCTATTAGGGACAGGAAAGAGAGAAAAGAATCCTAAAGCTATAGTTCATAGTATGTTAATTATTTTCCAAAGAAAGCTGTTGAAAAAGAAATATGTAAAATGACCTGGGAAAGCAGATGGGAAGCCTCCTTCCTCAGGCAGGGACTCGCCAGGGCTGCCCCTCCCAGGGTCTGCCTGACGCCCCCCGAGCTCAGCTTTGTGTCTTGGCCCACAGAGGAATTCCAGGCCCTGCTGAAAAGGCTACCTGACGACAGGTTCCTGAACTCCACGGCCATCTCCCAGTTCTGGGCCATGGACACCAGCCTTCAGCACCGCTACCAGCAGCTGGGAGCCAGCCTGAAACTGCTGTTCGAGAAGACCCGTCGGATTGTCCGCCGGCTCTTCAACCTCTGTAAGCGCTGCCCCCGGCAGCCTCGCTTCCGCCTGCCCAAGGAGAGGTGAGCTCCCCAGCTGCCAGGGCCCGCGCCTGGTACCTTCCCCCAGAGCTGCTGAAGCCGGGGGGCCCTCTGTCCAATGCGGGAGATCCACAGTGGTGACCCACGGGAGGCCTTTGAGATTCTCCTGCTGTCTTCACTGCCTTGTGTGTCCTTCTCCATTACGACTCGCGTCTGAAGTGAGGGAGAGGAAACAGAGAGAGGCTAATTTTACTTCTATATAAATTATAGTGGATTCCCATGTTATTCTAATAATACTCCAATTCTCACTCGTTTCTATTCTAAGGCGTTTTTTTAGGCAAGAAAGGGGTGGAGTGGAAGCCCACACTCCGACTGCATCCGGTGAGAATGCACACATTGGGCTGCTTCAAGCAAGTGACTGCTCTCAGTCACAGGAGGAAAGGAAGGCGAGGCCCCACCACCCCGGCAGCAGAGCGGGGCTGTGTGGTCGGAGACACTCACTCATCCACCCTTTTGTGTGCCCATTTTTTCAACGAGTGCACACTGCGTATTCTAATTTTAAGCTGTGTGTGAGTGTGTGTGTGTGGGGGGGTGGTATTTGTTCATTGGGAAGATCTAATAAATATACAGAAACATAAAACTATAAAATTTTAACTATGTGGCAGCCACTTAAATTCACGTTTGTGGAACATCAATCAGAGACATGGTCTAGTAAAAAGTGAGAGCTGGAGACAAAAGCCACCTTGGAGAAGGAAGTCTTGGCCAGATTGTGTGGGAGAGATGGAAGTGGTGTGCAGGGCAGGGAGATGCGGCTCTCACCGAGGCGCTGGTAAAAAGGGAAGTGGAGTGGAGAGCTCAGACCGGCAGAGGCTCTTGAGAGGGGTTCCCATTTATCTTAACAACAAATCACTCTGAACTGCGTACCTGGCTTCTGCGAATATGCTGGCGAATCACGCAGCGTCCCTGCTTTCACGGCATCGGCAGAGAAGCCGTCTGTGAGCATGGGAGCAATAAACAATCACTTCCAATCCTGCTTCTTGCCATGGATTCTGGAAGAACAGAGCGATGTGCTAGAGAGCGACTGGGTGGTTCTTTTGGAGAGGGTGTCAGGGAAGACCTCTTTGAGGAGACATCAGAGGAGCGGAGATATAAATCTAAAGAGCGAGCCAGCCATAGGAGATTCCTGTCCTCGGTGGCAGAGTGACAGAGCAGAGGGAATAGAAAGGACAGGGACGGAGTAGTGGGAAAGAAACTGATGGGACGCGGGAAGGAGGGAGAGCCAGGTGGACAATCTTATCTAGAAGGCTGAAAACTACGGAAGGGGTTTGGGTGCAGAGGCTGTGGGAGATTTCTGCAGGCTGTGGCGTAAGCGAAGGCGGGGTACTGGGGAGGGAGGAAGCCGGCTGCTTCGAGGCCAAGCTTGCTGTCGAGTGTTTGTGGTGTTGATCCAGCAGACGCTGAGCTCTGGGCCTGACTCAGTCGTTCCAAAGTGGTGCAGTAGGGGATTTCCATCCTTCAGAGAACTTGGGGTTTTATCTTTCTCATTACCTTCCGTGCCTATTAGTCCATCTCCTCCTACCGTCAGGGGAGACGGCACTGTGCTTCCTATGACTTTTCATTCATTTCTACCTCCCTTCCCAAAGGTCCTTGTCCTACTGGTGGAACCGAGTCCAGTCCCTCCTCTACTGTGGAGAAAGCACCTTCCCTGGCACCTTCCTGGAACAGAGCCACAGCTGCACCTGCCCCTATGACCAGTCTTCCTGCCAGGGCCCCATCCCGTGTGCCCTGGGGGAAGGGCCTGCGTGCGCCCACTGTGCTCCGGACAACAGCACACGCTGCGGGGGCTGCAACCCAGGCTATGTGCTGGCCCAGGGCTTGTGCCGGCCGGAGGTGGCCGAGTCCCTGGAGAACTTTCTGGGGCTGGAGACAGACCTGCAGGACCTGGAGCTGAAGTACTTGCTGCAGAAGCGGGACAGCCGCATCGAGGTGCACTCCATCTTCATCAGCAACGACATGCGCCTGGGCAGCTGGTTTGACCCCTCGTGGCGGAAGCGCATGCTGCTCACGCTTAAGAGCAACAAGTACAAGCCGGGGCTGGTGCACGTTATGCTGGCCCTGTCCCTGCAGATCTGCCTCACCAAGAACAGCACGCTGGAGCCCGTCATGGCCATCTACGTCAACCCGTTCGGGGGCAGCCACTCTGAGAGCTGGTTCATGCCTGTGAGTGAGGGCACCTTCCCCAACTGGGAGAGGACTAACGTGGACGCGGCCGCCCAGTGCCAGAACTGGACTATCACTTTGGGAAACAGGTGGAAGACCTTCTTCGAGACAGTCCATGTTTACCTACGGAGCCGAATCAAGTCCCTGGACGACAGCTCCAATGAGACAATCTACTACGAGCCCCTGGAGATGACCGATCCCTCCAAGAACTTAGGATACATGAAAATCAACACCCTGCAGGTCTTTGGCTACAGCCTCCCCTTCGACCCGGATGCCATCCGGGACTTAATTCTCCAGTTAGACTACCCGTACACGCAAGGTTCCCAGGACTCCGCCCTCTTGCAGCTCATAGAGCTTAGGGACCGGGTAAACCAGCTTTCTCCACCCGGCAAAGTCCGGCTTGACCTTTTCTCCTGCTTGCTCCGGCATCGGCTCAAGCTGGCCAACAATGAGGTGGGAAGGATCCAGTCCTCCCTGAGGGCTTTCAATTCCAAGCTGCCAAACCCCGTGGAGTATGAGACAGGCAAGCTCTGTAGCTAACGGGGGCCCCGCTCCAGTGCTGGGCAGGGAGGTGGTCCAGGGTGATCCATGAATCCGGGGTGCAGAGATCATCCGAGCCCTCACCTTAGTGCCAACAGGGCTCTCCCTTGAGCCTTGCAGCACCCAGCCAACGGGACCTCAGGGCTTGGACTGAAGCAGGCTGGAGAGAAAGGAACCGCCACTGCACACATGCACACACCACATGCGTGCGTGCACACATGCACACACTCTCACTCACACAGGGAGGCTACAACTCAGCAGCCTCAAATCTGTAAAGTCGGTGCTTTCAAGTGAACGCAGTTGAAGGAGAGGAGCCAAGGGAGAGATTAAGCAAAAGAACCAGCCAAACCATGAAAAGGTAAATCCTGAAAAGTGATTCTTAGCATTCAAGAAAGCAAGAGGGGCCACAGCGGTAGGAACAGGAGCAGTTCCTGACCCCCCTCCGTGGAGTCACTTTTGTATCCTTTTTAACCCGATTTCTTAAAAATGGTGTTGTTTTGTGATGCCCCACGTTGGTTCTTACTTTTTGTATGCTGCCTCGTCTGCGCCCTCCCAGACACTGCTTCTCAAGCCGGCTCCCCCGAGAAACTCAAGGTGACACCGACAGAGGACCGCAAGGGCAGGCAGGCAGGCTTGCTCTGCGCCCCACTCCTCCCTCCGGCCCCCTGGCTTCCTCAGCCTCCCCACTCTGCTCCATGTTCCCCTCGTGGTCCAGCTGGAGCTCCTCTTGCACACACCTGTTCTGTCCAAGAGAGCAGCTCTGTCAAGTTAGAAAGAGACGATGTATAGGGAAATGTTCTTTTTTAAAAACAAAACAAAACGAAAATATTTATTTTGTGATTGTTTTCTTTGTCAATCTGCTCCAGTCACATGAACATATGAGTAAAAGTTTACCTGGTTTAATATATTTTCTTAAAAGACCTTTTTTAGGGGAAAAATGAGAGAGAAAAAGAGGGGAAAAAAAGGGTATAGCTCCTTGGGCTGCCTGGGTTTTTTGTTTTTGTTTTTTTCCTAATTGCTCCATGTGTGATGCATGGGCAGTCATGGATGGTGGCTATTGCTGCGGGGGAGGCTGGTTGATGAGTGTATGCTCTCACAAGTGAGCGAGGTCTGGCTTGACTGGCTGTGTGTGTGTGTGTGCATGTGTGTATGTGGGGGTTGTTAAATGAAGAATGGAGTGAAGCAGAACTCTCCCAGAGTTATCTGGATACCTGCCATCCCCCGCCCCTTTTCGCAGGCATGAGAACTTACACAAGTCCTATAACCAAGATTTCCCGCTATCAGGAGAGTAGCGTCCAAGTCCCTGCTCACAAGGGGAACTGCAGGCTTGGTGCTGGGCAAATGCCGACTAACGGGGGCTCCTCTTTGCCGCCGCTGCTGCGGACATCTGGAGAGTTTCCCATCCTCTCTGCGCCTTATGAAGGATGCATTGGTTTTCTCCATTTTGTCTGATGACCACTTTTGCAGCCTAAAAAGCAGGTTGGATGTACACCACACAGAATAAGGCATCATTCTCACCATAATGCCTCCCCCAGGTGGTCTGAGAAGCATTTCATAGCAAATCTCTTGCAGAACCTCTTCCCTGTCTATTCTCCACAGGCTCCAAGTACAATGTGGAGGCATGATGGACCCCCATTTTCTTCAGGCGAAAGTCACCACATACATACTAAGTACTCCATTCCCGACCTGGGCTGTATCTCAACTGGTACAAAATGAACTGGGAGATGGAAAGGATGGCCATATCAATGTGCCCAAGAGCCTTCTACGTTTATTGTTGCCTAGAGAAGAATTCGGCATCCGATTTAATCATGGCACCGTATTTCAACCCACAAGGACCTGAAATGCTTGGTAGATAAGCAGCCTCCAGCATTTCTTTCTTCACAATTCCCCTGGAGCCTTCTAGGGTAGAAATCCAGAGAATCCAGGGGTGGACACAGGTATTGGCTATTTCTACTCAGCCACGGCTTGCTTTGGGGAATTTATACCAAGCCACTCAACTGTGGAAGATGGAACCAGCAGACGTCATCTTCGTCAGTGGGGTATTGACAGGCCAGAGGAGTGTGCTGTTGTGGGGAAGGAGGTTGCCAGGGCTAGAAAGGCGTTGATACTTTGCAGTGATGGGGTTTGAGAGGTGTAAGACAGATACCAGAGTCATACTTCAGCGCTCACTCTGCATGGCTCCACACTGTAGGACGGGGTGGGCACAGGCTCTTGCCCGGGAATTAAAGGCGCACCGTGCATAGTAGTATTCAGAGGAGGAGAGCTGCCGAGAAGGCGCTGTGCAGGAAGCGTACACCTTCAGTGGCGTAAAGGTACTGCCCTGGCGAGAACTCGGTCAGTACGTGAGGCTCAGGTCTTACTGGGGCCAGTGCCACAGGGTAAGGGTGAGAATCCCCAGTTGTCAAAGTCTCTGAATCAGACCAGACTGGGGAAAAGCCTGCCTACAGAGTTGTGCTTCTTATCTTAAAAAGGGTGTTGTGTCTTCTTACCTCAGACTCCTCGTCTTAGGAAGGCTCTGGGAAGATGATGGTGCCATGTATTAAGAATTTAGAAATAGATGCACACAGTTTACGAAGATTTCCACTTCTTGCCGGCTCGAAGGCTGAAACCACAAAGCTGAGTGTATCAAGTCCATTTAAAAGCACTATTACATATTGGTAAATATTTAGGAGTGCCCTTGTGAGCCCAGATACAGAACCATATGTACCATATTGACAGAAGGCCTAAAAGACATTATTAATTAATCACAGTAGAAGAAATGTTTCTATTTGACCTACTCATCCGTTATCTGTTGTGGATCCCTGACTCTTCGGTTCTGAGACAGTGATGGGGTGTTTGGTGTACCAGAGCTTGAGTCAAAGCAACAGACCAAAGATTTTGTTTCTGGAAAGCAAGTGAAAGAAGGGAGGGGGTGAATAGGGGGTAAAGGATGGGAAGGCAAAATTCCTTAGGAGGTTTTTAAAGGCTTGAAACCATGGATTCAGCATACAGTTTCTCAGAAAGCCAGGCTAAGAAATGCCACAATGTGAAAAGGCTGTCCCTAGTCAAAACTGTCACCTTGAAAGTCTATAATAAATCAGAAGATGTGAACAACCTATTCTTATACACAGTTGAAAATAAAGAATTGTCATTAATTAATTAGTACTGGGCTGTCAATGTTGGTGAACTCAATGTAGAATTAAGAGCCAAATCACAATTCAGTTATCGGATATAACAATCAGGAATCCAAGCCTTAATTGTAACCCCGAAGAACTAATACATCAAATGCTAATCTGTCCTAATGCTCGAGACTAATACCTCTAATACTAAATAACACGTTTAATGCCCCCTGCTAATAATATAATGCTATGTTCTGCAATCATATTCATGCATCCAAGGCCAAAAAATTAAATGAAGATCTCTTCAAATACAGGGAATCACAAAGAGTTGAGACCCAATTCTTGGCTTCTTTTCACAAATATGAACGTAGTCATCGTGATGGGCAGAGCTGCCTTATGAGTAGATGGGATATGTTGCCTCCATAATGTCCTGCCCCAGAATATCACCTCCAAGGCCTGTGGTTTCATTGTGTGAGTCTATTCTCTTGCATATAGGAGAGATCTTTTTTTTTTGCCATTATATTTTGTATGAAAAGTAAAATGCCCCTAGGAAGAAATAACTCTTAGGCGTTAACCCACTGGCAAAATCAAGGATGAGATTTTTGGAGCTGGAAGGTTTTTAGAGGCCATCTAGTCTACCTGCTTCTGACATGAGGGAGAAGAGGCCAGAGAACTTGCCCGAGGTTGTATCCATCAGCAGGGAAGGAAGAGCAGTCTTTCTCCCCTACCTCTTTCTGCCAGAGAATGATAGCTGGGTCCTGGGAGATGACAGGGACCTAGTTTCAGGGCTTGGGAGTGTGAGGGTGGGGAAGGGCAGACACATTTCTGGGAAGGAAAAGAGGACTTCCAAGAGGTAGGAGTATCCTCCCATCTTCTCCTGGGAGTGGATCTAGCAAAAGTAATCAGCTGTTGTAACAACTGAAAGGCAAAGGCGAAAGTCTCTCCCCTGAGAAGCTGTAAGCATGGAGTAGACATGTTTCCATCTAGGCTGGAGAGAGAGGGATCAATTTGCTGGTTTCCTGATAACTCTATCAGCTCAATGATTTTTAATTACAACATCCTGCCTCTGATTGCTTGCTGTTTTCTCTACCACCAATTAGAGTTTGAATACCATTACAAATCCAGTAACTTCTGCAAACCATCTTTGTTGTGAGGGCTAGAGATGTCTAGGTACTAAAAACATGCAAAGGCTATAGGCTGTGCAGTCCCTATGGCAAATATATGACCTTGGTCTAAGGCCATGGCAGAGACTATTAATGAGGCAACACTCTGCTGTGCAGTAAGAGTGCTTGCTCTGTCCAGCAGTAGAGTGAGAATACAGACCAGGAGCCACTGAGACACACAACTGGCCCCTGGCCTGGAAGGGAGAGGCTGAAAAATTCAGGTTATGTGACTGGCTACAGACCCCCCCCTTTTATTGGTTTTTTATTCCGCGTCTGCCACCAGCCAGCTCTGTAACTGTGAGCATGTCAAGCCACTTCTCTGAGCCCCCGTTTCCTCCCCTGAGGACAAGGGAATTGGATTTCTTACGCAGATATGAGGGGTCCTTCTACTGTTATCCTTTTATGCCCTTAAAGGCAGTGTGGCACAGGAGACAGTGTAGGCCATTAAGTCAGACAGACCTGAATTTGCATGTTGGCTCTGCACTTGTATTTAAGTGACCTTAATTCTTGATTTATCCCCTTAGCTGTAACCCAAATGCTTTATCCCCTAAGATTTCCCTAAGATTTTTCTTTCCATTCTCTTTCTGAACACTCACCTCTCTGCATACTTTTGCCCAATCCTTCCCAACTTCCAGAATACATATATGCTTTCAAATCCCTAAAACTCAATCCCATTTCTTTCTTCTTTCCCTCCTCCTTCCCTTCCCTCCCTCCTTCCTTTCCTCCCATCCTTCCCCCCTCCCTTCTTTTGGTAAGTGCTAGGCACTAGGGTAGGTGCAGAATAGTCAAGACTCTATGTGTTTCTGGGCCATGAAAAACTGTACAGTATAATGTGGGGGATGGGGATGAGTAAGCAAGTCAGAGCGGTGCATTCTCCAGTAGAGATGTACAAAGCATTGGTGGTATACAGAAGGGGAGAAAATTACTCCCTGGGACGCACTAATGACATTTGCTATGAACTCTAATAACCATGGAAGCAATACCCCGGGTCTCTAGGTGTTCTACACGTCAGTGGAGGGAAAGATCTAACAGACAACATGTGTGCCCCTTCTCAGAGAGCAGAAAGGAGCAAGGGTGGCATCAGAGCCCCGCTGAAGGCACACAGCCAGTCAGTGCCCTTATTCGTGACTCCTGAGCACCACACCAGCATCTTATGATTCCATCCGAGCCACACTCAAGGGACAGCCTTGGGAGGTCTGTTCGGTAGGGCAGCTGCTTTCCCTCCTTGCGGCTGAGGTATTCTGAAACCAGTGCTTTGCCAGCCTTACTGTGCATGACTCACTGCAGATTCAGACTCAGCAGGCCTGAGTGAGGCCCCAGATTCTTCACGTCTAACCAGCTCTCCGGAGATGCTGCTGCAGCTGGTCCAGAGACCGGACTTTGAGGAGCAAGTTCTTGGAGAGTATGCGTGTCATTTTCCTGTGGCACTCAGGACTCTCAAGTGGGAATCTACCAGAAACTACAGGGGCTAAGAAACCAAAAGGTCAGTAATGTCTGGCTAGGAGGTGAGGCCCTCACTTATGAAAATCTTGGTGCTCTCTAATTTCTCAACCACATAGGGGCCAGGTATCAGACCTATAGATACTAGTAAGGTAAGAAAAGGGAGGAGGGAGGAAAGAAAGGAAACTTAACTAATCAAAATTCTGCAAGCTGAGAGCTAGCTTGCTTACGAATGTGTTTACAGATAAGCAGCCCCACAGACCAGCTGAATCATGCTGGCTGAATAAAGGTCTTTCCCCCAAGCCTATCAGACGAAGTAAATCTGTTCAGAAGTGGGTCAGGGAGTACCTGTCACTCCGTGGAAACATATATCAGATAAGATGATTAAATCCCCACCAGCAGTGTGCAAGCACCCAGAGGCCCAGACTTTAGACAGCTAAGGTGCCATGAAACTTCCAGGCATTTCATCTAAGAAAGAAAATGAATTATTTCCATTTTCAGTCCTGTCCTCCTCTCCTCCAGCCTGTGCGATCACTACCTTTGCGTCATTAATAAACACAGCCACCAGAATTTATGTGGGGTCATTCTTCCAAGGATCTCAGCACTTGGAAAAATAAATCAGTCAATGTTATTTATTGAGCATTTTCAACTAGGAGATGCGGGGAATAAAGCAAACATGTATTTAGTATGTACACTCTCTTAATTCAAACATTTTTCGGATGACTCAGGAAATAAACCTTGTGGGGAGGCCATATAGCTAAGTGAAAGCAGAGGCTGGCCTTAGTCTGGTTCCTGGAGTCAGGCCGCCTTGGTTCAAATTCCATCTCTGCCCCTTCCCAGTGTCATTTAATCTCTTTTAACATCAGTTTCCACATCTGTAAAAGAGGGGCAATAACAGTGTATATATCTTAGGATGTTGTGATGGTCCAGGAATGGAAAGCATATAAAGGTCAGGAGCAGACTCATTAAGTGTGGGTTGTTTTATTGCATTAGACAGTTTCTGTGTTTAAGGAAAAGGAAAAGAAAGAGAAGAAAAGGAAAAGAAAAAGAGACATCCATGTTACTCACCTGCAGAAGCTAACTCTTTCCTGGAAACAAAGAGAAATTTATAATCTGGGCCCTTACATGAGGGTCATTGGGTAATATAATGGAAAAGTCTTCAATTACAGTTTTGTGGCAGACATAGATAAGCCATTTAAATGGGTATTTCTTATATAGACCCTTATAAAAGCAGAGAATATAATATTATAGCATATTATTATAATATTATAGCATCACTCACAGCCTGTGCCTGGCTGGATCATGTGGCCCTGGTACCTTGTTTCTAATGATATAACTCATTACAGTGATAGAGCTTGGGAGTATCTAAGAGAATGGCTAGTTAGCATACCCATTAGACTGTCTTTTTCAAATAGCACATCGTAAGTGCACTTTTAGCAAGTACGGATTGCAGTCAATTCCTAGTTGAATTCTTTGATGGGGAACCAGGGTGTAGTATGACCATAAGGTTTTTAGATACTGACATGAGGAAGGCAGAGTTTATACTCCAGCTATGTTAGAAGTACAAGACATGGATTGGCAGAAATAAAGGTAGGGAAAATGTTCTAAGAAGTGGGAGCAGCGTGTGCCTAAGCACATATTCATAGACAAGATGGTGAGTCAGCCTAATGTTCACGTCCCACATCCAGCCTCATAGTCTGATGACCTTCGTTCTTTTCTTCTTTCAAAAATAACAGCTCTATTGAGATATAATTCATATACCATGAGATTCACCCCTCAAAGGGCACAATTTAGTAGTTTTTATATAAAAAGTTGTGCATGGATCAGCACTGTCTAATTCCAGAACATTTACATCATGCCAGAAAGAATCCCGTACCTATTAGCAGTCACTCTCCACTCCTCCCTAATTCTCAGCCCTTGGCAACTGCTCATCGATTTTCTCTCTATGGATTTGCCTATTCCCCAAAATTTTGTACCAATGAAATCATGCAATATGTATGACACATAAACATCATATATTTTACAAATACCAGTATTTTCTCCCATTATGTGGGTATTTTTTTCACTTTCTTGATAGTGTCCTTTGAAGTACAAAGGTTTAAAATTTTGATGAAGTCCAATTTATCTATTGTTTCTTTTGTTGCTTAGGCTTTGGATGTCCTACCTAAAACTCCTAATCTAAGGTCACATACATTTATGCCTATGTTTTCGTCTAAGAATCTTAACAGTTTTAGCTCTTACGTTTAGGCCTCTGATCCATTTTGAGTTAATTTGTGTATATGGTGTGACGTAGGGATCCAACTTCATTCTTTCACTTATGACTATCCAGTCGTCCCAGCACCACTTGTTGAAAGGCTTTTCTTCCCCCATGGAATTGTATTGACACATGAATCAAAAATTGATTGACCATAAATGTATGGTGTGATCTGGACTCTTAATGCTATTCAATTAATCTATATGTCTACCTTAATGTGAGTACCACAATGTATTTATTATTGTGGTTTTATAGTAAATTTTGAAATTAAGAAATGTGTATCCTTCAACTCTGTTTTTCTTTGTCAAGATGTTATGGCTATTCTCAGTCTCTTTCATTTCCATATGAGTTTTGAGGTTCAGCTTGTTATTTTCTGTAAAAAAAAAAGTAGCTGGGATTTGATAGGAATTGTGTTAAATATGTGGCTCAATTTGGGAAGTATCATCATCTTAACAATATTAAGTGTTCCGATCTATAAACATGGAACACCTTTCTACTTAAATCTTTAATTTCTTGTGATGATATTTTGTAGATTTTGGTCTTAAAAGTCTCACACTTCTTTTGCTAAATCTATTCCCAAGTATTTTATTCCTTTTGATGCCATTATGAATGGAATTGTTTTCTCAAATTCATTTTTGGATTGTTCATTGNTTGGTCTTAAAAGTCTCACACTTCTTTTGCTAAATCTATTCCCAAGTATTTTATTCCTTTTGATGCCATTATAAATGGAATTGTTTTCTCAAATTCATTTTTGGATTGTTCATTGTTTGTGTATGGAACTACAATTGATTTTCATATATTGATCTTGTATCCTGCCACCTTGCAGAACTTGCTTATTCTAGTAGTTTTGTGTGTGTGTGTGTGTGTGTGTGTGTGTGTGACTTCCTTAGAATTTTCTATATACAAGAGCATATCATCTTCCAATGTAGTTTTACTATAGCCTCTATTCTTAATGACCCTTCTTCAACCAATGCATTCTTGTTCTTGCTGCCTCCTGTGGGAGCAGGAGCACTTCTTTATGCTCTTACTGGAAGCATCTGAGAAATTTATTGCAGAGACAGACTGGCCTACAGAAAAATATATCACTCTCAGCACTATCTGTGGGCACACAAAGGCATTCAAAAACTAACACGATGAAAGGGTAAGAATAATCAATAATCCACTGTGTTTGTTCAAAGTTCTTAGCCCATTCCAAAAGTTATTGGCTGCATCCATTCAACAGTAGCAGTAATTGAATCAGTTTTAATGAATGGTAACCCATGCATAGCTTCCATACTTGCACCATAGCTATTTAGGTCATGCAACCATTGTGCCATCACCAGGATTGCCAATGACAGAGGTTGGTTTTTAGCAGGTGATCAAGTCATTCTGTCTAGTTTTTTAGTCTCTCTCCCATAGTAGATGTTCTCTGCTGGTTATTAACTTCATGCTTCCTGTACACTTCCATAGATCTACCCACTTGTCTTTTTCATAGACCTCCTTGTCTCTGATCTTCCAATCTTTCTCCTTCCTGGCCCTTGACCATTCACCATTGTTCATGGGTTCATCTCTATTTTTATCTCAGGTCAGTTCTCCCTCTACATATAATTGATCACTAATTGCACTTAACATCAAAGCTCTACCCACTGAGACAATTTCCCCTCATTGCCATCCATCACAGCTACCCTATAAATAAAGTTTGGGCTTTCTACTTCTCTACTATCTCCACAAGGGCCCTTCCATTAAGCCACAGAGGTGAGCTATGGGAGATACCCTAGTGTAAACTGATTGATGGCACAGGGCTCTGGGCTACCTGCTTGATTAGCTTACTTGTGCTCTCCAGCTCTTGTTCCCAACCTTGGATTTACCATACCCATTTTAGAATGCATTGCCACAGAACTGGCCCCACCTTGTGACTGAATCCAGTTCATGATGGAGAGGTCTTTTTTTTTTTTTTTAAAGATTTTATTTATTTATTCAACAGAGATAGAGACACCCAGCAAGAGAGGGAACACAAGCAGGGGGAGTAGGAGAGGAAGAAGGCAGGCTCATAGCGGAAGAGCCTGACGTGGGGCTCAATCCCACAACGCCGGGATCACGCCCTGAGCCGAAGGCAGACGCTTAACCGCTGTGCCACCCAGGCGCCCCAAGAGGTCTCTTTTATCTCATGGTCAGAAGCTCTGTATTTTCCAGGGGCAAGGAGCACAATGGTAACTGCTTTTTTTTTTTTTAATGGTAATTGTCCCCTGTTTTAGATGGCAGGGACTTTCTCCAGAGCTCCAGAAGTCTACATTGTGATTTGTCACCATTGGGACTTTCCATCAACTCTGCACACTATTTTCTCTCATCACAGATGAATCTAGTACCATAGGATCTCCTGGGTTATATGGCTCGAGTGTCAGACTAGTTTCTGACAACTTTGTCCTTCTGCTGGGCTCTTCCCTGCTCTGGATACTACTCAAAGTTCACAGCTTTTAATGTTACCCAGCAAATCGGTGAGAGAGTATTCCCAGGTACAGAATGTGCTGCCTCCAGAACGCGAAGAGGCTACGAAGATTTATGCTACTTTCTTAGTAGTAGGAGGTGTAAAATACAATTCTTTGTTATTTTATTTGGAAGGGATATTCTGGCATTCTCCAGAACTCTAGATCCCTAAAAAGTTCATTAATGTGTGAGGGTCCTGAAGCTTTAATCTCCACCCTCTGAAGCACATGTATTTTGCCAAGGCTTCCAACATACTAGCCCACTTCTTGTTCGTTTGGTCTTATTAGCATGGCATTGTCAATATAATGGACCAATGTGATATTCTGTGGAATGTTAGACACTACCTCTCTTTTATTTTTAATATTTTTTTATTATGTTAGTCATCATACAGACACTCCTTCTCTTAGCCATATTATCACAGAGGGCCAAATCATTAACATAAACTAAGACAAGACCATAATTACATAGTCTTGTCCATCTCACATGAATATGAACTGTTTTGGATCCTCTTTTCTTATAGGGATGGAAAAGAATGCACTCACCAGATCAGTGGCCAGTTAATATGCGTTGGAGGCTGTGTTCATCTGCTTTAGTAAAATCACATCTGGCTCTGTAGCTACAACTGGGGACACCGCTTGATTAAATTTACAGTAGTGAATCATTCATTCATGATTCATTCCATTTTTATAGGGACTATTCTGGTGAATTAAATGGGGATTTGTTATAGATCATGTATTCTTTAGATCTTTGAAGGTAGCACTAATGCCTACCATTCTCACCAGGCTGCAATGTTATCTTTTTATTTACTGTGTTGGCTTGGGGTGGAGGCATAGTTTCAGATGCTTTCATTTGGCTTTCCCTACTAAATTTCCTACAGTACTGTTTAAGGAACCAATACCAACTATAACGGTTTCTGCCAAACTCCAAATATGTCTATTCCAATTATACGTGAACAAACATCAGGTGGGTCTGTGAAACCAATGGACCCATGCGAGCCAGACCTAGGATTCCAGGACTCCATTAATTTCCTGGCCTCATACAGCCCCACTGGCATATTTCCCCAAACTGATCTTCAAGATTAAACTTTAACAGGAGGACTATTATGGCATATTGAGTCCCCATATTGGATATCAATATCAATTCCGACCGTGTCCAACAATCATTGAAGAGTTTGAGTATTCCCTTTTCCCAAATGGACTGTCACTTGAGTAAATAGTCCATTGGGAAAAAGACTAGAAAATTTTCAACTGAATACAATTGCTATGGAGTTGCAGGATTCTTTTCATAGGGATCCAGCATCTCTTTCTGCCTCCAGTTTTCTGGGTCTGAGGACTGACTCAAGTTTGGAAACTTGACAAAGTAACTTGAATTTTAATTTGAGAGGTTTCCCTCAGCCTTCTTATCATCCATCCTTGATAGCTTTTGCCTGCGTAAACTAAAAAATAACCTCTTTGCTCATCTAACATGCTTCTGGAAACACAAGTTCTATTAATATCTCCATAGCCCCTTGAAGGTTAGATTCATCCTCTAGCCAAACCCAAATACCACTTGAATTTTGCCACATATTGTGATATATGTGGCCACCTTGCTTCATTCCAATAATTGCAATTACCCTGTTTTCTGAGGGAAAGGCCCACCACCTGGACCTTTATTGTTTGAGGATCTAATCAGGCTACTAGAAAACCCAGTTCTGCATTAGCCTGTGCTATCATCAGCCTTAGCCTATAGAGAACAGCCATCACTGAGCTGATCCCAGGTTCACTAGGTATTCCTTATTGGTTGACACCTGGAGTGCCCTTTAGGCCTTCCCATGAAACATACTCAACTGGTGAGGCTCTGGCCTGATATTGTACTTCTTTGAGCTGTTTGATCTCTTCCTTCACCATCTGCCATGGCAGTTCTAGAATTTCTACTTTACATAGCGTGGACCTTTGCTTTTTCCAGATTCTAACAGTCCTTCTAGTAACAGTTATTTCCAGGGCCCCTGCAAAAGCATTAAATCATATAAAAAGGAGACGATTCCCATATTGATAAACTCTTGATTATCCAACTTTATGTTCTGCTCCTCTTGATCAAGCACTCCAGGATTCAGCACCATGCATATGCTACCAGCTACTACAGGAACATGTTAGCTATGCCTTGCAGCAACTTTTATCTCTGGTCCTGTGTCTCTAGTCCGGTTGTAACTGGAATTTGATCTTCCTTACCAGATTGCTTGCCAGCGGTGGGGGTAGGGGATCCATCCTGAAGCAGACAAGCATTTTCTTGGGAAGTGACTGCCTTATTTGAGGTGTCTGCATCATCTTCAAGAAAGGGGAGCGTGATGATCTAACAAGGCAAAGGGGGCGAAGGGACTTCTGAAAGACCAGCAAGTCAAGGGACTTAGCTGCATCTACTTAAATTGCCCTAGTCCAAGTCTCAGCACCCTACCCCTTCCGCCATTAGGGACCTGTACTGGTTACAGGAGACTTACTGAGTCTGAGAATTCAGTCCTATCTGGAGCTCTACTACTGTAATGTTTAAGTCCTGAGCCTAGTTTTCTATTCTGGTACTCCAGCTGCACAGGAGATGAGGGTTTCCCTAAATGCCGCTAAGAAGGCCCTCCAGCTTTTATATTTTGCGCTGAAATGGTGATTAATCATCTCAGCCTGTCATTAGTTATCTCTCAAAAATCAATGGTGCTCAGCCACAGTCACCCAATTCCATGGTCCTTATAATTATCATCTCCCTCGTCCCTCTCAATCACAAGAAATACTGCACCAGGCCATGTATCCCCTTTTATGGATATTCCGTATCGGTCTACTGCTGATGAAAGTTTTAACACTGCACAGAAATTTCCCTGCTTTCAACAACTACACTGCTTCACTATCTTAGGGGCCAGTTCGCCTCCACCTATGACCAGTGGTGAGGTTTGCATTGCCAGAGAGCTAATGACTGATCCATCTTCAAAGTCCCATTTTCAAAGTCAACTTCCTAAAACCTGTTTTTCTATCAACTAATTCTTAGCTGAGAATTGGCACGCAGAAGGTTTACTGGGGCAAGTTCCTGAGGTAGACATATGTAAGGCAGGGAAGAAGGCAAATTTGGACAGGAGGAAAAGCTGACTTGCAATGAGGTTGTAACTGAGACCTAAGCAGATTCTCTGGAGAGTTCTGGAGCCTGAATGGCCCTTCAGAGTTGTTCCAAATTGAAGCAAGATGGTTAGGCTTTTAAGACTGCCAAGTAGGCAGTCACAAAATCAAATTTTAGGCCCTGGGCTACCTGGGAGTTGTGCAAGGGGGACTCCCTAAGTTTGAGCAAGGCAGTTCCTACAGAACAGAAATCGCTGTGAACTGTGAGCAATCAGCAGTAGATATTCCAAGAAGCTAGAACATTTGTGTATCAGTCCCAAAGAGGGGGCGCTGTTGCAAGCCACAACATCCATCACACTAACCATCTCTATGATCACCCCCTAGGACCACTGTCTTTCACAGTGTCTTACCAGACTGGAATTTCCACACCTTTGCAGATAATGTTGCTTATTCCAGATTCAGGGTTGCTTTTTAAAAGCAAAAAACCCAAACAAAACAACAAAACAGAAAAACAAAACACTCTACTGGTAGAGTACCACTGCACATGATCCATGGTGCCAGTTAACAATGGAAAGCCTAGCCTAGCCCTCTGCTCTATTGGCACTCTGGCTGCAGAAACTTCCCTCTCTTTGGCTCACAAACTGATGAAATAGGTCTGGAATACAAGGGAGAAAAATTTAGTCTGGCATTACAACTTCTTGACCATGACATTGTCTTGATTAATAACCACCTTGAAACTCCAGGGCATCACCCTCTAATTAATGTTGCCCCTCTCCTGCAGTCTCCTGACTCTCAAGCCTCCAGGGTCAAGTCAGAGCCCCAAACACTCTATCTTAGTCTCATGAGAGAGAGAGGAGTGTGGCAAGGACTGACTAGATGTTCAACAAGCCTTTTCCCTATTTCTCCTTGACATATAGTCTGTATTTGCTGGCCTCTTGAAGTTAAGTGCAGCCATGTGCCTGAACTCTGGACAAAGAAAGTAGACAGAGATCGTGTACCTGCTCCCAGACCTGGCCTGTGGATGCTCCCACATGCAATTCTCCCCCTTCTTTCCTCTCCTGGGAGAAGACAGCAGAGAGTTTGAGCAGTGAACATTGGACGCTGAAAGTGTAAAGTACGAGTGTCCTCAGATGTCTGCTTGGAAGAAAGCTGTCCAGGGGAGCTGTTCCTCCAAATCAGACTGTTACACAAATAATCATTTGTTGTTATCCCAGTGGAATTTGGGGGTTGTTTGTTACAGCAGTTGGCTTACTCTGACTAATGCAGGGATAGCAAATTCATGTGAGTCAGCGGAAACCCAAGGGAACCTGAGTTGTGCTTTTCAGCAGCTCCAGGCACTAATGACTTGGCTACTTTTTTTTTAGATTCTCAGCACCCACCCAGTGACTTCAGCTAATCAAAATCATCATTTGGAAAATAAACAAATATTCATTTGAACATCACCTTGGTGGAAATGAGAAGAGTCAGAAATCCCTATGACCGAAAAGGTCTTACTGCATCTAAGCTGTGTGGCATCTGTTACTCTTCGGACACTCTGCGTGGAGCTCTCATTAGGCAGAGAATGACCTGTCTTTTCTCCACCCTACCCACAGCTTCTCTCTGCAGCATGAGCTACTCGGTCTAGAGGGCTGTACCCTGCATCTATTTAGAAAGGCAGTTTCTTTCTCTTCCAAGGCACATAGAAGCTGTTGATCTGTGCACAGGGCTTTGGCTAGGGGCATTCCCCAAGACAGCATGGGCACATCAACCTAAGGCAAGAAATGTGGGCTCTGGGGAAACGTTTTTGCACTTAACCATGCCAGCCTGGCACTCCACAATGTTCACACTCCTCCAATTAAGCTGTTCAGTTCTCAATCATCTGGAGCTGCTGCCAGCTGCTGGCCGCTGATAGTCAGAGTGGCTGCTGCCCGGAATGTCAGCAATTCTGCTTTTCTGCCTCTCCTGGCCTGGCTTTACTATCCCTGCCTTCCAGCCTTCCCATGACAGTCAGCTACTAATTTCCCTTCACCTGGGTGATATCAAGAGAAACACCTGGGAAGGTACACTGGGGACACCGAGCAGTGATTTCTTTTGGTGTCGGCAGTCCACACCTGGTACTATACCATTCCAGTGCTTTGAACACCACCTTATGCAAGTGAGATGTTGATTCGTGTTCCTGGAGATAGCAAACAGCTTGGGTAGTGGGGAGAATGCCTGCTAAACCTCCATTCCCTGCTAGCCTGAACTGGTGCTTTACATGTATGATCTCAGAGAATCTTTACATCACCCAGGAAGGTAAATACTGTATCTTGATTTCACAAACAAAGATGTTAGGAGAAGCTAAGTCACCTGACAATCTATCACCTTCTTTTTCTCCGTTCTCATTCTCGCTACCCTGCATTAGAAATGTATCATTAAAAAAAAAAAAGAAGAAACGTATCATCTTCCCCTGACCTTGTAAAAATCAGCCTCTGCTTTTTAGCATCTAGATTCCTTTCTCTAGACATGTGTTGTTCAATGTTATAGCCATCAGCCACACGTGGCTACTGAGCGCTTGAAATGTGCCTAGACCGAATCGAGATGTACTCGAAGTGCAAATTACGCACCAGATTTTGAAGACTTAGTACAATAAAAGAATATAAAATAACTTAATTGTTTAATATTGATTACATGTTGAAATTATCATGATGCTTATATTTGGCTATAAGTCAAATAAAATATATTATCCAAATCAGTTTTTCTTTTCCTTTTCTTTTCTTAACAAGGTTACTAGAAAATTTAAAGCTACACCCGTGGCTTGCCTTTGTAGCTCACAATATCTATGACTCAGTGCAGCGTCTAGAGACTGACCAGTTAGAAGCACAAACTAACCATGACACCTCCTGCTTCCCATAGCCAACAGGACAAATCCCAAGGTCCTGAATATGGCGGACAAGTCCCTCCATGTTATGTCCCTCATCTCGCCATGTCTCCTGAGTCTCCCCATTTACTCTCTTCACTCACCCCAATGTTTCTAGCACCTCTGATTTGGTCACCTCTGCTTTTGCTCTTCCGTCTGCCTGGAATGCCTTTCTCCTTAAGAGTCCCCTGGAAAACTCCCTCCTGTTGGTCTTTTCAGACTTGATGGCTTCTTCCAGAAGCCTTCTCCACCCATTCCCCTCACCCCAGGGCAGGACTAGGGTAAGATGAACAGGGTCCTTCTGATACAAAATTTAAGCAGGTGCTTCCCCAAACCTGAGAGTAGCACCTCCTTAAATTTGGTGTCCCAGGTGCCCCTTCATGTAATGTCCTTGTGGTCCGTGTGGCTGGGCTTCAGCAATGTCTTACAATTATCTTGCATGTGATTTTTTTGAGGGTAGGGATTATGTTTTATTGGTGCAACCCTAGCAGCCTGTTTCCTACCAAAACATTGATTGTGATGCTCAAGAAATAAAAGTTTGTCCTGAGGCATCGCTGTTTATCAGGCACTGTGTTATGTGTTGGGGATTCAACAACGACATAGTCTATGACCTTAAAAATCATCACAAAACCTTGTGATATGCCCTCCGCTTTCCTACTTCAAACAGAAACCTCCCAGTTTTGAAATACTGACTACCTGCTTAGCCAGCCGAAGCACAGATTCCTGGGGCCCATCCCAGAGTTTCTGATTCTGTAGATGTGCGGCGGAGCCCTGCGCTCAAATTTAGAGAAACAGTTCTCTACTACATCCCTTCACCCATTTGTTTAGTTTTCATTTGACTATTATTGAGTGCCTACTCTGTTTAAGTCTTTGTGTTAGGGGCTGTCACGGAAACAAAGATAAATCAGGAAAGAAAAATGTGTTATAGACTCCTAGAGTTTATGAAATGTCGCCATATGCGCAATTTTGTTTGATCCGTGGATTAAAGATTATCTCCCTTTTTAAAGATAAGGCTTATTTGCTCCAGATCACACATAAGTAGGTAGTGGGGACTAGGATCAAGGTCATAGTGAGAAAGCAGTGGGGAATGGAATCAAGGTCACACAGCTTAGGTAGTGGGGACGGGAATCAAGTTCACAGAGTAAGGAGTGGGGACTGGAATGGAGCCCAGCAATGCCTTCCCACTTGACACAAGAGTTTGCCCTGCAGAGCCGATCTTTTTTTTTTTTTCTTTTTTTTCCNTTTTTCAAGATTTTATTTATTTATTTGACAGAGATAGAGACAGCTAGCGAGAGAGGGAACACACACAGGGGGAGTGGGAGAGGAAGAAGCAGGCTCATAGCAGAGGAGCCTGATGTGGGGCTCGAACCCACAACGCCGGGATCACGCCCTGAGCCAAAGGCAGACGCTTAACCGCTGTGCCACCCAGGCGCCCCTACGCAGAGCTGATCTTGAGATTCATTGGAATTTCATATCTAGGGATACGGGCCCAGCCGAATCAATGGAGGAGGAGAAAGGAAGATGATCCTAGACGCCAGCTCTTGCAGAGAAGAGCTACTCCCTGAAGGCTACTCAATCCCATTGTGACAGGGGCAAAGGTAGGTTCCCTGCACCTGTGCGCCTGAAGGAAGTTCGAATGCTCTTAAATTCCCCACCCTTGCACCCCTCCCTAGCCCCAGAGGACCTCTCCTATCCCAACAAAGACAGGAGGTCAGGAGACAGCCTGACTCTTCCACAACACAGCAGCCCTTTTATCCCATTCCCTTTCTTCCCCAGGATGGTTGGTAGAACAGAGAATATTCGTCTGCTCCCCACGCCCCTCCCACCAGGCTTGCTGATTAGCCCAGGGCTGTGCCCGAGACCTGCCTGGGCAGGGTGGGGGTAGGTAGCGTGGCAGCCTGCAACAACCCCCCACCACCCCACCCTAGGCCAGCCCTTACCTCTCCTGGGGCTGGGCTCCCAGGGCTCTGGAGACCAGGCTGTCAGTTAAGCAGACCTGACAGCTGACAGCTTTCCAGAACAGCAGGAGCCCGGTTAGCTTTCCTTCACGTATTTTTTTTTCCCCTCCTCTTCCTTTCCCCTGTTGTTGCAAGACTAGAAGCCTGACTGGAATTTAAAGCAAGGCTTTGGGATAAAAATGTATGCTAGCACCAAGCCCTGCTCCCTCAGCTTCCTTCTCCGATTGGCAGCTGTCCACTTTCTGGGGTCCAAGAACAGAACACCTGCAACCGGTCAGAGGAGGGGTCTGAAGCAGGCAGGCTGGTGAGCGGGCACTCTGAGGCCTGAGCCACCCTCTCTAGCTGGGCGCTGGTCATGTTCGTATTTGGGGCACAGAAGGGGCAGGAAGCCCTCCAGGGAAGCACCTGCAATTCGTCCCCAGGTCCCAAAGCCCTGCCCTCTCCTCCAGTCTAGGATGCCAGGAGGCTCCCATGCCTGCTGCTAATCCATCCTACTCAGGAATCTGTCTGTTTCCCTATCAGTCCCTGTTTATGGCAGATAGATAAATAGATGGATAGATAGAAAGGAGAGACTCTAAGCAGCTTAGATAAACTATCCTATTTACATGTCTGGGCCCAATCTATCAATCCATCGGTCTGCCCATTGTGTTTGTGTTCTCTCTCAATCGGCCACTTCAGCCTCCATTAACCATTCATCTGTCTTCCTTTTGCCCTACACTTTCCCCTTCCACCCCCCATTTCCCAGCATCAAAATAAATCTGAAGCTGAGACACAATGAGGCATGTCCTTCCACTCCAGTTATCCCAGAAGGGTGGCCATGGCAGCTGACACTGGGGCTTCCTACTCACCTCCTCAGGAAATATGCAAATATCTCTTTGAACACTCAGGGGACAAACACCAACGGTCAGGTCTGCTACTAGGTTGTTCCCGAATGCACAGTTGGCAAATAGAGCCAACTGAGGCTCTCTGGGGATAAAGGAGGTGGTCGGGGATGGCAGTGGGTTGGGGTAAGGGAGAAGAGGAAGACATTGCATATGTACACAAAAGAATTTTATTAATTTTCAAGTGATTTGGACCAACTCCATAAAGTGAGAGAGTGGGAGAAGAGAAAAAGGTAGGAATTTTATAAATTTCAGAATTAGTATGGTTTGTTGACTTTCAAACAGTTAATTTTTAGATCCTTTGAACTTCGTATTTCACTGCGAACGGCGTCAGGGGCTATTTTGAATGATCACATTCCCAGTAAATGGAGTGAAAATGTATGATATTAATTGTATATGAAAGTATTTAAAAGAAAGAACGGAAAAGAAAAAAGAAAAGACCACCAACCTCAGCAAACCAAGAGTCTGCTCGGCATGCTAGCACAAACACACGATAGAGACAGAGCGTCTTGCTCTGTCCTTGAGACCACCAGGCATCTAATTTTGTTTGGCCCAGCAAATCCAGCAAATCTCAAGCTTCCCGTGGCCCTATGAAGACCATCACAATCCTCTTCCCATGACTGATCCCAGGACTTGAGTTCTCCAGCTGTTGGCCCTAAGGTTTTCTCTGGTGCCCGCCCATTCCTTCCATTGACTTCTGGAGAGATGTGAGCCAAGGAAGGAAGCACCTCTGGCTCAGAATCCTTAAAAAGAACTGATACGATATGGTAGGACTTTGTTTAAAATGCAGGCTATGAATCCTGTGATTAGCTGATCCCCCGCCACAAAGGCCAGAAACAGGGGTCCACCGGGCCTTATCCTCTCTACCCTCCGTAGAAGGTGACTTGCCACAGGAGGGCAGCACCACCCCGGACCCTGTGAAGTTTGAGGCAAGTAGAGGAAGAAAAGAGATAGAGGGGCTCCCAGCTGTTGCATCCCTACCCCCGCAGATCTCATGACAGCTTTCGGAACTGCTCGGAGACCTGCCTCCCTAACAACATTAGAGACTGCTGGTGATGAATGACTTAGCGCATCCCTGGAACAGAGAGACACAGTAGAGACAGGAGTAGCAGGGCTGGATGGGGTGGGACACTTTCCCTCTTCAGGGCTAGAGAAACTCTGAAAAAACCCTCAAGGCCCCACTGCAGCCTAGGAGAATAAAGTGCAGCTAACAACATTTCACTCGTCCACCATTTAATAGATGTTGGCTGGATCAGTTTGGGGGTATGTGATATTTATTTATAAGCATATACTAGTGAATATCAGAAGATGTCAATAAGTAATTATGAGCCTGGCAGAAGAAGAAAAGGCCCATTCCTCAAACCAGCCAGATGAATATTTGAAAGGTAGTATTTTTTAAATGGGAGAATATTGGTCTCACATACATTATTTTAGAATAAAAGAGTCTGAATAAACATTATTGTAAGAAAGAAAAGGGGAGAGATAGGAGATCTAAGCCCTGTGTTTCCTCATTCTGATGCTGGGAAAGTCACTTAATGTTCCTGACTTTTATGTAGTTTATTTGTAAATGGGGAAGTGGGGATGATACAACCTTACATTTTTGAGGCCTGGGTCTCTTGAGGCCCCTCCCAACTATATCGAGGCATTCAAGGACTCATCATTTAAAGCTTCCTTCTTACTTTAGAGATAATCCTTGGAAAAGAGAAAAGCAAACAGTAAAGCAGAAAGGCGAGTCTTTCTATATCTCTACTTGCTCAAGGCCAAAAAGGAGAAATAAGAGGCTTTACCTCATGGGGTTTGCAATGACAAAGGATCTCCTGAGAAGGAGTGCAGTGGAATAAATTAGCACAGTGTCAGGCACATAGTAGGTGCACAATAAATGTTTGTTTGACTAGATAGATGAATGAATGAAAGAATTAATAAACCCAGATGCACTGAGTTGTCTCACACGCCCACTTGGTACCAAGAGCATCTCTAGTGAAGGAAGTTGCAAAAATTCCATGGAAGTCTAAAAAGAAATAGATTATTTAATGCAATGCTTTAGGGGTGGTTCTGTACAAAGATAGTGGGAAAGGCTAGATCAGTGTATCATTGTTACACCAGTTGTATCATACCTCCTTAGGACTTGTTCAAAATACAGATTCCCTGTATTTTGCCACCTCAGATCTACTGAATCAGGGTCTCCAGGGTGCTGTGTGGTGACTGCATTTAATGAGCTCCTAGATGATTCTCATGTAGCCAGCCTTTGCTAGCCCTCAGATCTGCATTTGGAAACTACGGGCCCTTCTGGCCCAAGAATCCCATGATTCTGTGGCATGGATACTGGGGAGAAGAGATCTAGACAAGGAGAATTCACTCATCCCTCATGTATTGAGCACAGACTGGATGCCAACTATTGGCAATAAAACAGTGAAGAAGAAAGCACAGTCATGTGGCTATGGTCTCTCACTGAGCAAAGACAACTTGACCTCTGGAGAAGACCGGTAGAAATCTACCCCCACCACTACCATCATCTTTTTATAAGACAGGATGTTTTTTTTCAAATTTTGGGTTTCACAGAATAAGAGTGATTCCTTAGATTGTGTTAAGTTTTACATCTAATAAAGTGCTCTTACACCTGGCATTCACATGATACAACAAGGTAAGTATGGTTATTATCCCCATTTCATAAATGAGAAAACCAAGGCTTAAAAAAGTTTAATAACTTCCCCAGCATCATTTAGCTTGTATGAAGGAGGGCCAGGAATCCAACTAGCTTTTAAACTCCGAATACAATGCTATTTTAACTATTCCCTAGAGATACATCATCTGTGGAGTGTGGCTTAAATGTCCCTGTAAAATTGCTGATATTTTTTCATATTTTATCTGTGTAATAATATTTCTCCTGAAGTGAGGAAAGTGCCACCTTCCTTAGTAAAATAGAACCCAGATCTACAGGGAGAAGGGCAGCTGGACTATTCGACTTTTTTTCCCCCCAAGATTCATTTTCCCTTGGTGAACTTTCCCAAAGTGTGCTTCTCAGAACACCAATCCTACAGAAGTTTCCTGAAATGAGGGTTGCTTTGTCAATTGAGGTTTGAGAAACACATCACAACTCCTACTCATCCTAGAGATGCACAATGGCCATAATGTATTAAAGGCTGGAGTGGTTAAATGGCGACCCCACAAAAAGATATATTCACTTTCTAATCCTTGGAGCCTGTGAATATTACCTAATATGGTAGAAGATTCAATTGAGGATCTTGAGAGGAGGTTATCCTGGATTAACTAGGTGGGCTCTAAATGTAATCACATGTGTCCTTACGAGAGAGAAGCAGAGGGGGGTTTCCTCTCTCTCTCTCTCTCTCTCTCTCTCTCACACACACACACACACACACACGCACAGGAGGAGATGATATGATGCTGGAGCAGGGAGAGATTTGAAGATACTGCCTTTGAAGTTGGGGGTGATGGACACAAGTGAAGAAACATGGATAGCCACCAGAAGCTGGGACAGTCAAGGAACCCATTCTCCCCTAGAGCTTATGGAGAGAACACAGCCCTGGCAACACCTTGCTTTCAGCCCAGTGATACAGGCTTCAGACTTCCAGGCTCCAGAACTGGGAGATGAGGCAAGCCACAGACTTTGTGGCAATTTGTTATGGCAGCCACATGAAATTAGTAAAAAGGCCTCGAGGAGTCTTGCTGAGAATTAACTCCTTTAAGATGTTTAACTCAATATTCTCCAAACTTGGTTGACCATGGCATCTTTTCCCCCATAAGTTTTATTAATATCCAAAAAGAACTCATATTATATGCAACCCTCTTTGGAAAATGCTGCCTGAGGGAAATCTTTTGTTAATTACTAGGGCTACCACTGCTCTTCTGGGGACAGAGCTGCTCCCAGTTAATGTTCTGACCAAACATGAGCCAGGATCCTGTCCTGCCAACTCTGTAGTATAGCTAAGACCGGGGGGAATACTTAAATAAGCTTTCCTAAAGGCTGGAGATAACAAAAGAAGAAAGCTAGTGGCATATGAATGTAAAACTGGATGATCCTGCTGCCCAGGGACTGTTTGGGGTGGGTCCACTGGGGTCTGCTATAGGGATATGGTCTTGCCTAGCTCCTCGCCACTGCCATATGGCCAAAAATATCTATAAACCCCAATACCCTAGAGCATACTGAAATGGTTCTAGACTTCTCTCTAGAAAGCAAGGCCCTCCCTGTGCAAGGTGTCTAAGATGGCTTTTCTGCAATGAGCAAGACTTGGACCATGGCCTATGGGCCTCAGGAGAGTCATGGCGTCTGACTACAGTGGGGTGCCTTGGCATCCTATAAACATGGGAGAAGGTAAGGAGACCCACTTCTTTCTCCCCCTTGATTCCAGATGACAGCCTCATCCTCACCATGTGGCTCCATCTATTTAAGGACCAAGTCAGAAAAGGAGGCACAGGGTCAGTGCAGGTATCCCCAGCACAGGAAGAAAATGAATGAGACTCTGGTTTTGAGGAGTGACATAAAGAATCACAATAATGGGGAAAGATACATTTTATTGCAGCCCCCATTTCCAGCCTTCCTTCCCTAATATCTACTTGTTGTTATGACTATTATCATTATTTTACACACCTCTTTCACATGAATGGTTGGCTATAAAGCAGCACTTGTTTTGCTTTATTGCCATTTGCCTTACGTAGGCCATTAAGACTTTACTGCTCAAGCAAGGAGGCTTAATTTTATTTTTAAATAAGAAGGTTCTATGACTTCAAGACATTTAGAAACTCCAGCTGGAAGGTTTTCAACCTTTCTGTGGAAGGGCAAAAGACTTGGTATCCTGGTTGCTGAGCAAGGGGGTCACCATGACATTTCAAGAGCCTCTGCACGAGTTAGCCTTGCTGTGAATTCTTAGGAAAACACACACACACACACACACACACACACACACACACACACAGAAAGAGAACAAGAAAGAAAGATAGCTGCAAGATGGAAAGAATATTTAGAGAAGACAGAACCCACAAAGGACAGAAAAAAGTGGCTGCTGGCTCAAGAGGCCAGGTTTCCGAGCAATTACTTAAAGCTAGGCTGCATGCTTCTCACTGAACTGATTCCTCTTGACAAGGAAAGGAAAGGGGCCAGGGAGGGAAGCAGACTTATTGTCTCTACCATGCCAGTGAATACTATATGAACGCTCCTTTATGTAGGGAGAATGGTGATGTGAACTCTATTGATATTCATAATGTGCCAAAGCCAGCCTCCTGTAATAGACTAAAAGCATTCACAAAAGCCCTAGCAAAGGGCATAGAAAGAGGTGTGTGTCTCTTTTTGGGATCTGAATGGCATTCTTTTCTTCAAAGAGTGACCTCAGGTTCATACCAGGTTATCCCCCCAACCCCCGCTGTTCTGGAAGCTGCAGAATTGCTTTATTAATAAGCTAAACAGGTGAGCCAGAGGGGAACATCTTTAAGGAAGTATGTTTAATTCCCCTTCAATGATGGAAGAGAGAGCCACTTCTTCCTGCCAGGGCAAAGAATGGCAAACCCTCCCCAGGCAGCCTCCAGAAGGAAGGAGAATGCATTCTGGGGGTTGGCAGGATGGTCAGAAAAGGGAAATGTCATTCTGAAGGCTGAGCAGCAGGCAATACCCTCCCCTCTGGCTGAGCACGCCGCAGCTTTGTGGATACTCCTCAGAACCGTGACAGCTAGAAGCAGGTGAATTGGTACAGATAAAAGAACCCATCCCTACCTCTGGAAGCAGGAAAACAATCTCTGCTAACCTTTATATGAGGCATTTGCTCTCTTCCCACCATTGTCTCTGCCTTTCTGAAGCCCTGGACAGAGCCAGCATCGTAAATACCAATGTGCCGATTAAAAATGTAAGGATGCATGCCCAACCGCGCCAAAGTCCACGGTCTGCCGTGGGACAGCGATCAACAGGAAACAATTGAAATCTAATGGACCCCCTTGGGGATCACCTGTCTCTACACATTGTTCCTTGCCATCATCACTGACCCAAAATGGGACCATCTGACGGGGATTGGGCTGTGCAATCCACAGACAGAGTCAGCGCCATATGGAACAGGCATTCCAATTGCCCATTGCAATACATAAAAACAATTCAGGATTCTAACTCTATTTCCCTGGCAATCGAGTTTAACTATCTCTGGGCTCGCTATAATCAGATTCTGCTGCTGTATTTATTAAATATAAGTTGCTAAACATATGGCTCAAGGGATGCATAATGGGACATGGAGTCAGGCATAGCAGGAATATCATCTTTCAGGTCTGCCCCCAGGTACTCAAGACCAGCGGTGTCAACCAGCCTATGGCTGCTCAGAGCCTAAGAAGAATGGGTCTTCTCAGTCACGGAAGTGGGTTCTTTCCATGGTGTATGTAGTCGGTTTGAAGTCACAACTACAGAGGTCAAGATCATGGGCTCCATCCTAGTGCCAGGTAGCTTTGCCTGCATTTTAGTGAATACCCATCATGTACCAAGGCTGGTGTTATGACTTGATGGTAGCAAGCTGAGTAAATCATGGCTAAGATAACCGCCTAGAAGCCACTCAGTCTAAAGTGGGAGAAAACTCAGAAACTATCAATTTAACCTTAGTGTAGTTTGTCCTATATAAACAAATGGGCACAGACTGATATGTTTGGGAGCCCAGAGGTGGGAGCAACTAAAATTTAATGTTTCCCATTATTTGTACAGAACTTTTCAGTTTATAATTTCCAAGCCTGACACAAAACTTAGAAACAGAGATATGTTTTCTTCACAAGGGAAGGGAATGAAGTCAGAGATTTATTTAATTGGCCAAGGTAGTATAGCCAACGAATGGCAGACGTGGGAAAACACACTACTCACCTGAGCCTCCCTGCCTGCTCCATGAATACGACTTGCTGATCACACAGAGAGCCTGCTGGCAGAGCCCAGAAATCCCCTTTCAAGACCCGAAGCTCAAGTCCCTTACTGATGACTTGCAGCAGCATTTCCATAGGCTAAGAAACTCTATTTATTAATTACCTGGATTGTGGCCCTCATTATCCGTGGTTCATCATGCAGAACGTAGAGTCACGAGAAATGCACTGAGAAGTATAATTGTAAAGAGTGGCAGATAAACACACCTGTGTCTCTGCCTCCTCCTGAAACTCCACAAATGGGACAATGAAAGGATGTTTTTAATAGTCATCAGGGTCAAGAAAAAAGGAAATGGGGAAAATGGCCACAAAATGTTTATGCTGGAGATGAGCTGAACAAGCGGTAGTAGACTTGGCATGTCAGAGAAGGCGGACTCCAAGGCCCAAAGTGAGCAAAGCAAGCAGGTCTGGACCCTGGAAGCCCAGCAAAGCCCAAGAATGGTGAGCAATGATACTTCTGGAAGTGGGAGTGCTGGCAGGGCTGACAACAAAGTATTTGTTAAATGTCTATGTGAGAAGCAGATAGATTCCTGGATCTCCTCTATTATTCTGCAAAACTAGGTGGCTGTCAGCCCCAACCCCTGTGGAAGGCCAAATGTGGAGTTTCTGAAGAGGGGGTTCAGGCTCAGGAACATGAGACCCAGCATAGGCTGCTGCATGGGCAGAAAATAGCAGGCTGCAGGAGAAGTTGGCATAGTGCCCTGGAGGACTGGGCCCTTTAGCCGGCTCAGTTCCAAGAACCGGGGCTGCCAGGTTTAGACCCCCAGGCAAGAGGCTAAAGCAGCCCAAGACCTACACTCCTTGGAGGTTCTGCAATGAAATGTCCAGCAGATTCCCTGCAGTGGAGCCCACAGTGCGTAAGCCAGATGCAAACACAGGGCATCCAGTCAACATTGAAATTCCTCACTGTTAGTATAGCGTGAACTGTTTGAGGAAAACCTCATGAAAGGAGACCAAAGCAAATGGAGAAAAATGCAGAGACAAAGCAGGAAGCGAAAAAAGATTTTCAAGGAAACCCCCTGTAATTAATAACTTCAGAAAGATAAGAAAACACACCACAGACAGAATGGTAAGAGTTGACTTATTATGTACTAGGCACCTGCTCCAAGTGCTTTGTTAGTACTCACTGAGTCCACACGGTAACCCTACAGGAAGCCTATGCTGTTATTATCCCCACTTTACAGTTGAGGAAACTGAGCTGCAGAGGATTTAAGTCTATTGTCCAACGTCACACAGCTGGTTGAGCTGCTGAGCTGCAGTTTTTCCCCATCCACTTCCTCTGTTTATAAGCTCAACCCCCATACAAGCTATGCTGCTCTAAATTGAGCAGGAGGCCACTAGTAGGAACATTCAGGGAACAAAAAAGAGTTCCCTGGAGCTAAAACCACAACTGCAGAAATGTAACATTCATTACTGAAAAATAGAGCTGAGGAAATATTCCAGAAAGCAAAACACACACAGAGAGACAGAGAGAGAGAGAAAGAGAAAGAATAGTAAAAACATGTAAAAACAAACAATCCCCACCCTCCACACTTCCCTGAACAAAAATCTATAGGCCCAATTTAGCAGGTCCACCAAAAGAAAAAAAAAAAAATTCCAGAAAAAGAAAAGGGAGTGCAAAGGGGAGGAAATTATTAGAGAGGTAATTTAAGAAAATTTCCCAGAACTGAAAGACCCAAGTTTCTAGAATGAAAGCACCTGCCAAAATGAAAAAGGATATACAGACAAAGCGTTATGACACTTTAGAATGCTGGGAAAATTAAAAAATCCTAAATGTTTTCATAGAGAACCAAATAGATTAAGTTTTTTTGTTTTGTTTTTTTTTTTTTAAAAGATTTTATTTATTTATTCGACAGAGAAAGAGACAGCCAGTGAGAGAGGGAACACAAGCAGGGGGAGTGGGAGAGGAAGAAGCAGGCTCATAGCGGAGGAGCCTGATGTGGGGCTCAATCCCATAACGCCGGGATCACGCCCTGAGCCGAAGGCAGGCGCTTAACCGCTGTGCCACCCAGGCGCCCCTGAGAACCAAATAGATTAAACATTAAAAAGTTGGGATAAAAACAGTCAGACTTTTTCAATAGTCATATGGAAAACGAGAAGACAATGGGTAGATACCTTCAACATTTGGAGGGAAAACCTTTCTATGCGCAATCTATTAGAATAAAGATTTTTTTTTCAGAAATAAAAGTTATCTAAAATGTATCTCCAACTCATGCTCCCTTTCGGAAAGCTACTGGAAGAGCTGAGAGTAAATCAAGAAAGAAGGCAGAATGGGATCTAGGGAATCAGGGATCCCAGCATAGAAGAGAGTGTAACTCCTGAGTGTCCTGGACGCTAAAGACAGGAGGGCAGCTGGAAGTAGACCCAAGTAGCCACCACCACAGGGCAGGAGCGGGTGAAGGACCTGAGAGGGATGTTTCCAAGAAAAGGAGTGACTCCCATAGATTATTTCATGTGTTCTGAAGCCCTTGAGAGGAGATCTGATTTGGGGGTGAATTAAAGATAGTTGCATGTATAACTGAGTGAAAGGAAAATTTAGGCAAATTACTCATTTCAGGGCAAAATTGTACAAGAAAAAAAAATCACAGTGCTCCATATGATTCAGCAGTGTAAACATCTTAGTGATAACTTCACAGGAATGTAAGCAATGCATATTGATCCACTGAAAAATCATGTTAGAACTATAGTGGGAGAAGGAGGGGAAGAGAAGTGTGTGTGTGTGTGTGTGTGTGTGTGTGTGTACATGTGTGCATGTATACGCATGCATCAGAGAGACAAATTTTAATTTTTCATAGTAGGAAAATCGATGATTATGACTAAAATTGAAAAACTAGCAGTATAAGGATGTTATTTAAAATTATTGAGGTCACTACCAGAGAAAGATGAAAGTGCCTGCTCCTGGGGGGTCAGCATCTGGTGTGGGCACAGAGGGTTCTCTTGCAAACCTCTCAGAACCACTGGAGCTTTCTGAATTACGTACATCTTGTCAAAACTAATTTTTTTTAAAAAAGAGCTATAACTGCCTTACTGAAGGCAATATCCGGGGACATGAGAGGGTCATTCCTGCGTGCACTGCTACAGCTCCTTCACGTGAGAGCAGCTCCTCACCAGTGACTGAGAAGGGCACTCAGCCTGCCGATGCTGAAATGCAACCGTCGCTGGGCTGGAGCTGGTCGGGCCTGGAGGATCTCGTTTCTGCCAGCCACAAATGCCAAGAAACCCACTGCTAATGGATCCTAGGGGACACAACAGGAAACACTGGCATAAGCAGGATTTTGCTGTGTGTGAATCAGACCGGGCCCAGTCTGCTTTCCCAAAGGATGAAGGGCTCTTTTCACTCTAACTAGGATTGTTTTCCCTTCTGTGCAGGTTTAGGGAAAGAGCAATGTTTAGGGAAAGAAGACAGAGGTTTTGGATGAAATAGGGAAGAGGTAACTTTTCTTACTGGCCTGAAGAAATGTTGAATAGTTCTGTTCTTAACCATACTCATTAGTGAGCCAAACAACAACATCTGAGCTTCTGTGACGGCAAGTAGGCATGGTGGAGAGACAGGTGAACATACAAATGGAAGGCGCAGGAAACGCACGTGGTCCGGGCACATACCTGGATGTGTTTGACCACAACAGCATGAGTTAAAAGAACGAAGGATCCGCTAAGACATGAACCTAACTGAAATCCTATTGGACAGCATTTCCTCCTGTAAATCGAGCTCAGCCATAACTGCAATCAAAACAGAACTCCCCTTTACCTGTCTCTGCCACAGTCTCTGATGGGTGCTGTTGGCTGGCACCAACCAAAGAAAGAAAATGATGAAGATTGTGGGGCATTTCTCTCATCAAGACACAGTCCTTTACAGTCCACTGTGGATATCCTCTTTCTTCCTTTCTGCCTTCTCTAGTCTAACCACACAGGTAGGCACAGACCTAAGTGGCTGTTGTGGGGGAACCCCTTCTCTGGCTTCCAGCTTCCCAAAGGAGGGACTGCCATTTGAGTAAGCTTCCTGGCCTCTGCACCCCTGGGAAGAAGAACAACTTCTTATTGATGTGTTTGGGAGAAGGAATTGAGTCCCCTCTTTTCTCTCTTTCTAGGGGGGCAGCCCGCTCACTGGGAAGACTCACATTCTCTGTTTCTCCATGGAGTAAACGAGGAAGGCTGGTATCTTCTGACTAGGCCCATGCAGGTTTAATTCTGAGGTGTATTAACAAGACACCTATCCACAGATTTAAGACACATGCTCTGATCAAGCTGTGTTCAGCAATAAAGCTGCCATTTTGATCTCTGACTGCTTGTTGTCCCTTCCTACCTCAGCAGTACCACACGTCTCCCACCAAGCTGTCTGCTGTTGGTTTCTAGAACATACCAAGCTGTTCCAGCCTCTGGGCCTCTGGGCCTGCTGTCTCCTTTGCTTCTCCCTTTTGACAATTCTTTTTCTCAATGATTCCTTACTTTTCAGTTCTCTCAGTGAGGTCTTCCCAGATCACTTTAACTACAGTAGGCCTCTCTCTGCTCATTTTTCTCAGTCATGGCTCCCTGCTTGTTGTCCTTATAGCACTAATCACAACATCTATTCTTACATATTTATGGATTTATTGCATTATAGCTTCCCTATATGATGAAAANTCCTAGATGATTCTCATGTAGCCAGCCTTTGCTAGCCCTCAGATCTGCATTTGGAAACTACGGACCCTTCTGGCCCAAGAATCCCATGATTCTGTGGCATGGATACTGGGGAGAAGAGATCTAGACAAGGAGAATTCACTCATCCCTCATGTATTGAGCACAGACTGGATGCCAACTATTGGCAATAAAACAGTGAAGAAGAAAGCACAGTCATATGGCTATGGTCTCTCACTGAGCAAAGACAACTTGACCTCTGGAGAAGACCGGTAGACCCCCACCACTACCATCATCCTTTTATAAGACAGGATGTTTTTTTTCAAATTTTGGGTTTCACAGAATAAGAGTGATTCCTTAGATTGTGTTAAGTTTTACATCTAATAAAGTGCTCTTACACCTGGCATTCACATGATACAACAAGGTAAGTATGGTTATTATCCCCATTTCATAAATGAGAAAACCAAGGCTTAAAAAAGTTTAATAACTTCCCCAGCATCATTTAGCTTGTATGAAGGAGGGCCAGGAATCCAACTAGCTTTTAAACTCCGAATACAATGCTATTTTAACTATTCCCTAGAGATACATCATCTGTGGAGTGTGGCTTAAATGTCCCTGTAAAATTGCTGATATTTTTTCATATTTTATCTGTGTAATAATATTTCTCCTGAAGTGAGGAAAGTGCCACCTTCCTTAGTAAAATAGAACCCAGATCTACAGGGAGAAGGGCAGCTGGACTATTCGACTTTTTTTCCCCCCAAGATTCATTTTCCCTTGGTGAACTTTCCCAAAGTGTGCTTCTCAGAACACCAATCCTACAGAAGTTTCCTGAAATGAGGGTTGCTTTGTCAATTGAGGTTTGAGAAACACATCACAACTCCTACTCATCCTAGAGATGCACAATGGCCATAATGTATTAAAGGCTGGAGTGGTTAAATGGCGACCCCACAAAAAGATATATTCACTTTCTAATCCTTGGAGCCTGTGAATATTACCTAATATGGTAGAAGATTCAATTGAGGATCTTGAGAGGAGGTTATCCTGGATTAACTAGGTGGGCTCTAAATGTAATCACATGTGTCCTTACGAGAGAGAAGCAGAGGGGGGTTTCCTCTCTCTCTCTCTCTCTCTCTCTCTCTCTCACACACACACACACACACACACGCACAGGAGGAGATGATATGATGCTGGAGCAGGGAGAGATTTGAAGATACTGCCTTTGAAGTTGGGGGTGATGGACACAAGTGAAGAAACATGGATAGCCACCAGAAGCTGGGACAGTCAAGGAACCCATTCTCCCCTAGAGCTTATGGAGAGAACACAGCCCTGGCAACACCTTGCTTTCAGCCCAGTGATACAGGCTTCAGACTTCCAGGCTCCAGAACTGGGAGATGAGGCAAGCCACAGACTTTGTGGCAATTTGTTATGGCAGCCACATGAAATTAGTAAAAAGGCCTTGAGGAGTCTTGCTGAGAATTAACTCCTTTAAGATGTTTAACTCAATATTCTCCAAACTTGGTTGACCATGGCATCTTTTCCCCCATAAGTTTTATTAATATCCAAAAAGAACTCATATTATATGCAACCCTCTTTGGAAAATGCTGCCTGAGGGAAATCTTTTGTTAATTATTAGGGCTACCACTGCTCTTCTGGGGACAGAGCTGCTCCCAGTTAATGTTCTGACCAAACATGAGCCAGGATCCTGTCCTGCCAACTCTGTAGTATAGCTAAGACCAGGGGGAATACTTAAATAAGCTTTCCTAAAGGCTGGAGATAACAAAAGAAGAAAGCTAGTGGCATATGAATGTAAAACTGGATGATCCTGCTGCCCAGGGACTGTTTGGGGTGGGTCCACTGGGGTCTGCTATAGGGATATGGTCTTGCCTAGCTCCTCGCCACTGCCATATGGCCAAAAATATCTATAAACCCCAATACCCTAGAGCATACTGAAATGGTTCTAGACTTCTCTCTAGAAAGCAAGGCCCTCCCTGTGCAAGGTGTCTAAGATGGCTTTTCTGCAATGAGCAAGACTTGGACCATGGCCTATGGGCCTCAGGAGAGTCATGGCGTCTGACTACAGTGGGGTGCCTTGGCATCCTATAAACATGGGAGAAGGTAAGGAGACCCACTTCTTTCTCCCCCTTGATTCCAGATGACAGCCTCATCCTCACCATGTGGCTCCATCTATTTAAGGACCAAGTCAGAAAAGGAGGCACAGGGTCAGTGCAGGTATCCCCAGCACAGGAAGAAAATGAATGAGACTCTGGTTTTGAGGAGTGACATAAAGAATCACAATAATGGGGAAAGATACATTTTATTGCAGCCCCCATTTCCAGCCTTCCTTCCCTAATATCTACTTGTTGTTATGACTATTATCATTATTTTACACACCTCTTTCACATGAATGGTTGGCTATAAAGCAGCACTTGTTTTGCTTTATTGCCATTTGCCTTACGTAGGCCATTAAGACTTTACTGCTCAAGCAAGGAGGCTTAATTTTATTTTTAAATAAGAAGGTTCTATGACTTCAAGACATTTAGAAACTCCAGCTGGAAGGTTTTCAACCTTTCTGTGGAAGGCAAAAGACTTGGTATCCTGGTTGCTGAGCAAGGGGGTCACCATGACATTTCAAGAGCCTCTGCACGAGTTAGCCTTGCTGTGAATTCTTAGGAAAACACACACACACACACACACACACACACACACACACAGAAAGAGAACAAGAAAGAAAGATAGCTGCAAGATGGAAAGAATATTTAGAGAAGACAGAACCCACAAAGGACAGAAAAAAGTGGCTGCTGGCTCAAGAGGCCAGGTTTCCGAGCAATTACTTAAAGCTAGGCTGCATGCTTCTCACTGAACTGATTCCTCTTGACAAGGAAAGGAAAGGGGCCAGGGAGGGAAGCAGACTTATTGTCTCTACCATGCCAGTGAATACTATATGAACGCTCCTTTATGTAGGGAGAATGGTGATGTGAACTCTATTGATATTCATAATGTGCCAAAGCCAGCCTCCTGTAATAGACTAAAAGCATTCACAAAAGCCCTAGCAAAGGGCATAGAAAGAGGTGTGTGTCTCTTTTTGGGATCTGAATGGCATTCTTTTCTTCAAAGAGTGACCTCAGGTTCATACCAGGTTATCCCCCCAACCCCCGCTGTTCTGGAAGCTGCAGAATTGCTTTATTAATAAGCTAAACAGGTGAGCCAGAGGGGAACATCTTTAAGGAAGTATGTTTAATTCCCCTTCAATGATGGAAGAGAGAGCCACTTCTTCCTGCCAGGGCAAAGAATGGCAAACCCTCCCCAGGCAGCCTCCAGAAGGAAGGAGAATGCATTCTGGGGGTTGGCAGGATGGTCAGAAAAGGGAAATGTCATTCTGAAGGCTGAGCAGCAGGCAATACCCTCCCCTCTGGCTGAGCACGCCGCAGCTTTGTGGATACTCCTCAGAACCGTGACAGCTAGAAGCAGGTGAATTGGTACAGATAAAAGAACCCATCCCTACCTCTGGAAGCAGGAAAACAATCTCTGCTAACCTTTATATGAGGCATTTGCTCTCTTCCCACCATTGTCTCTGCCTTTCTGAAGCCCTGGACAGAGCCAGCATCGTAAATACCAATGTGCCGATTAAAAATGTAAGGATGCATGCCCAACCGCGCCAAAGTCCACGGTCTGCCGTGGGACAGCGATCAACAGGAAACAATTGAAATCTAATGGACCCCCTTGGGGATCACCTGTCTCTACACATTGTTCCTTGCCATCATCACTGACCCAAAATGGGACCATCTGACGGGGATTGGGCTGTGCAATCCACAGACAGAGTCAGCGCCATATGGAACAGGCATTCCAATTGCCCATTGCAATACATAAAAACAATTCAGGATTCTAACTCTATTTCCCTGGCAATCGAGTTTAACTATCTCTGGGCTCGCTATAATCAGATTCTGCTGCTGTATTTATTAAATATAAGTTGCTAAACATATGGCTCAAGGGATGCATAATGGGACATGGAGTCAGGCATAGCAGGAATATCATCTTTCAGGTCTGCCCCCAGGTACTCAAGACCAGCGGTGTCAACCAGCCTATGGCTGCTCAGAGCCTAAGAAGAATGGGTCTTCTCAGTCACGGAAGTGGGTTCTTTCCATGGTGTATGTAGTCGGTTTGAAGTCACAACTACAGAGGTCAAGATCATGGGCTCCATCCTAGTGCCAGGTAGCTTTGCCTGCATTTTAGTGAATACCCATCATGTACCAAGGCTGGTGTTATGACTTGATGGTAGCAAGCTGAGTAAATCATGGCTAAGATAACCGCCTAGAAGCCACTCAGTCTAAAGTGGGAGAAAACTCAGAAACTATCAATTTAACCTTAGTGTAGTTTGTCCTATATAAACAAATGGGCACAGACTGATATGTTTGGGAGCCCAGAGGTGGGAGCAACTAAAATTTAATGTTTCCCATTATTTGTACAGAACTTTTCAGTTTATAATTTCCAAGCCTGACACAAAACTTAGAAACAGAGATATGTTTTCTTCACAAGGGAAGGGAATGAAGTCAGAGATTTATTTAATTGGCCAAGGTAGTATAGCCAACGAATGGCAGACGTGGGAAAACACACTACTCACCTGAGCCTCCCTGCCTGCTCCATGAATACGACTTGCTGATCACACAGAGAGCCTGCTGGCAGAGCCCAGAAATCCCCTTTCAAGACCCGAAGCTCAAGTCCCTTACTGATGACTTGCAGCAGCATTTCCATAGGCTAAGAAACTCTATTTATTAATTACCTGGATTGTGGCCCTCATTATCCGTGGTTCATCATGCAGAACGTAGAGTCACGAGAAATGCACTGAGAAGTATAATTGTAAAGAGTGGCAGATAAACACACCTGTGTCTCTGCCTCCTCCTGAAACTCCACAAATGGGACAATGAAAGGATGTTTTTAATAGTCATCAGGGTCAAGAAAAAAGGAAATGGGGAAAATGGCCACAAAATGTTTATGCTGGAGATGAGCTGAACAAGCGGTAGTAGACTTGGCATGTCAGAGAAGGCGGACTCCAAGGCCCAAAGTGAGCAAAGCAAGCAGGTCTGGACCCTGGAAGCCCAGCAAAGCCCAAGAATGGTGAGCAATGATACTTCTGGAAGTGGGAGTGCTGGCAGGGCTGACAACAAAGTATTTGTTAAATGTCTATGTGAGAAGCAGATAGATTCCTGGATCTCCTCTATTATTCTGCAAAACTAGGTGGCTGTCAGCCCCAACCCCTGTGGAAGGCCAAATGTGGAGTTTCTGAAGAGGGGGTTCAGGCTCAGGAACATGAGACCCAGCATAGGCTGCTGCATGGGCAGAAAATAGCAGGCTGCAGGAGAAGTTGGCATAGTGCCCTGGAGGACTGGGCCCTTTAGCCGGCTCAGTTCCAAGAACCGGGGCTGCCAGGTTTAGACCCCCAGGCAAGAGGCTAAAGCAGCCCAAGACCTACACTCCTTGGAGGTTCTGCAATGAAATGTCCAGCAGATTCCCTGCAGTGGAGCCCACAGTGCGTAAGCCAGATGCAAACACAGGGCATCCAGTCAACATTGAAATTCCTCACTGTTAGTATAGCGTGAACTGTTTGAGGAAAACCTCATGAAAGGAGACCAAAGCAAATGGAGAAAAATGCAGAGACAAAGCAGGAAGCGAAAAAAGATTTTCAAGGAAACCCCCTGTAATTAATAACTTCAGAAAGATAAGAAAACACACCACAGACAGAATGGTAAGAGTTGACTTATTATGTACTAGGCACCTGCTCCAAGTGCTTTGTTAGTACTCACTGAGTCCACACGGTAACCCTACAGGAAGCCTATGCTGTTATTATCCCCACTTTACAGTTGAGGAAACTGAGCTGCAGAGGATTTAAGTCTATTGTCCAACGTCACACAGCTGGTTGAGCTGCTGAGCTGCAGTTTTTCCCCATCCACTTCCTCTGTTTATAAGCTCAACCCCCATACAAGCTATGCTGCTCTAAATTGAGCAGGAGGCCACTAGTAGGAACATTCAGGGAACAAAAAAGAGTTCCCTGGAGCTAAAACCACAACTGCAGAAATGTAACATTCATTACTGAAAAATAGAGCTGAGGAAATATTCCAGAAAGCAAAACACACACAGAGAGACAGAGAGAGAGAGAAAGAGAAAGAATAGTAAAAACATGTAAAAACAAACAATCCCCACCCTCCACACTTCCCTGAACAAAAATCTATAGGCCCAATTTAGCAGGTCCACCAAAAGAAAAAAAAAAAAATTCCAGAAAAAGAAAAGGGAGTGCAAAGGGGAGGAAATTATTAGAGAGGTAATTTAAGAAAATTTCCCAGAACTGAAAGACCCAAGTTTCTAGAATGAAAGCACCTGCCAAAATGAAAAAGGATATACAGACAAAGCGTTATGACACTTTAGAATGCTGGGAAAATTAAAAAATCCTAAATGTTTTCATAGAGAACCAAATAGATTAAGTTTTTTTGTTTTGTTTTTTTTTTTTTAAAAGATTTTATTTATTTATTCGACAGAGAAAGAGACAGCCAGTGAGAGAGGGAACACAAGCAGGGGGAGTGGGAGAGGAAGAAGCAGGCTCATAGCGGAGGAGCCTGATGTGGGGCTCAATCCCATAACGCCGGGATCACGCCCTGAGCCGAAGGCAGGCGCTTAACCGCTGTGCCACCCAGGCGCCCCTGAGAACCAAATAGATTAAACATTAAAAAGTTGGGATAAAAACAGTCAGACTTTTTCAATAGTCATATGGAAAACGAGAAGACAATGGGTAGATACCTTCAACATTTGGAGGGAAAACCTTTCTATGCGCAATCTATTAGAATAAAGATTTTTTTTTCAGAAATAAAAGTTATCTAAAATGTATCTCCAACTCATGCTCCCTTTCGGAAAGCTACTGGAAGAGCTGAGAGTAAATCAAGAAAGAAGGCAGAATGGGATCTAGGGAATCAGGGATCCCAGCATAGAAGAGAGTGTAACTCCTGAGTGTCCTGGACGCTAAAGACAGGAGGGCAGCTGGAAGTAGACCCAAGTAGCCACCACCACAGGGCAGGAGCGGGTGAAGGACCTGAGAGGGATGTTTCCAAGAAAAGGAGTGACTCCCATAGATTATTTCATGTGTTCTGAAGCCCTTGAGAGGAGATCTGATTTGGGGGTGAATTAAAGATAGTTGCATGTATAACTGAGTGAAAGGAAAATTTAGGCAAATTACTCATTTCAGGGCAAAATTGTACAAGAAAAAAAAATCACAGTGCTCCATATGATTCAGCAGTGTAAACATCTTAGTGATAACTTCACAGGAATGTAAGCAATGCATATTGATCCACTGAAAAATCATGTTAGAACTATAGTGGGAGAAGGAGGGGAAGAGAAGTGTGTGTGTGTGTGTGTGTGTGTGTGTGTGTACATGTGTGCATGTATACGCATGCATCAGAGAGACAAATTTTAATTTTTCATAGTAGGAAAATCGATGATTATGACTAAAATTGAAAAACTAGCAGTATAAGGATGTTATTTAAAATTATTGAGGTCACTACCAGAGAAAGATGAAAGTGCCTGCTCCTGGGGGGTCAGCATCTGGTGTGGGCACAGAGGGTTCTCTTGCAAACCTCTCAGAACCACTGGAGCTTTCTGAATTACGTACATCTTGTCAAAACTAATTTTTTTTAAAAAAGAGCTATAACTGCCTTACTGAAGGCAATATCCGGGGACATGAGAGGGTCATTCCTGCGTGCACTGCTACAGCTCCTTCACGTGAGAGCAGCTCCTCACCAGTGACTGAGAAGGGCACTCAGCCTGCCGATGCTGAAATGCAACCGTCGCTGGGCTGGAGCTGGTAGGGCCTGGAGGATCTCGTTTCTGCCAGCCACAAATGCCAAGAAACCCACTGCTAATGGATCCTAGGGGACACAACAGGAAACACTGGCATAAGCAGGATTTTGCTGTGTGTGAATCAGACCGGGCCCAGTCTGCTTTCCCAAAGGATGAAGGGCTCTTTTCACTCTAACTAGGATTGTTTTCCCTTCTGTGCAGGTTTAGGGAAAGAGCAATGTTTAGGGAAAGAAGACAGAGGTTTTGGATGAAATAGGGAAGAGGTAACTTTTCTTACTGGCCTGAAGAAATGTTGAATAGTTCTGTTCTTAACCATACTCATTAGTGAGCCAAACAACAACATCTGAGCTTCTGTGACGGCAAGTAGGCATGGTGGAGAGACAGGTGAACATACAAATGGAAGGCGCAGGAAACGCACGTGGTCCGGGCACATACCTGGATGTGTTTGACCACAACAGCATGAGTTAAAAGAACGAAGGATCCGCTAAGACATGAACCTAACTGAAATCCTATTGGACAGCATTTCCTCCTGTAAATCGAGCTCAGCCATAACTGCAATCAAAACAGAACTCCCCTTTACCTGTCTCTGCCACAGTCTCTGATGGGTGCTGTTGGCTGGCACCAACCAAAGAAAGAAAATGATGAAGATTGTGGGGCATTTCTCTCATCAAGACACAGTCCTTTACAGTCCACTGTGGATATCCTCTTTCTTCCTTTCTGCCTTCTCTAGTCTAACCACACAGGTAGGCACAGACCTAAGTGGCTGTTGTGGGGGAACCCCTTCTCTGGCTTCCAGCTTCCCAAAGGAGGGACTGCCATTTGAGTAAGCTTCCTGGCCTCTGCACCCCTGGGAAGAAGAACAACTTCTTATTGATGTGTTTGGGAGAAGGAATTGAGTCCCCTCTTTTCTCTCTTTCTAGGGGGGCAGCCCGCTCACTGGGAAGACTCACATTCTCTGTTTCTCCATGGAGTAAACGAGGAAGGCTGGTATCTTCTGACTAGGCCCATGCAGGTTTAATTCTGAGGTGTATTAACAAGACACCTATCCACAGATTTAAGACACATGCTCTGATCAAGCTGTGTTCAGCAATAAAGCTGCCATTTTGATCTCTGACTGCTTGTTGTCCCTTCCTACCTCAGCAGTACCACACGTCTCCCACCAAGCTGTCTGCTGTTGGTTTCTAGAACATACCAAGCTGTTCCAGCCTCTGGGCCTCTGGGCCTGCTGTCTCCTTTGCTTCTCCCTTTTGACAATTCTTTTTCTCAATGATTCCTTACTTTTCAGTTCTCTCAGTGAGGTCTTCCCAGATCACTTTAACTACAGTAGGCCTCTCTCTGCTCATTTTTCTCAGTCATGGCTCCCTGCTTGTTGTCCTTATAGCACTAATCACAACATCTATTCTTACATATTTATGGATTTATTGCATTATAGCTTCCCTATATGATGAAAACCTCCATGGAACAAAGGCTTTATTTTGTTCTAAATTGTGTCTCCAGCGCCCTTCATAATGCCTTGCATGTAACAAGTCCTTAATAAATATTTGTTGGGTTAATTAATGAAGTTAGTGTTTTCTAGAAAAGAAGTTAATGTTTTCTTCTGTTGAGGGGTTAAAACATGGAATAGCTCCGTTGCTGATATTGGTAAATAGTTCAACAAGTAATATTCCTTTGGGGATCCCATTTCCTGTTTCATTAGTTCACCAGCCAGCCTTTGGTGAATGGTAAGCTGATAACATTGGGGCTTCCCAGCCTAGCAAGTGTCCTTGGTTCTTGCTGGGGACATGCTTTGACTTAGCTGCCTGTGACATGAGTCCTCATGCAGATTATACTTCGCTTCAACACAATCCAGCCGCAATTTTAGTGATTATTTGCCATGCCATTCCATTCAAACCTATGTTGTTGTTGTTGTTGTTGTTGTTTTCCGCATTTCACTCCTTTCTTCCTGTGTCTACTCTGTCTCTTTGACCAAAGGGAATCAGTACTGCTGCCTCTCAACTCCTTCTTCCATCTGGGGAGATCTTTTTTCACTTGGACTTTCTCCTTCATCAATTCATCGCCCTTGCATTTAAAAATAAATATCTGTAGCTTCAAAGATGTTAAAAATCATGAAAATATTACACTTTTGTTTTAACAGAAATAATCTTCATCCACAGTCTAGATGGCTTCCCTGGAATTTTTAACCGCAGCTCTAGGAAGATTCTATGCTATCTCTTGAAGGACTGAGTGAAACTCTGGAGTTGGAAGGTATTAATGAGGTCAAAGGGCTCCCTCTGAAGCCAGAAATCTCTGTAACCATCTGTCTTAGATGGTCCTGCCAGGACAAGGACAAAGGAAGAGCAAATCTTGGGAGGTTCGGTGCTCATGAGATTTGAGTCTGGCCCAACTACACTGGACCTGTAAGGTCCTTAGGTAGTTCAAAGTCATTCTTAGACTTTTCCAGAACTAGTGTGAGATACAAAGTTTATAGAGGTTTTACCCATTATGACTCATTGTCTTAAAAGCCTTCTGCCTATGAATCAGAGCCATATGTATATATATGAACATACTCATGAATATATATATGAAACCTATTTAAGGCAGAGCTGTAAATGGCCTTTGAAAATAGAAAATTATATATCCAATTGCAAGCAATGTTCCAAATTAGAATATGCTTAATTTGTGTGTTTTATTTGATCTTTCCTTCCTAAGAAGAGTGGTTTAGGGACAGACTGCATTCACAGTAGACTTTTCCGGATTTCAGGAAATTCTTATTCTTCTCACCCGGAGCCTCCCTGGACCTGGGAAACCCAGAGGCTTAAAGAAGTGCTTGTATAGAAAGCATATTCTATTTAATACGCAAAGGGGTCCATATGGTACATCTCGTGATACCCCAGGTAGCACAAGAATGTCCTAAATTTCTGGTTGCATTCATGCTCTACACTTGGAAAAATCTGTAGCGAGATAAATACATTTAGTTATCTTTTTCCCTATTTTACCTTAATTTTTTATTTCTTCATCCTAACATCTTGTGAGCAGACCATATTTCTATTATGTCCAATATTATAGACAAGCAAAAGGAATATTTATATTATATTGTGTTATGTGTTATTATATATGTGTAGATATGCATATATATACACATATCTATATAAGTATGTGTATGTATATATATATGCAGAGAGAGAGAGAGAATCATATAATAATTGTCTAGGTCTAACAAAATATCCCTATCATGACAGCTTGACCTGAAAAAAAAATGCTTTGTTCCCATTTATTAGGACTCATTGTCTCCTGGCTATAAATGTTGTTGGAAAATGTTCAGCGGTGAGAAATACATGAGTATGGAAAACAAATCTTGAAAGGAGAGAGTATGTCTGATGATATGTTTAAGCCAAAGCTGTTGCTAGAGGCAACCTGAGTCCCTGATTGTGAATAAAGTATTGATCAGAAAGACAGAAACTTGAAGGAATTCTCAAGAAAAAAAAATGTGTGTGCATGTGTGAGAGAGAATTATTGTAATTGTGGGGAAAGCAGTCTTAAGGCTCTGTTACGTGGCTTTTCTCACTCTTTCTGTGTCAGCCTAGCCTATAAGAGAGAAGACACAGGGGCATCAGAAAGAATAGAGTCAAGACCCAGAAATTTAAAGAACAAGTGAAATCTATCCCTCTAATTCAAAAGCATCTGGGTAGCTGGTAATAAGTAGCGAGAGACACAACCAGGACTCAGCAGTCTGTCCTTTCTCACCCACTCTGCTCTGTCAAACTCCCAAGGGGTGAGATTCTAAGTACCCCTAGTGTCTAACTTAGAACTGGTATAACCGCGTGCTCTCGGCCTTCTCAGAGCAGCGCGAGAGTCTAAGTGGCATGCTACAGAAAGGAGGACCTCAGAAGAAATATCATCTCCACAGAGATAAAGAGAGTGCCTCTGACATTGGCTCAGTAAATCTCTTTGACTGTGGTCCATTATATCATCCCGTCTTCGCTAGGAGATGGCAGTGAGTCAGGGTAGAAGAGGTAAAGAGAGCACTCGGTTGCTCCTGAGCCTAGCGTCTAGCTCTAACCCCCAAACAGCGTGAACAGATCAATAATAACGCGGGCAAAGGAAAAACAAGTCCCCGGGTCTCCGGCAGCTGAGAGCCCTTCAGAGGGGCTGGTATGGCAACAAGTCTGCAGAGTAATGTGGCAGTTTAGAAAAGCGGCACCACGAGGGGATCTGGAGTTCGTAACAAAGGAAGAAGGTAATTTTAATCAAGGTATGAGGATAAGACGAGAATTAGATTACCATAATTTGTGAGAAATATTCTATAAGAGCTCGTTCTTTCTGATTAGGTGCATCATCGATAAATTACAAGTTGGTAGTATAGAATTTCTCTGTAAAAGTTGCAATAAATACATGTTTATTTTCTTCCAAGGGAAAATTGCCAGGATGTAAGTAGTTTTGCCTTGCCACTATGTTCCGGGCACACAGTATACCTACAAAATATACGTGGAATTAATGAATTCCTGAATGAATAAGCTATAACCCGTATTTTCAACCTCATGGTCTTCTGTTACGCATTTCCATCTAGTGGCTGCATCCCTATTTGTAAGCAAAGTGCCGAATGAAAAGACATTTAAGAATTTTGAAGTATTAGGAAATACTACTGGGAAGGGGTTTGTGGGTTTGTTTGTTTTGTGTTTGTTTGTTTTAACGAGGAATCTGCTAACCATAGAGTATCTAAATGTTTGTATAGTTCCTCTAGATGATTCAGGAGAGCCAGGGAAAACCCATCTCAGAAGTTCTATCTTCTTTCCGTGGAATTTATCCTGGCCTTTGGAACGTTTTCTCAGATTTAGGGCTCTGAAACAGTGGAACTCTTTTTATGATTCTAATGTCCCTTGACTCTTAAGTCAAGCAGGAGAACTAATGACTTCACACTTTCAACTTTTCTAAAGCATTTATGGGAATATTCATTCTCCAACATCAGATGAGCCCAGAAGTCCAGTGGGCTTTCGGAGCCACCTCCTCACTGACAGTGATGGACTTCGCTTCTAGCCAAGAAGAGAACATAGGGAGCTGACACAGGCTTTCTATTTTTTACTCTAATGAATGCTATTTTCATTTGCTTTAGAGAGCAGTCCCTAAGAAGACTAGTGACAAGATGAAGGTTCACTGGTTTCCTTTTTCCCTGACAGGTTCAAAAGTATGGTGCAGGTGGCAAATTAGACTTGGCTTCCCATTAATTGGTAGGAAGAAACTTCCTCTCCTGCTGTTCAGATTGTCATTGGATCCTTTAGCACACATTGAGGTTTTGTGGAATTATCATTATTATATTTATCATTGCTGCTGCTAATGCTGTGGGCAATTTTTCTGAGAAAATGACGAAGGGCTGATGTCAATTAGAAGCCCCTGTGAGTAAATGTCTTAAAGTAACTAGAAACTTGAGACACCTATTTGCTGCTGTGTGAGCGGCAAACCAACTGATATAAATGCTCGGCTCTGGGTTTGGGTACAGAACTTATTCTGTGACTGTCTTTAAAGACTTTGAGAAAAGAATAAAAATATTGAGAGGATAATGATTATGATGTGTTATCATTTATCAAACTTCTACTGTGTGCAGGCAACATAGAGTGTTTTACTTTTATTTGGTCATTTAAGCTACAGAGCTACTCTAAGAGAGGATTATTTCTTGAGCCCTGGAGAAGTAAGGGATTGGCCCAACTTCACACAGTTTGTAAGTGATGAAGCCATTATTCAACCCCAGTTTATAACTGGAAGGACTACAAAAACGCAAACCACCAAGATGAGAGTATAAATCCTTCCTTCCTAGGACATTCCAGCAAACAGAGCCAAAGACTGCCGTGGTGAGACTGGACGGGAAAACCAAAGAGGACAAGCAAAGGAAGAACAGAAGAGGAGAGTGTGTCTTTCTAAAGCCTGGTGGTCTTTTCCATGGGATTCAGGGAAGATTCTTTTGACAGACCAGCCCTGGATGTGTTAGGGGACAAGCGCATGAGAGTGAAGCGGAAGGACACGTGTGAGCATTGAACGCTGTGATGGCTTGCGGATGTGTCAACCTGGCTGAGCTAACCTACATTCCTCCAAACTCCATTTCTCATGTTTTGATTATGGTGGGCTACCCAGGAGGGTCTTTCAGGAGAGTCAGAGCTTCAAAGCAAGAAGGGAGCCATTTTGTAATATACACACACATCCTCCCAGTTTTTTAATTAAACATTAGTCTAGTTGCTACAGTGAAGGATTTTTTGGATGCAATTAAAGTCCCAATTCAGTTGATTTTGAGTTAATCAAAAGGGAGATTATCCTGGATGGGCCTGACTTAATCAGGTAGAAGCCCTTTAAAGGGGGACTGAGCCCTCCTGGAATAGAAAAGATTCCAAGCAATAGAGGAGAATGCAAACTGTAAACTCTTTCTGCGTTCTGAGATCCGTATACTTACCTCATTGTTGCAGACCTGCCGATGCACCTCACGGGCATGAGGCAGCAGCTGGGGCTGCATTTGCTCTCGCTCCTTCCTGCCTGCCTGCCCTGTGCACTGTAGGATTATGAAGCCGGCTCCTACAAGTGCACAAGCCTGTACCTTGTAATAAATCACACACACACACACATACACACACACACACACACACACACACATCTCCTGCTACTCTGGCTTCTCTGGTTGCTCTCTGACACAAACACGGAGGGACAGCAGAACCATTGCACATCTGAACACCAGCCCCGTCCGCCAGCTGAACAAGCTTATATGAGGAGTTGTCTTTCCAGGAGAGGAGGGGACACTGATTGGTATAGCATTCTAGTAAAGGAAAAATTAATATAAAGCCATGCCCGACAGGCAGGAGGCGGGTGTTCTTTCACTGGAACACCACACCGTAGTAGTCTGCTTGGGCTGCCGTGAAACAACATACCACCGACTAGGGGGCTTGCAGTAAGAAAAACTTATTTTCTCACAGTTTCGGAGGCTGGAAGTGCAAGAGGAAGCTGCCAGTAGTGTTGGTTTCAGGAAGAGGCCTATCTTTCTGGCTTCTCACTGTGCCCTCACATGGCCCTTCCTCTGTGTGTGCACAGACAGAGAACCCTTTGGTGTCTCTTCCTTTTCTTATAAAGACACCAATCTTATTGAATTAGGGTCCCACTCTTAGAACCTCATTTGTAAGAGGTTAATCACCTCCCTAAGTCCCCACCTGCCCATACGGGAGCACTGGGGGTGAAGGCTGCAACCTTTGCATTTTGGAAGGACCCAATTCAGCCCATGACACACAGCTAGTGAACAAAAAGAAGAAAAATGTTTCTGAAACTAAGGAAACCGAAGGTTGGCCATTCCTACTAAGGATGAGCTAGTTATTGGTAGAAAGAGGAACTGCTCTATTATTCAGGTCGTCACTGGGGACCTCTGCACATTTTTTTTTTAATCCAACTTTCCTTTTTTTTGCCCTCTGCCATATCGTATCTCAATACTGACTCCTTCACTGTTGTTTTTTTTTTTTTAAATCCAGTTCATGGTTTGTTTATAGATTTGACTGAAGAATCATACGAAAAACAGAAAGGAGAGTTTACACGACACACTCTTATAGAGAGAACTCTTCCTGTACTTCTCCTGTGGTTCTCACATAGAACTCCCACACCCGGAGTCAGTCTTTTATTCCTATTGTCTCAAGTCATTCTGCCTCTAACCTGCCCTCATCGGGCTATTGCTATTTCTATGAGATAAATTTGAAGTCTCTAACCACCAAAATGCGTGATTTATCAAGCAACACACAGTGGTCTCCCTCAGAGAAGTTCCGGTAAAACCTGCTTTTCTCTCTCTTGCTTCAAGGAAAAAAAAAAAAAAGCCTCGTTAAAGAAATCTGATGCCTGTGCAACACAGGGACACCCAGTCCCAAGCACCCCCCCGCCCCCAGACAGTGAAGGGCTGTGGCACACCTGTTTGTGAGTCATTGCTGGACTGTAGGCTGATGCAGGCATGGACAAACACACCCAGAGAGGTAGGCTTCAAGTGACCAAAGATGAGCAGATATCATTTTCCAAAAGCCAGATTAAATTCTTCGAGAAAGAAGAAGTGCAGCAAACCTAGTATCATTAGAGTCATCTGCTCCTAACCACTGGGGAGAAGCAGGCACTTTCTTGACAGCCTGTTGGGACAGTTGGGCTCATGGAAAATAGTGCAGCTCCCCCTGAAGGAATTCTCTCTGCTGTTCATAAAAATGGCTAATTTAACACAGCATCAAATTAATAATGGAACGTAACTTTGCCACAGCACTGAATGCCTCACATTCGTCTGCTGCACTGTGGGGACGTGCCCTCCCTATGCCCTTCCCGCATCTCATTACACAAGCGCCTCTTTCTGGAACTCACCGAGAATCGTTCCCTATGGAACTCTTATACTTGGGTGCCTGAAAAATGTTGCAGCGATTCAGTTTGGAGAGGCAACACGGTATAGCAGGACGAGTTTGGGGATAATGTGCTTTGTTAATGGTTAAGGTAACACATAAATGTAAATTTTTCTATTATGAGTCAGGAGCCGACGGAACTAGTATCCATTCTACTAATGACATTCGGCAAGTCCCTTTCCCTCTTGAGAATTGTTTCCTTATTTGCAAAATGGTAGTGTTTAACTAGATGCTAAGATCCATTCTGGACCAATAGTGACCGTTGTCATATGATGACTTGATACTTATTGCATGCCCAGCACACTCTTCTATGTCTTTGACATGTGCTGTCTCATTTGCTCATCAAAACAATCCTATCGAAACAGGAGCATTATCATCATCCCCATTTTTCACATTAAAAAAACTAAGGCACAATGACATGAAGTAGCTGGTCCGAAGTCACGCAGTGAAAAGAGGAGAGCTACGATTTTAACCGGGACAACGTGCCTCCAGCGTCTGTGCTCAGCCACTATGTGATACTGCTACCATGAGTGTATTTTAACGATATGTTCTATAAAAACAAAAACAAAGAGACCAAAAACAAAACAAAACAAAACAAAACAAAACCCGCCTTTGAAATTGCCAACACAACATCAGTAGGCACAGCCAGTAATAAACTGGATTTTTTTTAATGGTAGTGGCAGATTTATCATAATTCATTTATGTTCTTATCCAGGCTTCTTATGAGTAACATGGAACAGTTGGCCCAGGGTTAACAGAACGAACCCATGTAATGAAACAGGCAAAGCTGACTGGCCTACCCGGGACTGAATTCTTGACATTTGATCACTTCCAAATTTTGGACAGATATTTACTCAGGCTACGCCTAGAGAAGCAGGCTTTAAGATCACCAGCACTGTCTGCTTGGATTGCCTGTGCACGGGCAGATGGCACCTTGCCACACCTTCACCTTGGGAGAGCCTTCCGAAGGGGCAGAACAAAATCCAAAAGGGGTGGCCATCCGCGCAGTCGATAGAGATGGCTAAGAGCACCAGCTGTAGGTTAGCTCTGATCGCTACTACCGCTGAGCACATTTTCCATACCCCGAATGGGCTTCCCTGTCTGCCTGCTCACCCCAACCCTGTCACCCTCCAGAACAGCCATCCGTGTTGGTTTGGCCTTCTCTGAACTCAGGTATCGTTGTCACTCTGCAGCAGGGTGCGGTGCCAGAGGACGAGCACGGGCCTGCTCTTTGTGACTGTTTCACACATAGGCGAGTCTCATTTGCACCAACAGATAGGTACCCCCGAAAAAATGAGGGATACTTCTTTAGTTCTCCCACGGTAGTCAGGTCAGTGATATACGAGCACCTGGTTCTCTTACCACTAGCAAAACATTTGCTGAATAGGAATGAAAGGAGGAATCGCACACAGGGACCAGCTTCTGAAAAAAAAAAAAATCCTTAGAATCCCGAAGTCATTGTAGAAATGAGAACTGCTAACCACAGTGTGCATGGGAGCTCCTATCAGCCTAACCCCATACTTGGTGTGACCACCAATCACATTTCTTCAGACTGTGAACATCAACAAAATCTTTTAGAGAATAAATGCCATTGCTAACTCCATTCCAATTAGGCTGGTGGAAAACCAAGAGGAAAGTCAGATCCCCATGGGAATCTCTTCAGGAATGCACAAAGGTCAGGACTAAGGCTGGAGAGTCAGCTCCTGGACAACAACAACAAAGGAGGTGAGGAAGACGGGAAAATAGGAACACTAGAAGAAGGAACTGAGGAAGCCAATGGAAAACATTGTTATCAGGCTAACCTTCGGGAATGCGTCTTGAGTACATTTCTGTGAGGACAAGTACATGTGTAGATTCAAGACACTGCATTTCTCTAAACAGGAGACACCACAAAATAATACCAATACCACATTAGTTCACAATCTAAAGGAGCCAAAGACTCTCTTTGTGTTGTCCTGATCTGATCTGACATTCTAGGCCCCAATGGAGTAGTGATGTCTTATGTTGAAGAAACCACTTTGCAATTACCCATCTCCTTCTGTAGAGAAACTATAACCACAGTTCTCAAAGAGGGCTTACTGGGTTGAAGGGGCATTTGAACATCTTCCTGCATGAAGTGTCCTACGGTGGGTGGGGGAACGTCTGATCTGCTCAGCTAAATGTGTGTTTGCAGAGTCTTCGAAGTGTGTATGTGTTCAGGTCAGTATAGGGCAAGAGAGCATTTGAGTATTTCTGTCAGAGTATGCGTGAGGTTGACTGGGAAACAAATGTAGGCAGTTCTGAGCCAAACGGCCATCGCTGCCCAAGGCATCTGCAAACCACATTTGTTTTTTGGCTGTGATGGAAAGGGGTTGGCTATCCCTGTCTTGTCTTCCTTTACTGCCCTGATCCCCTGAGCCAGAGGAAGGTGTTGCCAGTGACGTCTTTCCCAGGCATGGTTGGTTGTTTTTCTTTGTAGATTTTATGCATTGGCGGCCAAAAGCCTTGAGTAAGGAAATGATCCTTTAGGAACAAAAAAGCTCTTTTGTATGTGACATTTAGGACATCAGGCAGAATGGTCTTTCCAGATAAAATTGGCTGGTGATGGGAAGAGTGGCATCTACGGGTCATAAAGCACCATGTTTGTACATGTTTCCTGCCGACAGGCACTTCCTCTGCATGCCAATCCCATGGTTAATGTCACTACTTCCTTCTCCATGGGATGGCCAGGCCTTTTTGCTGAATAATTCTGCCAGTGGAAGGTCATTCAGTAGACTTAGGAAGGAAGAGTGCCCTGATCACAACGCCTTTTCAAATGGTTTTAGTTTTTAGTTGGTTATTTCTAAATGTTAAATTTTTCTAAGAAGCAGAACAAAAAGGTAGAACAAAAAGAAATAAGCAGTAGCTACCCCTTCTTCTCCTCCTCCCCCTCCCTCTTCTTGTTTTTCTTCCTCCTCCTTCCCTTCTCTTCTCCTCCTCCCCCTCCTCCCCCTCCCCCTCATCCTCCTCCTTCTTCTTCACTGCATTCAGAATTTAGAATTTTACTGGGTATTGAATTTAGCCCTACTGCAACCTGCTTAGAATACAACAGGGTAGCCAAGAGAGTCCCAAGACCCCCATGGTACCAGAAGTGCCACAGAATAAGTGAACACAAATATTAGCCATGTGCTAGAAGACGAGCATCCTGTCAGAGTGACTTGACGATGTATAGAGACCTCTGTTCTTTTCTGTTAACCTTGTCATAGCTCCCAAACTGGTTTTTTTCCCCCTAGGGCATTTCTATATTTTATGTCATGAGAAAGTAGGCATATGAATTGTATTTTAAGCCCAAACTGGAATTACCCCCAGTGACTTGGCAAAAAATAATTTCAGATTTTTTTGTTGTGGGGAGGAGGGGCAAGGATCTAGGGAAGAGAGTGTTCTTCCCACACTTTACGATACAGCTTCCTATAAGCAAAAAAAAAAAAAAAAAAAAAAAAAAAAAAAAAAAAGCTACAGAAAGGTGGGAAAAATGTGAGCTTGTCTGACCAACCTTTCCCCAAGATAATGGAAAGCTATAAATCTTAACTGAGCAATGGATAAGAGAAGTTCGATCACTTGCATTGATTTGCACAAATAGTGTGTCATTACGATCAGTGATTTAAAAAATTATTGTTTCAATTTTTATAAGCTTTATAACTTTAGGTTCAGGTTTTTTTAATACAGATAAAATGTAGGGCAACAAGAGGAAATTGAAAATGTATGTTTTCATTCTTAAGTGAAATCAGTCGGATTCTTAAATAATATTTATTCAAAATATGTTACGTTGGAAAAAGCCTATCTTTGCAGCTTCTCTGTGATGCTGTCCTCAGGGTCCATAACTCAGAACTGCCTCAGTCTAAAAATATTTCATAATTCTGATGCTAAAAGGACAGAGCGAGCATTCAGTCTGAGGTAGATTCTGAAGAAAGACATACGAGTTGCTTTCAATTATAGGGACCATTATTGCATGAGGGATGGCTGTCAAATGTTCTCTATTCCTAATGATGAGAAAAGGGGAAAACTGAATAAAGAAAAGCTATAGTTAGATCCAAGGAAGAACTAGCTAACGGTGAGGCTTATTAAAAATGGGAGAGAACGTGGGGTATTTTCTTGTCTCCCTTCTAGAACAATTTTTTAGATTAGAAGGTATCAATAGACTAGAAGTTTTACCTCAGTGCAAGGGAGGGACCAGGTCTTCTGACTCACAAAGTCTAAGTAACTGAAAAATTTAGTACAAGTGATCACAAACTTTAGTGTCAGGAAAAGTCATCAGGGAGTTTAAAATATGGATCCCATGGCGCATTTCCAGAAATGGTCATACAGTGGATTTGGGGTGGTATCTGAAAATCTGTATTGATTTTGAAGCATATTAAGACCTGAGACGTACAGATGTAGTGTTAAGGCCTCTGACTTAGGTGCCAGGAACCCGTACTCCCCCCGCCCCCGCCCCCAGCCCGTTGCTAATTCATCAGGTGATCCCGTCCAGCTGCAGCTTCCTTGCCTGAAAAATCCGTACTTCCCTTGGTCCTTCTATCCTGAGAGAGGGGCTGCAGAAGGTTTGGTAAGGTACAAAAGCACGTTACAAATCTGATGGCATATTCTTTTTATCAAATTTTACATTGCTCATTAATCACTCTCCCAAATTAATCAGAGAAGGCCTTCTCTTCTCCCAGCTAATTTTGCACATAGGCTCTCAAATCCACAGATATTAATTAGGAGGCTGCCCCGTGTGTGGACCTACAGAAACCAGTGCTGCTACTTGCCACCTCTGGGATCTTGGGCAAATTATTCAAATGACCTGAGTTTCTATAGCCTCATATGTGAAATGGGGATGCTCTCACCTGCCTCCCTGGTTGTCACGAAGATAAAATCTGCCACGTCCCTGCTTACAGGAGCCTGGTTCTTCTTACCCACAGTTCTCCCCTTTCTCCTTCTCCTACAATGGGACATGACTGTCTTGGGACAGATGCTGATGGGTCCATTGTATTTGGCAAAAAACAGATTAGTAGAAGATTACCCAGGATGAACAGAAATAAGCTTTTTACTTTCTCTGAAAGCTGATCAGAGTTCTCATTAAAAAACTATACACACACACACACACACACACACACATATGAGACAGAAATGAGACAACAGTGCCTCTACCTGGGGCTGGCAAGGGACACAAAATTCCCTGGGGCTTCTGCAAACCCAGCTTTATCAAGAACTCAAGGCCCTTCAGCAAACAGAACACATGGAATTTCCAGAATGTCTTGTAATGTAAAAAAGCAACCAAAGGCATATTCATGGGGTCTTTTCTGGCTTGGCTTTGGAATATTTTTGGCCCTCATTCTGCTAAGAAGGGACTTGGGGAAGAAATGGCTTGTGGAAGCTGCAGTGTCACATGGGAGGACAACTGACCCATGATTTGGGAGGGACTTTAAGAAATAAGGCTATGCGACATAGCATCCATAAAAATCTCTGACATCGATAGAGAGCAGGTGCTTTGGGGTTTCTTTTTTTGGAGGGGAGACCTTGTTATTTAAAATACGTCGGTGGGTCTGTAGCCTATTGTGGGTATAACTACAGTTCTCAAAGGGAATATAACACCCAACTAGAAATTGCCTACTATTTTCTTTCATTGCAGACAAGCTCAACACAATGGGGGAGACATCCTTGCAGCTGCAACCTGACAGTGTGTGTGTAGAAGGTGGTGGCATTGAGAATCAACTGAGCACCTGGGCAGGTGCTCTGAAGCCACTGTCATATCCTGAATGCTTAGTGGCAGAAGACATCCGGAGGCTCAGGCTTGCCCATCACTTCCCGGAGTCTGGGGATGTGGCAAGGAATCCCACTGAAGCTCACACCCCCCAGAGTGACACCCGAGGCCTCTCCGTCTTACTCTTTCCTCCTGCCCCCCTCTTCCACAGCTCACTGTGCAGCCCTCCCCCCCACCTCAAATGCAGTTCCGTGTGCTCACATAAGGCACTTACCACCCTCCTGCACCCATTCACTTGGCTAATCCTTTCTTTTCTTTTACATCTAACTTTCCACCTCCCTTTCTCCCAGAAACCGTTCCTGACCACCCTACTTTGCACCCCTCAAAGTGCACTGGCACCTCTCCTGTGTCCCCCACCGTCACGCTTCACTCAGTTGTGTTTATTTATATGATGTCTTTTCTCCATTAAACTGGGAGCTCCTTTAGAGAGTAGCATTTGCATACTCATTACTATTCCCAGAAAGAGCACTTGTTCAAAAGGACTCAGTAAATGTTAACTGACTGGTTCATGAATTGAATGAATGAACGAACGAATGAACGAACGAACGAATGAACGAACGAACGAACGAATGAATCCTTCCAGCAGCTTCTTATAAGTGAAACTCTGACCCTTCCCTCTCTAGCTCTCACAGCTCCACGTTTTTGGGAGACGGAGCTCTTGTGCTTTATATTTTCCTAGACCTAAGAGATATGTGGGGTGCAGAGCACTGCTGACAGATGATCCTCTGAGCTTATCTGAGCTAAATACTCTATTTCCATTGCCCCTCCTCCAGATACAGGGTGCTATTGACTGAATGTTCGTGCCCCCCCCCATTCTATGTTGAAACCCTAGTCCGGAGTGTGATAGTATTGAAGGTAGGCTATATTGGGTTAGATTAGGTCATAACAGCGGAGTCCTCATGATGGGATTAGTACCCTTACAAAAGGGGAAGAGACACAAGATCTTTCTCTACGATGTGAAGATACAGAGAGAAGGTGGCTATCTGCCAGCGAGTCCTCAGGGAACAGAATCAGCTAGCGCTTTGATCTCTGACTTTCCAGCCTCAGAATTGTGAGAAAGAAATGTCTGTTGTTTAAGGCACTCAGGCTGCGGTATCCTGAGCAGATTAAGACCGAAGTTGGTGATTATGGGGTGCTGTAACAAACACCTACAAACGTGGCGGGGGCTTTGGAACTGGGTAATGTACAGAGACGGAGAGTTTTGAGGTGCTTGCTAGAAAGAGCCGATACTGCCAGGAAAGATCTGGGAAAGGTCATTCTGGAGAGTGCTCCCACAGTGTGGGAGCAACTGGCTTGGCCACCTGCCTTTGAAGGCTTTGAGGTCTGCTCACAACAGTGTTTCTATGAACTGGAGGCTGTTTGCAGCATGGGCTAAAGGGGAAGGGCGGAAGGACTGGACCTTCCTGGTGCTGGTAGTAAAGACTGGCTTCTAGGGTTCAGCTCTGGAAGGAGGAGAGGTTTCTGGAAAGCCAACTTGGCATCTGTTTGCAGTTTGGAAAATAGAAAATTTTAAATGGAGAGAGAAATCTGCTGGGGGAAAGGATCCCATAAGAGGTGAAAGTGGGGAGAACTGAGAAAGAGGACAAGTAAAGGAGCTTGTTTGAAGTTGAAAGGGGAGGCATTTTGTGTGGTGTTTCTCGGAGAGAATGGCTCAGGCTCACTGCCAGTAGGTGAAGGACTAGAACTCCCTTGCTGGTCTTTCCTGTCCCCAAACCCCACCCTCCACCATGTAGTAAGTAACCCAACAAGTAGGTGATGTCTCTTTATGGTGCATTCAGCATGGTGCTAAGCCTATGGGCCAGACAGAAAATGTAGGAGATTCAGTTGTTCACAGCTTCATGGAGGAAACACGGTTCACGGTGTGCAAATGAGTGTGAAGACAACAGAGTGCAGTTTACAAAGTGCTCTACACTGGTTCTTTACTGTGTATTAGAGTCACTTGGGGAACTTTTAAAAATCTTGAGCCCCAGCCCTACCCCATTTAAATGAAATCAGAATCTCTGGGAGTGGGACCCAGTGTATTTTAATTTCCCAAGTGATTCCAACATACAACCAAGTTTAAGAAGCCATGCTGAAGGGTATTAGCTCTAACCAAAAAAAATCTGAGCTGTCCATTCATTAGCTCTGTAACCAGGGACTAGTCAATGAATATCTAGCTATGGGCCTGGCGGATCCAGAGATTATCCTAAGTCCTGTGAAAGACACTTTATATCCCCAGTGACTGACATAATGACTGACACAGAAGGTACCCCAAAGAGATGTATTTATTTGAATGAATAAAATGTGGGGAGTTACTGAAGAAGCCTGCAGATGCATTTGTGAGGGATCGTTTAGTGATAATATCAGTAATAACGGCTGTGGTATCAGGTTCCAAGGTATACAGTAGAGAGAGCCCCAGCGTTAACACGGAGTTGTACATAACGGTGCTCTACACACGTCTGCTAAGATCATAGGTGCCTTGGGTGGATTGGAAGAATCAAGAGCAAAGCTTTTTAGTTCACCTTGGGAAATTGCCTATTTCATTGCTCTGGTCCCTGTCCATCTGTCCAAGTACCAGTGAGATGTCAAGCCAATAAGCCATATGGCAGAGGTTCAGAAAAGTACAGAGGATGAGAGAGGGAGAGAGAGAGAGAGAGAGAAGGGAGGAGGAGGAGAAGGGAGAAGGAGGTGAGGAGTCCGGAAAGACAGCAGAGGAGTGTGACAACAACGGTGGGGAGGGATGTGGGAGAGGCTGAGAGGTGAAGAGTGGCCAAAGAGACACTGGATGGGCACAATAGTTCAAGGGGATGAGGTGACAAGAAAGATTTTATTTTGATGATTTGAAGGTCCCAGGAATTGAGGGCAGAGGAGACAGGGGTTGCACTTGTAAAAGGCTGCTGATTAACCATAAGAATTCAGAGAACAGGGACATATAACCACCAAGAGCGTGTCAGGTTTTACTTTCCTGACACTTTGAAAGTCTGAAGGTTGTTAAATTGCCTCCCATTCCTGAAAAAGCCCGGGCAGGCAGTTCCCTCTGGGACTTGCATTAACCCTCGTGCTCCACTGCCAGAAACATGAGCTCATTCCACTTGTCCATCTGCAGTCCTAGCAAGCACGATCAAACTTTATGAGGCTTGTTACAAGCGAATTACATGGGAAGCTGCAAAGGATTGGAGGGAGGGGGACAGCGGCGGGGGGCCAAGTACACTGCCGGGAAAGAGGAGCAGGGGTAAGGATGCTGGGCACAGCCCAGACTTGGAAGGCACTGAAGCCCATCACCGAGCAGCTGGCAGCTCCTGCCTCCGGGGCCCAATTTTCCAAGTGATGACTTGAGTGTTCACACCTGCACTGGCTGGGACCGAGGCTCTCCCTCCGCAGAGTTAATGGAGCAAGCAGAACCCAGGAATGCTTTCAGCCACGACAACGATTTCTCTCCTCCTCGGCCTCACCTTCTCTACTGGCAGAGCAGTTCCTCTCCGGCTGTATGTCAGCTTCTCCTTCCAGACCTCTCTGCTGCTGAGGTGTGCAGATGTCCCAGGAGAGGCAGCATCGGAGGCGCCTGCTCCAAGGCACAAAGAACCCCAGCACTTTTTCCCTTTAGTGGAGCAGCTGGGTCTCACCTCCTTCCCTGTTAGCTTCCTCCTCCCCTCCCTGAAATACAGACCCTAAACTCTGTAAGACGTGACTTTTTCTTTCTACATTACATAAGCTTGGACAGTTCTTAGTTTTTTTGGCTTCCTCTGGTGCCTTCTGCTGGAAACAGCCTGGGTATGGAATAACTAAGAATACCCCAGGAGCTGGGATTCCTGTGGCTCAGTGTAGCTCCTACAGAGAGAAGCACGAAAGTCCTGCAGAGAATTTTGCTTAAACTCTTTCCCATAGCAATGGCTGCTTGGAGGGTTTCCATAACCAGGGATCCTTTTTCTTCAGCGCTTACACCCTTGTGCATGCATGCATGCACACACGCATGCACACACGCGCGCCCAGGTAAACACATGCTCACTCAGAATCCTGCTGAAACAGACCAAATCAGAGGGTGCAAACAGGTCCTCTGGTTTTTGGACAATTTAGGAGGTCGATGCCGGGTACATTCGATCCAGGCAGGGATCTGGACAGATGCCTTAGACCGGCCGGAATGCAAGAAGCCAAGCAAGCATAGGAAAGATGCTATGTGCATGTTGTTACATAAATTTCTCTCCCAGCACTGCCTGAGGTGGTTAGATGCTGTTTCCATCCAATGGGAGCTCCTTAGGCTCTCCCACTAATGCTGGAAAAACATTCACTTAACAGGCTTGTCCAAACAATTCTTTTTTTAATTCAGACATGATGAACTGCAGGGGGGAAGCAGAGCCCCAGGGCTGTCCGCCTCAATACCATCACTCCTGACAGGGCACAGAGCCACACGTTCACCTCAGCGGTCCATTAAAAAGCCTGATGGGGAAACTGTGTTTATGGTTGGGTTACAGAAATAGGCAGGAAGCAATTAATGCTTTGTCCATTGCCCCGTCCTTCTATTTTCTCTCCTTCCCAACACCCACACAACACATGCGCACAAGCCCAACTCTTGCCTTCACTGAAATGCTCTTTCAAAGGCTCTTTCTCTGACCCCCACCCACCGTCTTGCACACGCTCCCTTGTGCAACAGCTCTTTCGGAGTACAAGGTGCAGGAGAGACTTATATTCACACACGGACCACACACTCACGCTCACTCTCAGATCACAGCCTCTTTGTGCTTTCCGTCCAGATTCTTTCCAAACACATTCACTTGCCATTTCATCCCTCTGAACTTGAACCTGTTGCCATCTTCCTTTCTCACAGTCTTTCAGAAAAACATCTCTGCTGCTCCCCCTTCCCCTGACCCAACCCTCCCTGATTGCTCTCTCTCTGTCCATCTCCCAGTGGCCACGTCGGCACCCCCCCACCCCCGCCTGGCACCAACAGGGGCTCCCACACCAGGCAGTTTTATAACTGTGCTATTGCTCCATCTCTCTGTCAATATATTCCTGTCCTTCCAACTGAACTAGATTCCCCAGAGTTAAAAACCTAACTTTGGATTATGTAACAAGTTCCTTGGGGAATACATGAAGATTCAGCCAGTCACTTAGAAGTAAAGTAAACTGCCAAAAAAAAAAAAAAGACAAAAAACAAAAAAACCCAAACCCTATTTAAAAAATGGCTAGTTTACACAGGAACCTAATTAAAGAAAGATCTAGTTGGTGGAAAGTAGTGGGAATAAAGGCAACTCTAGGCTGGGTAAGGTTAGTTTCTTGTCCAACAGCCATCTGCAAGCATTAACTGGATACAAAATGCCACTGGGGCAAGCATGCATCTGTGGATGCCTAATGTGTGCTCCGCAACGTACAGCAACCGTGTCGATGACAGCAGTGCTTGCTGCAGCCATGCAAACTAGATGCCGCAAGTGTGATTTATTAGCCAAAGACAATCTATACCATACGATACGAAGCCTTCACTATTGCGAGGAAGTTTAATAACATCCCATGTCTCGCTATGATTAATATACAGTTGGTTATTCAAACATGGCCGTGCTTATAGATTCTTTGTACAAAATGGAAATCATTGTAACACGTTCCACACATATTTCCATATATAACTTTTTTTTTTCTGTGATATTTCAAAAAGTTGGATGTAGTCCCCATGTGATTGCTCAAATGAAAATCTCGTGTACATTGAGTTTCCCTGGCAGGCTGGCTTCCAAAAAGAGCAGCCCCAGCCGTGCACAGCCCTGTGCAGGCGGCTGAAGGGCAGAGCTGTGCCGGGGAGAGAACGGGGTGCTGCTCTCTACCCGCCTTTGCGCCGGCGGCCCCCGACTGACCGGCAAAGACACACAATAACAAATAATTGCTAAGCGCTTCTTGTTGGGGGAAATTTAGACTACTAAATCGAATTGACAGGCCAGCGCTTAAGACACTCTCTAGTGCAGGGGTCAGCAGATAGTAAATCTGCCGGTAAAAGAGCAGCTAGTAAATTTTTTTGGCTTTGGGGGCCATATGGTCTCTGTCGCACCTGCTCAACCCTGCAGTTGAAGCGGGAAAACAGCGGTAGGCGATAACCAACCGGCAGAGCTGCGTTCCAATAAAACTTTATTTATGGACACTGACATTTGAAATTCATATAATTTTCACATGGCACAAAATATTATTCTGCTTTTGATTTTTTTTCAGCCGTTTAAATATGCAGAAACCATTTGTAGCTCGTGGACTGTACAAAAGCAGGCAACAGACTGGATCTGGCTCGCAGACCACGCTGTAGAATGTTTTATGGCAGAAATTCCCCGACTCGCGCTTCCCTCCCTGCCCTGACATCTCCGCTGCCCCTGCCCACCTCTCCCTCTCCTCTCTACACCTCCCACCATCTGGCTGCCCCTCCTCCCACAGTCAGCAAGGGCTTACTGATAGGCCAGATACTCTCCGTAGCTACAGAATCCGTTTTGCTTCTGGTGTTGGTGTCGTTCAGAGGGAAGCTTTCTGTTATTTCCTCTGGAAAACACCACTGAGGACAAGACTTTCTGGACACCCTCCTCAACCAAGCTGCTGCTTCTCCCCAACAGATGACAAGAGCTCTTTGTTCCTGGTCAGGAGCGGGAGCGAGTGTGACCAGTGCCTTAGCACGGGTGACGTTCCCACAGTACAAGCAGAGTCGACCCTTTGGGGAATGTGTGCAGGGGAAGGGGACATGGTCAGTTACTTCAGCCCCTGGCCAGGGTCTCACAAAGCACAGATAATAATACCCCACATACCGATTTCCTGCTGGGGGACCCAGAGTCCCCTTGGACGTTCACTCTGCATGTTTGAGCTGCAGGCAAAAGGGAGACCTTCGGAGGCTGGGGGCATCTCTGCCTGAGTCTCCCACCCCACGAGCACGGTGTGGACCTGGAAGTGGGCCTCCAAGGGCACTGCACGGAAGCATTATCTGGGGTATGACTTAGCCTCAGGCCCACCCTGATTTGCACAGGCTGTGAGCATTCACCGGAGCCAGATGACACGTGGGGGGCCGAGCAAAGTGCTATTACTTCCGTATACAGAGCAGGACACAGGTTCAGAGTCAGGAAGTAATGTGTCCCCAGCTGGAACATGAGATCCAGTTGTAGCTGAACATCAAAAAGACTTCTGTTACTGGCCTTTTGTCTATCACAAAAGTCCTGTATGAGGTTGTGTTATCTTTTTTGTCCTCAGTGGGCATTCTTGGGTTTCTATGGCCCTGAGGTTTGCCAAAATGCAAGTGCACCAGCTACAATAATGTCACATTCTAAGCATCTTTCACTTCGAGCTCCAGGTTCTGGGGGGCGAGGGTGGCGAAATTAGACTAGATCTAAAACAAGCAAAACTACAGAACTACAGACAAGTACACATTATAAATAAAAATGTAAAGCCTTAGTTCCTGCTCGGGCTTTGTCCTTCCCCCTGTGACCCATGCTCCCTGATGCATGAGCCACACCTACAAAATAACCAATCAGCAAGGGGAGTTTTCTGAGAGCTGGTGAAGGTCTGAACAGGTCCACACAGCATTTTAAATCTCCCTACGTATTCTGATACCACTGCAAGCCCACATTGTCCCTCCAACTAGTTATTTTTAACCATAGCAAAACAACAGCCGCATAGCTGTAGGGATGGGCAGCCGAGAAGGGCTGTACCAATCACCAAACATCCTTTCTCCCTGCAAGCAGGCAAGCAAAGCATTCTTCCTTTGCACAGAGAACTCAATCCTCCAGGGGCCTAGAATCCATATCAGTATTAAACAATTGAGTCTCCTAGAACTGTTGGGGAAACAATAATGCCTTGCCACTCTGCACTGCGATTACAAAGAGGTCAGGACAGATTTAATAAAAGCCTGTATTATGTGGGCAAAAGTCAGGAATCGATACAAAAAATAAAACTGATATGTGTAAAGGGATAATGATCAGCCAGTGTCTAGTTACTTCGAATCAAAAACCATGATCACAGAAGAGCATCAGGCACTGCCAAGACATAGCGGAGACCAGTAGGTGTTTCTGAGACTCTTCCTCTAAAATATGAGTTAGAAGTGAAGCAAACGTTCTCAGGTGTTTCATGAACCCAGCTAGCAGAAGCCAACTGTTGACCTTGTGGCTTTCCTTTAGAAAGAGCCAGAATATACAATCAGTCCGGATGCCCAGGGTCTAGGATGTTGGGGAGGAGAGATGAATATATCCAAATCACAACACGAAAGAGAGGCCTTGCAAGGCCACCTGAACAGAATTCTGCCTAAGCGACTCTTCAAAGAAGTGATTCTGACATTTAAGACCCAACGGAGAATACTTCCGAAGCTCCTCGTGGTAACTTTTTCAATTGATTCTAAGTCTTCAGAGCCAGTAATGAAGAGAATGTTGGCATGAACTACCAAGCAGGCAGAGCCATCCAGCACCCTGACCCAGGAGGAACATATTGCTACTTACTGAGGATACTCACTCTCATAAGCTCACATATTCCTTCATTCAGCAAACATTGACTTAAAGACCTACTTTGTGCCAGGATTTACAGTAGGGGCTGGGGAGATTAAAAAAAAAAAAAGCATGGTCCTTGCCATCAATGAACTTCTAACCTAATAAGGAAACAGACATGAAAATAAATATAACACAATTAGATAATACCTATTAAAAAAAGATGCATATCAGAAATAGTTATGGCTTTTGTCAAGCTCACTGAGTGACTTAGGGTCAGATTATTTGTATCATTTATGTGAAATAAGAAAGGAGGGAGAGTCCAGAACAAGTGTCTTCATCTTTCTAGGAAAGTCAGGGGAGCCTTCTCAAAGGAGATGATTTATAAGTTTTCCCAAAAAGCATGCAGGTCCGCAAGCCTCCCAGACAGAAGAGGCAGCAAACACACGGAGACGGGGAAGTACGAGGCCTGCAAGCAGCTGCTAGGAAATCCGAAGCTTCTTGAGGAACTTGGCAAAGTGAGCCTCTCCCCTTACTAGCACCTCCCACTAAGGAGGTGAGAGGTTATCGCTGTTCTCCCGTGGGAAGCATGGATAGGCCAGCCAGCCTCTTGCGGGCCCACGTGTAACCTCTGCACAGCCCCGCTCCGTACGTGTTCTGCATCCTTACCACGCCAACGGTCCGTCCTGGCAGGAGTGACAGATTGCACTCTGGTTTTCCAGTCAGTCGCCAGAGACAGGCCAAGCAGCACTGCTGCAGGACTGGCCTCCACTTATAACCTGGACCACAGCCGAGGGCATACACGCTCCAAGGTCCTAGGGTGGCAGCATATTTCACTGCTGCTATGTCCAACCCTTACCCCTAAATCTCTGCTATTTCTGCTGACTGGAAGAGCAGCCATTGAAACCCAGTCTGACGCAATGGGAAGAGCACTGGATTAAGATGCGAGGAGGTCGGTGGGGGGGTCTCTGGGGGGGGTCTACTATTAATTAACCACGGTTCTGCCGTGTCTCTGAACCATTCTGGATCTCAGTTTCCACATCTTTAGAATGGATAGATTGGAACAGGGGACTCCCAAGGTCCTTCCCAGCTCTAAGATTTTCTGAGTTACTGCTACTCAGGGGACACAATGGGTAGAAGCTCACCATACTCACAGTGCAGCTAGGCTCAGTGTGATGGAAGGTTATTCTAGAACAGAGGTTGGCCAACTACAGCCCCTAGGCCATATGTGGCCTACAGCCTGTTTTTGTACATCTTACAAGTTAAAAAATGATATTTACATTTTAAAATAATTAGAAACAAAAAAAAAAAGAAGAATATGTGACAGACCATATGTGGCTTACAGAGCCTGATATTTACTGTCTGGCCCTTTACAGAAATAGTTTACTGACTTCTGTCCTAGAACACCCAGAAACTGTCTGTATTGGAGGCCTTAGCCATTTAATATTCCGTAAAAAGTGTTTCCTAACTCTGCTTAAGCTATGGGGCGATTAAATGTGGCCACACTTTTTCTTTTCTTTCTTTCATTTTTTTTTTTTTTTTACATTCTTCCCATTGACAGATGGGTCTGTGTCCTGACCCTTTGGCTCTGGGCGGGCTCTGTGGCTACTCTGTCCAGCAGAACACTGTGGTGGTGTACTAAGCCAGTGTTGGGGCCCAGACCTTGAGAAATTGGTCTCTTAGAACACTTCCTGTCTCTTGGGACACTCTCTCTGGGAGCCTTAAGTTGCACCTCTGAAAAGGTGACAGACGTATGAACCAAAGCCATGATGGGCCCTTCAGCTCATTTGCTAACTGAATATCATTAAGTGACCTCAGTCAGCACCGCATAGAAAATAATTTTCCAGTCAAGCCCTGCCTAAATTCCTGACTCACAAACTGCACATATAATAATGATTATTATTTTAACCCATACATTTTGGAGTAGTTTGTAACATAGCAATAGATAACTGGAATAGGATCAGAGTGTGGGGTGCCTCAGAGACCAGGCACCTCCTTTGTCGTTGGTATGGCCCTGGATCTGTATTGTCAAAAGGCCCTCCAGGAGATTCATAATGCCAAACAACTCTGAGAATTAATGTACTGGCTCTGTTCTGATAGCATGATTTTCCAGGATGCACTTGGAAATTATTAAAAAAAAAAAAAAAAAGCACCTGGGTTCTTCCGTGGTACCATGTGAGAGACTCTAGGTATGGCCTGGATCCATTCACAGACCACTCTCCAATGCTAGTCACCTCCAAGATATGACCTTCTTTGGATAGAATTCTACCCAAGACACTATGGGAACTAGGTTGATTATAAGACACTTGAAGGCCAGAGCTTGGTGTTACTGGTCATCATATCCCTCACATCCCCCCTTAACCGAGCCTAGCACCTAGCAGGGAAAATGTACTGTTTCATATATGTTTATGGACTGAAAGCAGATAATAGCAATTGCCGTAAATTTATTGATCATTTACGTCATGGCGGCATGGCATTAAATGTTCTATGTGGACTGTTTCATGTAATCCTCACAATCCCAAGAGATAGATGTCATCAGCCTCATCTGAGAAATAGCAAAACTGAAGCCCAGGGGATGAATCTGCCCCAGGTAGCTGGTGGAACACCTTTTCTATAGGGTCTCTTTAACTTCAGTGCTCTTAACCACTGCACAATACTTCCTCTCCTAGGAGAGGCATGTGTAGTCCTTGCCTTGGAGGGCTTCAGACCTAGGAAAGCCAGAGCATAACTGCACGCCTGCAAACGCTGTGCAGAACGCATTGTGAAGAGGTCCAGCTCTGTCAGCAGAGTGCTGTAGGGATCCCTGAGAACTGTATTAGTTTACTATTGCTACAGAGCAAATACGTACAAACTTCACGGCTTAAAAGAAACCCATTTGATTAGCTCACAGTGCTGTAGGTCAGAGGTCCTCACATGCTGTGGCTGGGTTCTCTGCTCAGAGTTGCCGATGCTAAAATCAAGGTGTCCGCCAGGGCACCTTCTCAACCTGGAGCTCAGGGTCTTCTTCTAAGCTCCTATAATGGTTGTGGTAGAATTCAGTTTCTTGTGGTTCTAGGACTAAGGCACTATTATCTTGTTGGTTATCAGCCAATGGCTGCCCTCAGCTCCTAGACATCCCCCATATTCGTCACTCCTTGGCGCGTCCACTTTCAAAGCCAGCAGTGTACTGTCTCCCTGGTGTTTAATCTCTCTCACACGTCAAAGCCTTTAGGAGGAGCGCAATCCCTTTTCAGGGTTCCACTGATTAGGTCAGACTTATCCAAGACACTCTCCTTTTCTTAGAGTCAACAGATTTGGGATCTTAATTACATCTGCCAGATCCCTTCACAGCGGCGCCTACATTAGTGTTTGCTTGAACACAGAGGAAAAGGTGTGTGCGCACCTGAGAATGGGGATCTTAGGGAGCATCTTTCGCCCTTCCCAGCACAAGTGCACAGAGCAGGAGCAGACCGAGAAACAGAGGCTACCTGACAGGCGAGTCCTCTTGCAAAGGCTTTATCTTTCTCTGTACTCAGAGGCCCCAGAGGAGAGGGATCCACTCTGGAACCTCAACGCAGATAATTATATGGTGGTTTCTTAATCTGAGAGTGGAGTGAAGAGGAGGGAGTGCTGGCCCATAAAACAATGACTCTGCGTGTTAATGTGCCGTACAAAGGTATGGAGGCTGTGAAGAGTGGTACCCCATGCTGGTTCCCTGTCTTTCTGCTCTTAATAAGGTCTCTGTGGAGAACATTCGCCCCAGAGGTGCAAGCTAGGCGGGGGCTGGGTTTGCCTTTCCTCACAGCTCTATGTTCTCTGCAAACTGCTGCTTTTGCGGGAGGAATTGATTACTGAATAATGAATTATCATTCTTTTTTCATTTTCCAACCCTCTTCTGAAACGTGCTCCTACTTTTCTACTTATTGAGGCTCAAAAATGGGAAGAAAAAAAAGGAGCTTCTTCTTTCATCCAGAGGAGAAAAAAACTACAATTTTACCTAACAACCCTATCTCATTCTTGGGGATGATATTAATTGTTTTAATCAATTCAATTTCTGACTTCAGAGTAATTTCATTTCTTCCTTGACTGGACAATAATGTTTCCAATGAAGTGAAGCTTCACTGGAGAATACCAGGTGGGGCCTTGGTCAGATCAAAGAAGTTCTTACCCTCTTGGGGGCATGAGGAGAGGTCCCAGAAACAATTGTACCACTCAAAGAGAAGAGAACAGTTCCTGTGTCAGAGAGCAAAGGCAAGCTTGGAAGTCCTCATGAGGCCATGGTGGAGAGCTGCTCTCCACATCACAGGTTGTGGAAGCTCCATACGATATAAATTTATTCACCTAGGAAGAAGGGTCTATGCAAGGGAACCACCATGAGAGAAGAGATCGGTGGATTAGGTCAGGCAGCCATAGGTGAGGAAGGGGTAATGTCACCCACAGACATCTGAATGAGGAAGGCTACGGTTCTCATAGGGCAGAACTAGCAGGAAGAGCCCGGAGGTGGCTTCATGAAAACTGACTTGTGACCTGAGTTCATTCCTACTATAAGGGGAATACTTGAGAGAAGGAAAAAGTTACAAATGGCTGATTCTGTGAAATGACTGCTTCAAAAGACCTTCTTCAAGGGCTGGTTTCAAGTTGCAAAGGATCAGTGAAGCTCTAGTACCGGGATTTCAGTGTGTGTGAGTGTGTGTAAAGGTGTACATGAGTGTGAGAGGGCGGATGTGAGTGTGTGAGGGTGTGTGACTATTGTGTGAGTGTGGAAATGTGTGTTAGAGTGCGTGCCGATGTGAGGGTGTTTAAGAGTGTATGTGTGGGTTTGTGAGAGTGTGTGTGTGAGAGTAGGTAAGTATGTGAGGATGTAAGAGAGATTATGTGTGAGTGTAAGTGTGTGTGGTGTGAGTATGTGAGGGCACATTTGAGGGTGAGTGTAAGAGAGACTATGTGTGAGTGTGTGAACGTGTGTTAGAGTATATGTGTGGGTTGTGAGAATGTGTATGAATATGTGTGTGAGTGTGTGCGAGGGTGAGGGTGTGTGAGTGTGAGAGGATGTGAGTGTATATGAGGGTAAGTATGTGTGCGTGTATGTGGGAGGGTGTGTGAGGGTGTGTGTATGAGAGTGTGTGTGAGAGAGTGTGGGGCTGGGAGGGACCATGACATCAGACAGGTTGCCAGAGTGACTTTATGTCTTTACCACCGATTGATTATTGGTGGGACATGAAGGAGGGGGATAAGCAGTCTTGTGATGAGGACGTTCTAGGGGTTTGTGTGAAAGGAACAGAGCCAAAAAAAAAAAAAAAGGGCCTGTCGTCCCAGAGATGGAAAGCAATGTACAGACCTTAGATGTTAATATTCAGACAGAAGCTACAAGAATGTAACATTGAAGTCAGTTTGCAAAATCATTTCTTTTGTACAGATAAACATCTGTTCAGACCCTCTTGCTCACAGACCACAGGTTCTTCTTAATCCTTGCAGGGGATTAACCCAGTGGATGGTCAAAACTTATTTTTAAAAAACGTTAATGCAGGGTATCTGGATTTCCTGCTTTCTCTCATGTATATTCATCTCAGGTGTATCTCATCTTTCCCCTGTCCTGGAATTCTGTAAAATCCCCAACCAAGGAGAAAGAATGGCTCATTCATTCAACAAACATTTCTTTCAGACTCTTCCTTGGGGTACGCTTCAGTTTTCTCTTTGGCACCGCCCACTGGGTAACATTTTTACTTTTCACCTTATTCACCCTCTGGCTCCGTGGCCACAATGTAAGCTCTGTGAGGGCAGTTTTGTCCATAGATTTTTCCTGCTACATCTCCACTATTGTTAACAGTGCCTGGGGCATAATAGATGATTTGAAGTATGTGTTCAGTGGATGAGCAAACTTGACGAATGCCTAATAATGCTCTGGACTCACTGTTAAAGGCTACAGAGCAGAAAAGAAATGACTTCTCTAGAATTTCTTTGGCTCCCAGGTTGGTGGTAGAATCAGAGTTATAGCAAATGATTAGGGTCCAGGTAATTCAGGGCCAGCAGAAGTCCATGCCTCTAATGTGGGAGCTCGATGTATAGGGAGGTGAGAAGGAAGCTGGGGCAGAGGTGCTCTGTATTGAGCCAAGTAGCAAGCAACGTACTCAAGGCATCACAGAGAGGGGGATGTTTGAGTGGGTCTTTAGGAAAGAGTTGAGTTTGCCAGGCATAAATGGGGCTAGCAGGTGCAGGAGCAAAGGAAGGAGTGCTCCAGGACAGGGCATGCGCAGTATAAAGGTGCTGACAAACAGCGTGGCATGCTCAGGAAGCTGCAAAGTCTAGCTTGCCCCACACTGTGACTATAGATCAAAGGACAGAGCACATAAGGCCAGAATATTAGAACAGTGTGCCAGCTCAGGACTGGGGATTTTGTTCTGGAGGAGCCTGGCAGGTTTTATTGTTTTCATTTTGTTTTGTTTTTTAAGATGTCAGGCAGATTACCAATGGGCCCAAACTGGCAGCTGTGGAAAAATGAAGGGGAGCTGAGAAGAGAAAAGACTAAAGGCAGACGTGAGTCAGGAAAGTCCTGGATAATTCTGGCAGGGCAGTGCAGGAGAGAAGTGGGGGGATTCAGCACTTAGAAAACAGAAACGACTGAGCAGGGGACTGGGGCAGATGACGGAGTGACAAGGGAGCGGGAGTCAGGAGGAATCTGAGCTTCCAGCTTGATCAGCTGGGCAGAGTGGCACCATTAACCCAGAAAAGAGAAAAATGGGAGTGAGGTTGAGAGTACATCATTTGAAATGAGGACACACTGTTGAGGGAACCACGCGGGTCTTCAAGAAATTCTTCCTGTCCTCAGAGTCTGCAAACGCTTTAGGTCTGCCATCACCGGCAAACGAACTACCCAGAACACGATTTCATGCCCCAATCATCATTTCCTGCCTCAACATCAATCTGCCTTCCTCTGCGTCACCAAATTTTCCCTCCTGTCCTGCTTTCCAAGCTTCACTCTTCTTCTGCCCATCCTGGGTACCCTTTCTACAACGTCAGCCTACGTGCCGTGTTTTGCTGCCTCCAAACAGAACACGAGCACAGCCAACGCATCAAGGAGAGACCCTGCTGTTCGCTGACTTGAGCAACACAGAACTTAAAGACCTCAAAGAGAGAAAACTTGTCTGTAGTTTTTATGGTGTCTGAAACTTTCTTAGCTTGATACCTGTTAAGGAAGTTTGAAAACACCAAAAAAATAAATAGAAATGAAAATGAAAGCCAGGGTTTCTCCGCTCATGGGAGACCCTGCCACTTCTCCATGCTTAGTTTATTCATCTGATGACTGTCATTGGAACCAGACTTCCAGGTAAGCTGGTAGCCCCTGGGAGTTTAAAAAGCTTTGTTAGGGATGCAGGGAGACAAGATGGCATCACTCTCCAGCTTCAGTCAGGGATCTCTGGAAAGGGCAAGGAACAGTGAACTTTGAGACCGGGGGAATGGGGTGGTGGGGTGGGGGCAGCTTCCCTGAAAGGTGGCCAGGCAGGGTCAGCCATGGCAGCAGGGCCTGTGGCTCTGTCCGAAGTCACATGAGGCTCCAACCAAGAAAGAGACTGTCTTTTCAGATGGTCCATTACTAGAGGATTACAATTTAAAAAATTAACTAGCCCCCTTATGAGAGGGACCAGATTGGAGACAATATGCTGCTTTGTTTTCCTAGTTCTCTCTCATTGCAAACAAGGCTCTAAAAATGCTTTGCAGGACTAAACCATGAATCATGCAGGAGAGCGCAGTGAAGTTCAGATGAAGGAGAGGCTGCTGTAGTAAGTTCCCAAAAAGCCACAGTGAGGGTGCTCACTGGCAGGAGCTGAAGGGTACAAATCTCGCGGCAGGATTTGTGGAAGTGTGGGGAAAGCTGAGGAAAAGAAATCTGAGGACTGAGAAAACTGGGGTGGGGGGGGATCTGGCTATCAGGAGCCCTTCAAGGGGACAAGAACCTCACCCTCTGAACTGTGAAGTATCCCTGTGACAGGTCCCATCACGTGGCGGATTGGTGCCTAGAAGGGCGTGGAGAGCTTGCTTGCAGCCCCAGGTCAAGTGACTCTCTGGCACCCCCAGCCTTTCCTTCTGGCACCCAGATCATCAGTGTAATAGAGATGAGCAGTGATCTCAGTCTTCTGATGCAGCCATCACAAAAGCAAATTCTAGGGGGCCCGGGTGGGCCATATAAGTGAGTGCACCCAGACAGGTGTAGGAAAAACCATCTGGATCTCACCATAGATGGAAACATGGATAGAGATAAATATTTCTCCACCATCAGGAAATCTGCAGTGTGAGAGGATGATAAAGGGCCACTTGCACTGGGTCTCAGTGTCAGAAGCCAATAGTGTGTGGTGGGAGAGGTGGCAAGCCGGATGGTTCCTTCTAATAGTGGGTCCACACTTCCTACAACTCACTGGTGCTAAAGAAGACTGAATGCCCTATGGCTGCCATGTCTGATTTTCCAAAGAAGCTATACTAATTTTTATGTGATGTCTGCCAATTATTTTAAATACTCAGATTTTTAAAAGACACGACTGTATTCAACCTGTATGCAGCCTATTTAAAATCTCTGATTTTAAAGATGAGGAAACGGAGGCCCATGGAGAAGTGTCCTGCCCTCCGCTACACTGTGAGCTGGGGACAAGACTCCATCTGGAGCTAGCTCTCCTCAGGTCTGGGCCCCTCCATCTCCCATTGTTCTAGGCTGTTTCTCTGGGGCCTTCTCCTCCCCTCTGAGAAGCTGTTTCAGCCTGGCTGTCAGCAGCATCACCGCAACACTCCACTCAGGAAGCACTCTCTGCCCCACACATAATTCACCTGCCCAAGGAAAATAAGCCAAATACCTCACCCACTCCTTCAGGACCTCTAGTGCATGGAATGGTCGACCCCAGATATGTTCCTGTCCTAATCCCCGGAACTTGTGAATGCTACGAGTGAGATCTTATCCAGAAAAAGGATCTTTATAGATATAGTTAAGTTAAAGAAGTTGAGATGAGATCATTCTGGGTTATTCAGGTGGGCCCTAAACCTAACGACGAGTGTCCTTCCAAGGGGGAGGCAAGAAGATTACACAGACAAAAGAGGAGGAGAAATGTGACCCAAGAGGCAGGGATTGGAGTGATGTGGCCATAAACAAAAAAATGCCAGCAGCCACCAGAAGCTGGAGGAGCCAAGAACGAATTTCCCCTAAGGCGCCCAGAGGTAGTATGGCCCTGCCAACACCTTGGTTTCAGACTCTGGCCTCCAGAACGGTGAGAGAATAAGCTGTGTTGTTTTAACCCCCCTAGTCTATGGTAATGTGTTATAGCAGCCACAGGAAACCGAATCAGGACCCTCCTTCTGCTAGGATGTTGGCATGTCCTGTGAGACGTAACAGTAATGACCACTGTTGGTTGAATGCTTCAGCTATACCACGTCCACAGGTTCCCAATCCTCTTACTGCTCTTTAACATGGTGTTATCTCCTCTCCCACCCTCTTTCCCACTCATCACAGAAGCAGGGAAACTGAGGCACCGAGAAGTCACACAGCTTTGAAGAAGTAGAGCCAAGATTTGAAACCCCATGCTCGTTACTCTCACCACCTTCCCGTGTGACTCCCTCCACTAAGCTCTTGTAACGAAACAGTGAACTTCCACAGCTCCAGGTGAGATCCAGTGGTGGGAGTTTCCACTGTTGGAAAAGATCAGTGCAGACTTTTTTTTGGGGGGGGGCAATGGCTAACTTTCTTAGATTTAATATTTTAGACAAAATTATGCCAATATTGGGTGCCTGGTGGCTCAGTTGGTTAAGTATCTGTCTTCAGCTCAGGTTGTGATCCCTGAGTCCTGGGATCCAGCCCCACATTGGGCTCCCTGCTCGGCGGGGAGTCTGCTTCTCCCTCTGTCTCTGCTCACCCCCCCCAAATAAATAAATAAATAAATAAAATCTTTTAAAAAATTATGTCAATATTAACAAAAGAGTTGTGTCTGGTGCATAGATCTGTGGGCGAATGCACATCACTTTCAGATGTAGGCACTGCTAAACTGTACCATAAGATGAACTGCCATGAGGAACATCCCTGACTGTTCATGCATTGATAACTTCATTTTTTCAGACCTTTGGGAACAACCACCACACAAATGCATAAAGTCAGGAAAAAATGACTTCACACTAATAGAGCAAAGGCAAGTCTTAGGTTGACCAAAAATGGAACAGGCTTTACTAGAGAAAAGGGGAGGTACTTGGAACTGTATGATGTTTAAGTAACGAGGAATATTTTGAGGAGTAGATTATGATCCAGAGACTAAGACCTAACTGTAGATTTTATTTTATTTTATTTTTATTTATTTTTTTTTAAAGATTTTATTTATTATTCGACAGAGATAGAGACAGCCAGCGAGAGAGGGAACACAAGCAGGGGGAGAGGGAAAGGAAGAAGCAGGCTCATAGCAGAGGAGCCTGACGTGGGGCTCGATCCCAGAACACCGGGATCACGCCCTGAGCCGAAGGCAGACGCTTAACCACTGTGCCACCCAGGCGCCCCCTAACTGTAGATTTTAAATAGTAACCTTGACTGCTTAGATAATTAAAGTTAATGTCTTGGAGCTTCAATTTAAAAATCTGTAAAATGTAAGGCATAGAAATAATATGTACGCATATAGACCAGTATGAGGCACATATTTGGTTCTTGGTAAACAATAGTTATTACATTATCATTATGGTTGTTGCTAATTGTCCTTGACTCATCCTGTTTTATTACACAAAATTTTAACCCAAATATTCTGTAAGAGGATATCACAAAATATCCAATCTCTTTTTATCATTATATAAAAAAATTACAATTCCATACCAGAAATAAGCACCCTTTCAAATTATCCTTTAAAATAACTTGTTGCAAGTATACATAAATTCACTTCACGTATAATATTCTTTCAATTTACTTAGAGATGTGAAGGCAGACTTGTTAGAAGGAAAAAAATCTATAAAGGCTATACTCATTCATCCACCAGATATTTATGGAGTACTGTCTCTAGAATCAATGCAAAGTGCAATCATTGCCCTAACAACTATGGGTAAAATGTTGTAGGATTATAAACAGAAAAACACAGTGAAGTTTGTTAATTAAAAAATTAAATGTAAATTCAAAAGAGGGAGAACTCCCTTCCAATACAATGTAGGCTCGGGGGAGAGGGGAAATAAATAACAGGAAGGACAGCATAGCATGAGGAGAAGCTCTATGAAGGAGGGAGCTTTCTGGTTGAGTCTTAAAGGAAAAATCAGATTTTGACACTGGGGGGTGCAAAGGTTTTCTAGACAAAAAGATGGTGATTGAAAATTTCTATATGCCTGTAGGAAGCAGCAAATGAGTCTGTTTTGATGGAGCAAAGGATATATAAAAATGAATATTTGATTTAATATTGGAAAGGTAGATAATAGAGACTTCCAATATGACCTGAACATTTCAAATCTTATTTGTTAGATAGTGGATGTCCTTAACATCCTTAGTAGAGGAGAGATGTGGTCAGAAATGGGCATTTTGCAACTTAGGTATATAGCCCGTGCTAGTGGGAATAGATTCAGAGACCAGTTAGGAGGCTAGGTGATAATCTAGGTGAAAAGGGAATCAATAATCAACTAGTGGGGAGGGAGTAAGATGGGAAGGGGATAAAAGACAAAGAGGAGTTAGCTGAAGGACAATTACTGTTTGGATGGGGTGGGTCAAGAGGGGGGAGTCAAAGATGACTCAGAATTTTAGATCTAAATGCCTAAGAAAATTTCACAGTAACCCGAATAAGGAACACAGAACAAAGGGTAGACTTTTCTAGAAGAAATGATATGCTTAATTTGGAATNGGATCCAGCCCCACATTGGGCTCCCTGCTCGGCGGGGAGTCTGCTTCTCCCTCTGTCTCTGCTCACCCCCCCCAAATAAATAAATAAATAAATAAAATCTTTTAAAAAATTATGTCAATATTAACAAAAGAGTTGTGTCTGGTGCATAGATCTGTGGGCGAATGCACATCACTTTCAGATGTAGGCACTGCTAAACTGTACCATAAGATGAACTNAAAACAAAGAACAAAACACCTTTATTTAGAAGACAGTTGGCTCTGGAGATTGAGAATGAGTGGGTCCTACATCAGGTAATGGTTGACAGTTTGGAGAAAGCTTCAGATTACTAAGGGAGTGCATAAAGAGAAAGAAAAGAGACAAGAATAGTCCCTTGATGGCAGCACCTAATTTCATGGGGTTTGGAGTAAAATGGAGTCCAGAGAAGAACAGTCTGAAGGGTAGGAAGAAAATAAAATTGGTCCCATGTCTCTAGAGTGTTTGNTAACTTCATTTTTTCAGACCTTTGGGAACAACCACCACACAAATGCATAAAGTCAGGAAAAAATGACTTCACACTAATAGAGCAAAGGCAAGTCTTAGGTTGACCAAAAATGGAACAGGCTTTACTAGAGAAAAGGGGAGGTACTTGGAACTGTATGATGTTTAAGTAACGAGGAATATTTTGAGGAGTAGATTATGATCCAGAGACTAAGACCTAACTGTAGATTTTATTTTATTTTATTTTTATTTATTTTTTTTTAAAGATTTTATTTATTATTCGACA
>NC_048225.1:80729191-80830167 GCF_002007445.2 Ailuropoda melanoleuca
AGACGCTTAACCACTGTGCCACCCAGGCGCCCCCTAACTGTAGATTTTAAATAGTAACCTTGACTGCTTAGATAATTAAAGTTAATGTCTTGGAGCTTCAATTTAAAAATCTGTAAAATGTAAGGCATAGAAATAATATGTACGCATATAGACCAGTATGAGGCACATATTTGGTTCTTGGTAAACAATAGTTATTACATTATCATTATGGTTGTTGCTAATTGTCCTTGACTCATCCTGTTTTATTACACAAAATTTTAACCCAAATATTCTGTAAGAGGATATCACAAAATATCCAATCTCTTTTTATCATTATATAAAAAAATTACAATTCCATACCAGAAATAAGCACCCTTTCAAATTATCCTTTAAAATAACTTGTTGCAAGTATACATAAATTCACTTCACGTATAATATTCTTTCAATTTACTTAGAGATGTGAAGGCAGACTTGTTAGAAGGAAAAAAATCTATAAAGGCTATACTCATTCATCCACCAGATATTTATGGAGTACTGTCTCTAGAATCAATGCAAAGTGCAATCATTGCCCTAACAACTATGGGTAAAATGTCGTAGGATTGTAAACAGAAAAACACAGTGAAGTTTGTTAATTAAAAAATTAAGTGTAAATTCAAAAGAGGGAGAACTCCCTTCCAATACAATGTAGGCTTGGGAGAGGGGAAATAAATAACAGGAAGGACAGCATAGCATGAGGAGAAGCTCTATGAAGGAGGGAGCTTTCTGGTTGAGTCTTAAAGGAAAAATCAGATTTTGACACTGGGGGGTGCAAAGGTTTTCTAGACAAAAAGATGGTGATTGAAAATTTCTATATGCCTGTAGGAAGCAGCAAATGAGTCTGTTTTGATGGAGCAAAGGATATATAAAAATGAATATTTGATTTAATATTGGAAAGGTAGATAATAGAGACTTCCAATATGACCTGAACATTTCAAATCTTATTTGTTAGATAGTGGATGTCCTTAACATCCTTAGTAGAGGAGAGATGTGGTCAGAAATGGGCATTTTGCAACTTAGGTATATAGCCCGTGCTAGTGGGAATAGATTCAGAGACCAGTTAGGAGGCTAGGTGATAATCTAGGTGAAAAGGGAATCAATAATCAACTAGTGGGGAGGGAGTAAGATGGGAAGGGGATAAAAGACAAAGAGGAGTTAGCTGAAGGACAATTACTGTTTGGATGGGGTGGGTCAAGAGGGGGGAGTCAAAGATGACTCAGAATTTTAGATCTAAATGCCTAAGAAAATTTCACAGTAACCCGAATAAGGAACACAGAACAAAGGGTAGACTTTTCTAGAAGAAATGATATGCTTAATTTGGAATGCATGGAGATACCCATCATGCAAATGAAAAACAAAAACAAAGAACAAAACACCTTTATTTAGAAGACAGTTTGGCTCTGGAGATTGAGAATGAGTGGGTCCTACATCAGGTAATGGTTGACAGTTTGGAGAAAGCTTCAGACTACTAAGGGAGTGCATAAAGAGAAAGAAAAGAGACAAGAATAGTCCCTTGATGGCAGCACCTAATTTCATGGGGTTTGGAGTAAAATGGAGTCCAGAGAAGAACAGTCTGAAGGGTAGGAAGAAAATAAAATTGGTCCCATGTCTCTAGAGTGTTTGAAAATCAAGAAGGTACAGATACTATATAGACTAGGATCTTAGAGAAAGCTGTGTTTTTTGCCAATGTGTGTTGTCTGGAATGCCTAACCCCTCCATCTAGCCAATTCCAATTCGTCCATGAGGCTCAGTGCAAGTGTCACCTCTCTGTGAAGTCACCCTAAGCCATTTTCTAAGAAAGATTCCTGCAATAGGAATTCTCACTTTACATTATCATTGCTTCTAGTCATTTGGTCACATGGTAGACGTTCTTTAAATGCCTGTTGATGGGTGCCAGGGCTAGTATTGAAGGCATAAGAGAAGGGGCTGGTTTCGCTCAGCAGGAATGATACTTTTCTTCTAAGGACAGAAGGGAAGACCTCTAGGCTCAGTATCTAGAACCTACAGGCTTCTCAATGACTTCAAAAATGTTTGAGACCCAAAAACAAAAACAAAACAAAACAAAANGTTGTCTGGAATGCCTGACCCCTCCATCTAGCCAATTCCAATTCGTCCATGAGGCTCAGTGCAAGTGTCACCTCTCTGTGAAGTCACCCTAAGCCATTTTCTAAGAAAGATTCCTGCAATAGGAATTCTCACTTTACATTATCATTGCTTCTAGTCATTTGGTCACATGGTAGACGTTCTTTAAATGCCTGTTGATGGGTGCCAGGGCTAGTATTGAAGGCATAAGAGAAGGGGCTGGTTTCGCTCAGCAGGAATGATACTTTTCTTCTAAGGACAGAAGGGAAGACCTCTAGGCTCAGTATCTAGAACCTACAGGCTTCTCAATGACTTCAAAAATGTTTGAGACCCAAAAACAAAAACAAAACAAAACAAAAATACCTCCAAAATTTGAAAACAAAGGTGAAACGCAAAAATAATAAATGTTTAAATATCTACAAAAGTTAAATAGCAATAATTCAAGTCAAGTCTTCTATTATCATGAATAAATGTGATTTAATGAGGGATGTGGGTGTGTGAAATACATTCATAATATACAAACAGGTTTAATATGGTTTGAGATGATGCATTCAATTGTATGTGTGCCCTGAACCTGAGAAGACCTTAAGCCATCCTGAGAAAAGACCACCAGAGCAATGCTGAAATAGAGAGGAGGGAAGAAACAATGCATACTTTATAGGTTCTCTATGCTGGCCACTTTATTTCACATACACTACGGAAATAAAGTCATGAGGTTATGGTAAAGACAGAGAAACTAATCCCATAAAAATGTTCTCTTCCTCGAGCATCCTTGTTTCACTTGTAGCAGTGACTGACATGGAGGCAGGTCTACCTTGACCTTCAGGAACAGAAAACACCCATCTACTGTCCTAGCAGTCTAGTGATCTCAGTACAANCTACCTTGACCTTCAGGAACAGAAAACACCCATCTACTGTCCTAGCAGTCTAGTGATCTCAGTACAAACCCTACAAACAAGTATCTAATTGTTACAAAAAGTTCAAATTATTAATAAACAGATACAGGCAAAGCAAGCTCTCCACATCCCACAAAGAACAATTATGATGGTTTTAGAAACAAGCTATGACTTGCCAGAAAACTTGCTAGGCAACTTCCAGCCCTTGGCAAATCTATATACTTAGTTTTGTTGCCTTTAAAAACTATATTAACAAAATAATAGCAATAAGGCTCTGAAAATATGCGATGCCTAGATGAAGCCCAAAGGGGGTTTTATGGAGTGAAGCAATCAGAGGAAGGTAAGCAGTGCCTCTTCGCTTAAGAAAATTTCAGTGGAGTTTTTTATTAATTTCAGATTTAAAAATTATTAAAAATGGGACTACATGCACAAAATATAATCTCATTGATGAAAATGACAGCCTAAAATCCTATTTCAAACCCAATTTTCAATACATGGAAGTTGTTCCCAAGCATCTGACTCATATTAGGATATTCTTGTTAAAATTATAGTCTGTGGAGAAAATTAACTTTCTGAAGTATCCCATAGGTGCAGAAGTTATGGGCTTTTTAAAAATTAACATTCAATTTTCTAAAATATATTGCTGGGTTTTCCTAGGACTGTATCTTTAAATAAAATAGGCATCATTTCTATTAAATGTATACAAATTTAAGCTATATACAGTTTTTAATATAACTATGGTATGATAATTTTATACTACATATCTGACATTATATCAATTTCTCTACATATGCATCTTTCTCTCTGGTTATTTAAAATGAAACAGCTCACAGGTGTTTTATTAATGTGTCTCTGAGAAAAGAAAGGCAGAAGCAACTGCCTTCCCTGGCAATCAACCACTGCCACATTATTTTCAAATTTTCATCATGAAATTGTATTTATGGAAAGTGACTCTGGGGGAGGGGAGGGGTGAATATTACAAAAAACCAAAGTGAAGAAGCAAAGAGAAAAGTCAGAACCCAATGATCATTTCAAGGGCAAATATCAGTCTGGACTTAATTTTTTTAATAATCGAGCATTATCTTAATGTCTTATGAGTTGCTCTAGATATAAAGATGTGGCTTAGAATATCTCCTTTCCTTGAAACCACACCAGAGAATCAAGAACGTATGTCAGCTTCCTCTAACTGCATGGAGTTGGCAAAGGGGCAGGAGTCCTGCAGAGTGACAAGGAGAGTCAGGCTGGCAGTCCATAATTGCTCCATTTGCACTTTAATGGTTCTCTCTGCTGTCTTCCCTTTTGTAGAACTTGTATTCAACAGGCTGTATGTATGTGGTACTGACCCTGCTTTTACAACTTTTAAACTACTTAGAGTCACTTGCACATTTGGGAAGAATTCCATTTGCAGACACCAAGCTATTACATTAGTTGAGTGAATATGCATTTTAAGGATTGCATGTTAATGAGACCAAGTAGAATATGGTCATTTGAACAGCTGACCAGGCATGCAAATGCTGGGACTCTATGTACAAAAGGAAGTTCTTGATTGGGTCGTTGATTTGCATAATTGAAGTAATTCCCTTTGTGCTTTACTTTACTCTAACCATAAAACTCACCAGACCATGGAGGAAGGTCTCAGGTCAATCAGAATGATGACACATTTTAAGCCTTCCTCTGCTCCAGTTGTATTTTAGGTAATCTGGTTATCTGCTCTGTGGTGGGAAGGGTGTGCCCAGTATGTTCGATCAATTGAGAATTTTTTTCCTGTGTTCAGATCAGGGAAAGACAGAGTTATCACTTTCCATAATCTTGAATCCTGGAATATGTTTGCTTAAGCTCAGAGAAAGGGTATAGAAGGGAGATCAAAAGAGTGGGCAAGGTAAGATTTAGAACACTAGGTTTTTGATCTAGGCCTTGTGGCCACTTAGTTCTAGAACACTAATCAATCATGTCCCCATTCCAGCCCTCAAAAGACCCCAGGTAGAATGATCAGAGGAACTACGCTGAGGGTCAAGGGAAAGAAATCTGGGTCAAATGGTTAAAACTACTTCCTGAAGCTGAGAGGTGGCCAAGCTAATCAGGGTACGTTTGGGAAACCACGCTCAAGTTGGACGGAAAATATGAAAAGACCATTTTCATATGACAAAATAAATGGGTGTTTTATGTGGTTCAATTCAGTTATAAAGTGTCTGTTTTGCTGGAGTAGTGGTCCTCCTCAGTAAAAAAGTCCAGGGCGGGTGGGTGGTCAGTGAGGTCATAGAGGTTCTGATGCTGATTCCTTTCAAAACATTCTATTCCTCCTCAAATGTTGGTTTTAAAGAACAGCTTTACAAGTAAACACAGGTATAGCATTTCATACTTATGAACTGCCTCAAAACGTTTAATCTGATTAAGTCCGCACAGCCCTATCAGCAAAAAAACCCATTATCATTCCCTGGCTTCCAACACATGGCACCATCCTTTTTATTCCCCCACGAAAGGACCATTCTTTTTCTAACTTCCTAACTAGCTTTTCTCTTAGCTGCTTGTTTAAGGGTATTTCTTGGGTTCAATCTCATTCCTCTTCTCTACCCCAGAGACATCACTCATTTTTATACATATGACCTTGACATTTTTATCTCCTACCTGGACCTTTTCCCTAAACTCTACTTCCAGCATTCAAACTGCCCACCAGACACTTGGCACTTAATTTTCCAGCATCGGCTCAAACTCAACAACTTTATAGTTGAATTCATCATTTCTTTTCTGTCCTCCCTTCATCCCTTGTGGCTCCTCCTTCTGACTCTCCACTTCAGTTAATGGCATTATTATCAGTTATCAAGGTGCAATTTGTTTCCATCACCTTGGACTCCTCTTTCTCCCTTGTCTTCCACATTTCATCATAACCAAGGCCTTCTGATTGTTCTTTCATAATTTCTTTCTACCAACAGTGTCAGAGAACGGAGGTAGAAATTGGATAATTTACCCATTATCTGAATAGACTGTTACCTCACTAACCCAAGGAACACTCAGGTAATTTCCTTCATGTTCCATGCCATTTGTGCCTAGACTTTTCCCTTTGAGTGGTAAGAAATATTAAAGTCAAGAGGATCCGATAAAAAAACAACCAAACAACACCTTCCTGGGGGTGCCTGGCCTGTGGTTGCTGGGTTGGGGAACTGAGGTAGAATGGGGCTTTTGTACAGTTTACTTGGGGGATCCAGACTTTAAATCTGCAACACTAAATAAATGGAAAACCAAGGAATTCCAAGGAAGAGTAGAAAATTCTACAGAGGAAGATAGATTTGGCCCTGAGATCCCAATTTGCTGCAATTTCAAACATTATTTTAGCCCTCAGGACAAAGAAAGTGATACATTGCAACTGTCAAAAAAAAAAAAAACCTACTCCATTTTCTTTTCTATTTCTTCCTTCTGAGCAGAGGTATAGGTACAAATTGCTGCTTCAGACTGGGCTGATGGGGAAAATAATGTAAAATTTTAAATTAGTCATCTCAGTTAATTAGATGACTGGGAAGGGAGTACAAATGCGACCATGGATACAGCGGAGAAAAAGTGGGCACACAGAGATGCTCAACACCCTTAGGTTTCAGTAACTTGTTGTAAAATTATTATAATAATCAAGTATGCCTACAGTGCACGTAAGGATTATAAGGAGAGATTAAATCAGTAGACAAAAGGACTAAGCATATTGATGTGTACATGAGGGAGCACAACGATGTATAAGTTATCATAACCATGTATGCCGAAGCAGTGATTGTAGCTTTCATACCCTGGCATGTTATTTACAAACGGGCGATAGAGCACAGGGGTTCAAAGATAAAAGCATACCAGACAGACTTGGGTTTGAGTTTTTCCTTCTGCCAGTCACCATGTTACTTGATTTTTAAGCTTTAATTTCTTTATTTCTATAAAATGGGAATTAATTATGATTATCTACTTCATAGTTTGTGAGGATTTAATGAAATAATGCATGGAAAGCACTTAGCTGTAGTATAAACTTTAATAAGAGCACAATTACTCATAGTTTTTATTAGTGTTAACATTCTGTTTTCATGTAAATATGCACCAAGAAATCAAGTCAAGCTGTGGACAGTGGTATTGGTCATGGGTCCAGATGTGGAATATCTGCATAGGTATTGGTGTTGGGAATGTTGCTTTGTGAGCTGGTAATAGTCTTAGGCAATGAGTTCAGAGCTGCTCTGTGCTTAAGCAGGGTAATTTAGTGTGTTTGAACAACCTGCAACACATTTTGGCAAATTGTCATCCATTTTGGTGTATTACATTGCCGGATGCTTTAATGAAAGCATGATGTTTGTCAGCCCTAAGCCTTTGCGTTAGTCTCATTTGAGACTTAGAGCCATGGATGGTATCCAGCCACAGGCAGTTNTGTCAGCCCTAAGCCTTTGCGTTAGTCTCATTTGAGACTTAGAGCCGGATGGTATCCAGCCACAGGCAGTTCTCCCCGACATCTTCTACATGAATGCCAATGGTTCCCAAGGAGAAGAGAGGAGGAGAAATATCTCAACACAGTTCAAAGGGCATCTCAATGGGAAACATATTCTAGGAGAGACAGAGAAGGGCCTTCTCTTCTGTTTCCTTCTAGTGAGATGGAAAGAATGGAGGATTCTCTTTTCAGGGACAGTGTTATGACATCAAAATATTAATCATGCAATACTGTGAACAAGGTATTGGAGGAGAGACCATGAAACTTCAGTATTTCACAAGGAGAAGGCTTTAAAAAGTTTAAAGAAATTTTTGCAAATTATAAGTACACTTATATTATTATTATTATTATTTATTTCAGACATCAGCATTCATTAAAGCAAAATAAGCAGTTAATGGGCTACTTTGTGGCTTATCTTCTGCATTGTCATTAAATTTGAGGGTAGGTACATGCATTCCCTTAAGTATGCTCGAAGGCAGAATGGTTTCAGTTTTTTTGTATTTATTGTTGTTACTGTTGTTTCATTAGTAGCCAATTAATTATTCCTAATTAATTATCAAAGGCACTAATGATATCTGGGTTCTTCTTTTCCACTAACTACCTCAACTATAGAAAACAGTATTTCCTGGAAAGCTCTTTTTTTTTTTTTTAACCCATTTCTTCTGTCTTCTACTGACCTCAAATTACCCCTCCTACCCTCCAATGAAGGCTAAAAGAAGGAGTGAGGAGAAGGTTGGAAAAGTGTAGTGGTGGTAACAGCTCTTCCAAGCTCCAGCCCAATGCCACAGGAAGGAGTTCCAGTAAATAAATCAACACCACCACACCCGTTCCTTTGTCTTTTTATACACAACTATTAAATCAGTTTCAAGTTCCCTGAGGGTAGGGATATAAGATCTACTTTCAAACTGTGTTCAGGATCTAGCACCTATCTTAATGTTAGATAATAACAGCGCATTTTAATTGGCCTACTTTCAAAGCACCAGATTAAATTATTCTCCTAATTAATTGGTTGATCTCATATTTCACTTATATTGTCAGGTTATTATTTTTCCCTTTAGGGCTCAAGACACCGCTGACAGTTCAAATACTTCTTCATTAATTACCATGTCTTAGATTCCATATCATCTTATTATAATTATTTTGATATCATATTTATTGCAGACCAGCATGTATTAGGAGCGACTAAGAACACAGAATCAGTTTAAACTCTTCCCACTAATATGCACATTGAATCGTTGCTCAAAATCCAATGGAAGGTGTACCTGGCTTGGCTCAGGGGAGGCTTCAGTTAGGTTTAATTGGTCAGACATTAAACCAGTTTTGTGAAAGTGATCGATAAACATTTTATAATATTGGATCAAGTTTCTTTTTCACCAGCTAAACATCTCTGGTTAACTGGCTCATCTTCTCCTCCTTAGACAGCTGTGATAGACAACTAAACCAATCACTACACTTAAAGAGGGAACTGGGTAAACTGGTAGTTCTTAAGGGAAAAGGAAGCAGGAGACAGAAGGATCTGAAAATCAGCCCAGGTCCTTTAAATGGTTAAAGGAACTGTGAGTGTTTAGTCTGGAGAGCAGAAGAGGTGGGGAGACCTAGATGATACGAACATTTAAATGAACTTACACGGATAGGAAATAGGTTAATTTCACGTAACAGAACAAAGGTCAAAGGGTGGCTGCTGCAGAGAAAAAAACATTTGCACAATATAAGAAAAACTAAACAAACTTTTAAAATCATATATACACCGGACCCTTATATGGATATTCCCCTGTCACTCTTAAAAAGGTGTTAAAGAAGCTAGATTTAAAAAAATTACCTAATAATTATAAATGCCTACTATGTGAGACATATTTATAAATAGAAGTGAACAAATCCAAGTGCAGGTTGCCAAGGAGCTTAGTTTTTAGTGTGTGTTGTGGAGGGGGTTGGGGGGAGGGTTGGGGACAGTTCCAGAACAGGAGCAGTCAGACCACTGTGTCTCAGGTAGAGGTGTGTGCTGCGCGGGGAAGTCAGGGGACTGAGGTCAGAGAGGCTGTGTGGGCCTAAGCATGTCAGGGATTTACGGAACAGGGTGGAGAGTTGAGATTTGAAACTTAAGTGCAAAGAGGGCCTTTGGAGGGTTTTAAGCAGAGAAAACATGATTTGAATTCCATTTTTGAAAGACCACTCTGTCCGTTGCATGGAGAATGAATTAAGGAGAAAAATGCAAGCAGGGGTACCTGCCAGGAGTCCTGCCTGTCAGACAGGTAAGACGCGGTGGACAGACCTGCGAAAAGTTCTGGTGGTAGAGGCGCTGCCAGATAAGAATGGCTGGAAGGTGTGCCTCCCTCCAAGGGATGCTTGAAACAGGAATTCCTGTAAGTGGAAGGTTGGAGATAAGGTCTCTGGAGGCCCCTTCAACCCTCAAGTTGTGTAATTGTGTGGTCGACTTTGGGTGTGGCAACACTAGCTCCTCCATTTAACCTCTCTGCTGATGCAGGAACACTTATGTGAGCAACACTGATTTGGGGACTGAGAGAGGGCATGGCATCTCTGAAGGCAGAGGTGTTCTAGTGTTTTCTTTTTTTTAAAGATTGTATTTATTTATTTGACAGAGAGAGAGAGAAACAGCCAGTGAGAGAGGGAACACAAGCAGGGGGAGTGGGAGAGGAAGAAGCAGGCTCCCAGCAGAGGAGCCTGATGTGGGGCTTGATCCCAGAACGCCCGGATCACGCCCTGAGCCGAAGGCAGACGCCCAACGACTGAGGCACCCAGGCGCCCCTAGTGTTTTCTTCACTACTATACTTCTAGTGCCTGGCAAATAATCAGAACCCAATAAATATTTGGCGAGTGAATACAAAGATGAAAAGTCTGTAAATCTTTCAAACCTGTAGTTGACGTTCAAACTAACTCATCCTTATTCGATCCACCTTGCTCGTATTGTAATGTGAGAGTTGTATACTTGGTGCCGACATGAAGAATACATAGTTGCTTACATATGTAGGTTTTGGAGCTCAGCAGTTAAGATGTGTCAGAATGTTCCTCTCTCAAACGCACAAGTCTTGAACTTGTCTCTTCCTGTGCATCTATGCCAATCTTCCAAATGAAGAAATACCATAAAAACAGAAATAAATAACAAGCTAACATGAAGTAAAACCAAAAGCGTGTTTGTGCTTTAAGGACATGTGTACTATGTGGACACTAGGGAAAGGTTTTTTTTGCCGAATTGTAGTGTTAACTATAGAGCCTAGCTCTGAGCAGGCCCTCAGTAAATGTCAGTGGATTCCCAAAGTCCAAGTTCATTGAGGGTGAGAAAATACGCCAAGTGTGGTTCTTCAGTCTACCTGGAAGAGATATTCAGCTCTGCTTATGAAGTCCTCTGTTCTTAACGATTCTCATTGGAATTAGACCATCATGTCAAGGTGTCTATATACCTTCCTTTAAATCATTCTGGATAAATTGCTTCCTGGCTTTAAGTTTTTGTTCAATGTGTAACTACCTGGTAGGTTCCCAAGACCCAACAGTGGCCCCTCTAGAGGTTTCTCTGCTTGCTCTTCCCTTTCCCTCCTGTCTCTCATTGGACTGTTTCCTCTGTTTCACGTAATTCAGAGTTTATTGCCCCTCTTGTACTGCAAGGCAGAGGGGAAAACAACGATGAGGATCCAACCCTAAACAGAACCTGCAACAAGCAGAAACTGTTGCCAAGGCAACTGAATTAGAGTCCTGCATCCAGCCATCACAGTGTGGGGGAAGTTTTGGACGAGATCACTTGAGGGGCAGGGGGACCCTTCAGGAAAAAAGCTGATCTGATAAAGGAACCAAGCAGTTGCCATTCCAAGTGATGTCTTTTTCTGTTTTCCTTTCTCAATAAAGAGAAGAGCTTGTAAAAGGCCTGAAAGATAAGCAGGTTGGGTAAACTAGATGGGATTTCAAAGGCTCCTGTTCAATTAATCTGACTGCAGCTAGATCAGAACAGTTGTGCTCCTGGGTACAAGCAGAGGGGAGACTTTAGGGCAAGGAGACAGGAGGAAAGGGGACAGGCATTAAACACACTTCTGAACCACTGTGTACACTATAATAGGAGTGATCGCCTTTATTTATACAATGCCTTTTGTCCAGGATCCTGCAAGCACAGCATAGACATCACCTCCCTGGGCTTCCAAACACCCCTGTGAGCTGAGGATCAAGGACAGGGATTATTTCCCAGATGGGAAAACTGGCACTCAAAAACAGCATATGTGCCAAGACCCCTTCACAAGATAGCGGCACAGCCAGAAACAGGATGCAGGTAAAAATAACAACAATAATTTTTTTTAATTGCTTCTTAACATCGTCCCTGCTGGATCGAGATCTATTTCACAAAATTGACTTTAAAAGGCCAAAGTCTCTCTTTCTCCCTGTCATGGTGAGGCTGCACGCTCTGAATGCAGTTGTTTAAGCCCCTGATGCATGGACTGAGGGGGGGTCAAGGGTGGGCTTGCAGGATACAGTCATCACGTTAAAACGCTCCCGGACAGCAGTGCAGCTGCTCTGGACTGCATTCTCCCGGTTTAATGGCATACTGCCCTTTTAGGGGATTCGTTTTGGCACCTTTCTGCCATGTGGATTCTCAAACTGGGAATCTTAATCAATCAAACAAATGTTTACTGATTGCCTACCATATTCAGACCTAGTGTTGTGACTGAATAACACATGTTACCTATGGTACTCACCTGCAAAAACCACTGTGTCTACCACAGAGCCTTCTACAGGAGAAGGAAGGAAAACACGCAGTGAACAAGAAATAGGTGAGGGGCGCCTGGGTGGCACAGCGGTTAAGCATCTGCCTTCGGCTCAGGGCGTGATCCCGGCGTTGTGGGATCGAGCCCCACATCAGGCTCCTCTGCTGGGAGCCTGCTTCTTCCTCTCCCACTCCCCCTGCTTGTGTTCCCTCTCTCGCTGGCTGTCTCTCTCTCTGTCAAATAAAAATAAATAAAATCTTAAAAAAAAAAAAGAAATAGGTGAATGGAAAATGAGCTGTAAGGTACCACAGGCCAAATGGTGGTAGCAGGTGTGGCAGCCTTCTGAGAAGAGCAGAGTGTGGTGACAGAAGTCAGAGCACCCTAGACCAAGGAAGGCCTCTTGAGCCGTTTGTTAGAGATTTGGTCTGTAAGTGGAACGAGATGATGCCAGCTCCAGATGAAACACAAGATACTTACGCACCATCACACGCCCTCCACATGTGCTCTGGCAACAAGGACCGAACGCACTATATTGTAAGTATTTATTTACAATAAATGGTAGCCAACTCCTTCCCTAGACTTGCTCCTCCTGAGTAGGGACTGTGCTCTATTCTTCACTGTATCACTAGTGCCTAGTTCTGTGCCTGGCACATAGTAGGTGATCAGTAAACATGTGATAAATGAGTGGATGGGTGAATCAGTGAATCAAAAATGTCCTGACATGGCAACAACAACAATAATAATATCTCATGCTAGCCTCCATGCAGCAAGAATTCATAGCTGATGTTGAATAAATAAGCGGTAATTCCAGAACAGTAGGCTATGATTTCAGGGGTTTGAGTCTTGGCTCTGCCATGTACTACCCTTATGGCCTTAGGACAAGGCTCCAAATCTGTTTCCTCACTTACAAAATCTGAATGAAGTAATTATATTTACCTCAGTAGTCGTGGTAAGATCGAAATGAAATAAGGCATGCAAAAATGCTTCATAAAGTGTAAATCCATGTACAAATCTCAGTCATTATTGCCATCCATAGTGTAATTTAGCATATCATTAATTTACTGTGATATGTCATAATATGTCATCCATTACATACTTCTCCCACCAAAGTACCATTGTAAATCATAGACCTTTTAAGGCTGAGATGGCCTAATCTTAAGATAAATAAGCCAAAGTTGATATAAAATAATTTCTCCCAAGGTCCAACAGGCAGGACTACAGCCATGTTCCAGACCTCTGGCCTGTGCTCCTTCCACAGAGCAGCTCTTCCAAGGCCCCAAGAGTAGATTAGTCTTGTAAAGATGGAAGATAATATGGTTGCCTCTCTCCCTTTTCTGTTCTCATCATCCAGTGTCGCCACGTCAGAGCAGAACTGGAAACATTTCTGCAGTCACTTCTCGTCTCTACCCTCACTCAAGGCCAGACGCTACCTCTCTGTCCTGAAGCTGCGGCAGTGTTTGGCCAGCCTCCCAGCTTGAGTCCACCCCCACCTCCAATCTGGACTCTCGTACTGAATCATCTTTCTCAAGCATCACGCGAGCAGGTGATTGCCTGTCTCAGACACTTCAAAAACCCTCTAATTGCTTCTTTTCCTAAAAAGCCCCCTTCCTGAAGTCTGAACCTCTTAATGCAGTCCCTCCCACACTTACTAAGGAGGCCCGTGGTTGGGGGGTGGGACTATGTCCATTACCATTATCTACAAAGCTTCCCCTAGATCTTCAGTACAAATTTATTAAATTAGAATCATACTGAATCCTACAAAATAAGCACTCTTCCAACTTCCCTTCTCAGTTGTGACACACAAGCTCACAGACTCCCAGCCAAGCCTTACATGCACAGATCCCATGGACTATATTCCATGACACTTGTATAAGCAGCACGGCCAGCAGGGCGCTCATGAATTCATCATATTAACCTTCTTCTCCCTTCTGGTCCACTAGCAGCTGTCTCTTGTTTGGCTCCACGCACTTCCCTTAGCTCGGTAGCAGGAATCCCCTTACCTACCAATCCCGCACACGTACTCCCACTCCCCTTCGTACTTTGCACAATATACTTGCCATTACTCCCCCCTACCAACAACCACCCTCTGCAGTCTCCTTCAGCAAACCAGGCCCTTTTCCCCTTTAGAACTGCCCAGGAGGAGGGGCCCCACCACACACCCCCACCATTTCTTCTTCCACGTTGTCCATTTCAAAATGGGATTCTCCTCAGCAGCAGCCAATCGGTACTGAATGTCTGTTACAGACAGCTCTTCGTATTAGGTGCCATGAAAGTGACATGGTGTGTGTTTTAGTCCTTGCTCTTGGGGACCTTATGATATAGTTGGTGATACAAGAAACATGCATAAAATAGTTACGTGGCTTGCAAGGTCCTTACATCTGCAGGCATTTCTCTCTCCCCTCACCCCCGATGTGATTTATTTATTTGGCCTGAGCCAGCTGCCGCCTGGCTGTTTTCATGTCTATGTCTTTTTGTACTGTGCTTGTTTGTGAATGCTTCTCTGAGTGTGTCACTTCTGCTCAGAGGTATTTCTGTACATATATTTTTTTATGTATGCCCAAGCTCTCCCACCAGAACATAAGCTGGAAGGTTGTGATAATTAGGTCCTTTCTATCACATCACAGACTGCCGCATGCAGTGGCTTTCAGCAAGTGCTAGTGACAGAGGCTGGCTTAAAGAGCTCATCTGGCCCCATTGTTACTGTCACATGTGCGCACGTGCACACACACACACACACAGATTTGAAAGTAGAGCTCAGAATCACAATGCCACCCCTTCCAGAGCGATGTTGATCAACCCCCATCAACTTCCTTGTGATCAAGGGACTCCGTAACTTAACATGACACCAGATGAGAAGTGACTGCGTATGCAAGCAGGGCCTAGGGTCACAAAAATTGCCGATCACTCATACTGCACCAGCCACACAATTTTACCATGGGACTTGGAATAATTTTCTCCATTCCCTTCTAAGTTCAAAATATGCTATTTCTTCTATGCTTTCCCCATGTAACATATGCTACCTCCTACTGTTCATTCATTCATTCATTTAAAAATACGTTGAGCATCTCTCTGTGCTGCTAATAAAACAGTGTGGCATTCAGTCTCTGTTCTTAAAGAGCCTGGTGTCCAGTGACGAAAATAGGCAGAAATGTAGGAAACCACAAAGTGCAAAGGTAAAAGTCGGAAAAGGCTTTGGTGAAAGCCAATAGGGAGTTACCTAACTCAGAAAAGGCAGATTTCCTCAAGAAAGTGACCTTGAAGTTTGGCCAATGGATGAGTAGGTCTTGGGTGAGATGCAGGCGGAAGGAGGGAAGCGTCTATAGATGTGAGCGTCTTGTACACCGTGTAATGATTTCATGCCTATTTCTTGTATCACCAACTATATCAAGAGGTCCTTAAATATGGACTAAAACTTACACACCAAGTTGCTTCCTTGGCACTCGATCCTAAGACCTGTCCATAGCAATTATTCAGTATCTACTGGCTGCTGGTTTAGGGAATCCCATTTGGATGCACTACAGCCGCCCAATTCTGAGAAAAAGCATCAGCCCTCAAGTGGGATAGCTCCTGGCCCGCTTGGGTTAGTGGACACAAAGGTGGTTGTAACAGGCACTTGATGGGGAGTTCTGTCATCCTTTCTTCCTCAGATAGTCTTACAAAAAATGAGACTCCCCCATGCCCCAGTATTTTTTTTTTTTAATTTAAATTCAATTTAGTTAACACATAGTGTATTATTAATTTCAGGGATAGAATTTAGTGATCCATCCGTTACATACAACACCCAGGGCTGATTATATCACGTGCCCTCAATGCCCATCACCCAGTTACCACATCCCCTCACCCAACTCCCCTTCAGCAAGTTTGTTTCTTATAGTTAAGAGTCTCTTATGGTTTGCCTCCCTCTTGTTTTTAACTTATTTTATTTTTCCTTCCCTTCCCCTATGTTCATCTGTTTTGTTTCTTAAATTCTGCATGAGTGAAGTCCTATGGTATTTGTCTTTCTCTGACTTATTTCACTTAGCATAATACCATCTAGTTCCACCCACATTATTGCAAATGGCAAGATTTCATTCTTTTTGATGGCTGAGTAATATTCCATTGCATGTATACACCACCTCTTGTTTATCCTTTCATCAGTCAATGGACATTTGGGGTCTATCCACAGTTCGGCTATTATTGATAACGCTACTATAAACATTGGGGTGCATGTGCCCCTTCAAATCCCTATGTTTCTATCCTTTGGATAAATACTTAGTAGTGCAGCTGCTGGGTCCTAGGGTAGCTCTATTTTTAACTTTCTGAGGAAACTCCACACTGTTTTCCAGAGTGGCAGCACCAGCTTGCATTCCCGTCAACAGTGTAAGAGGTTCCCCTTTCACTGCACCCTCGCCAGCATCTATCATTTCCTGAGTTGTTAATTTTAGCCATTGTGACTGGCCAACACCCCAATATTCTTCTGTATGCTGGGGATCTCCTGAGATTACGAGGTGGTAGGTACTGGAAAACTAGCCACATCAGAAAGTGAGAGGAGCCTTGGATGAAGTCTTTCTGATGGGTTTCTGTTGTCCAGTTACTGGGCCAGCTGGTTTGAAAGAAGCACCTAGCAGGGGTTTATCTGCCCCCATTTAGAAACTCTCTTTGGAATCACCCCTGCTATAGACTTCTTGTTCTCATGATGCAGAAAACAAGGTGGCAGGGGTAGTCACATTCGGATAAGGCACCTCCTCTGTGATCACCCCCAGATGGGACAGAGAGTGAAAGAGCCCAGTGAGGAGTAAAGAGATGTCACTGAGGTTCCAGAATCTCACCCTTATTCTCCCCACTCAGCCCCACCTGGCTCTTCACCAAGGTAGGCCAGAAGCACTGCCTGGAAGGCAAAGCTCGGCTCCACTCCCAACCACCCAGGGCAAACCATTCAGATGATTTACTCACACGCCGATGATACAAACTTTGGAGAATATAGATTTTAAAACGCATGACTTTTCTGAAAATGCCTGGATCGTGTGAGCTGTAAATAACTAATACTCAGCAAGTAAAACATGCTATCTGAACAGGAGGATTCTGACTCTTCGGAGATTCCACCCATAAGTCTCCCAAGGCAAGATTCCTTGCAAAGTCATCTTCAGCTAAGCTAGGAAATCTATTGAGAGACGTGGAAAAGACATATATATCGGGGCAGCTGACAAGAGATGGGAACAACAAAGCCTTCTTGTTTTCCTTTCGGGAATGTGAGCTCTCGATATCGTACATACCATCGGGCTAGTATACTGTTGAGTCATTATAGAACAGGGTAAACCGTAAGATGAAAATTAAAACAAAAAAAGGAGAAAAGATAGCAAAGGGCATTTAGAAAATGGATAAAATATAGACTAAAAAATTAAAGACTAGAAACTTTAAATTGAGTTATAGACAACTGAAAGCAATTCACAAAGAGTTAAAATTTAGGATAAACATTTCACATGATTAAGAGTTGAAAAATAAGGCAGAGCAAAATGGTGAGAAAACAAAGAGAAGCTCAAAGCTATCAAGGTGAGAGATCAAAATGTGGATGTTAAAAGATGTAAGGTTATGATAAAACTAGAATCCAAAGATAAGTTTAGAGCTGGGGGAAGTGGAGCTAGAAATAATAGAAAGAAAGAAGAGGGTGTGTGCTGGGATGAGGGGAGGGCAGCCAGGGAGAGATGAAAGGCGGGCACAGGTGGGAGGAAGCTAAGAGGAGAGGGTCTGAAGGAGGGTCTTGAACTCTGGGCTTCTGCTGCACCGTGGAGCCAAACACGTCCAGCCATTTCTTCCTTGGCCCCTCAGGGTGCTTCTGGAGCCAGCTGCCCCAATACCAGGCTTCCTGAACACCCTGCCTTGGGGAAGAGGACAGAGGCACAGGTCCTCCAGAGCTGGGCAATAAAGAGAACTGACCCCCTCGGATCCCTAGAGCTTTGATAGGCCACCTTTTCCCAGAGAAGAAGCTCTGCTCTAGCCCCCTCTCCCCTCAGCCCAGCATCAGAGCACAGGACTGAGAGTCAGAAATCTGGTGATCAGGACCCCATACTGACTATTGCTATCAACTCCCTAGCCACTCTGGCTTTCACTATCAGGACTGAGGTAGAAAAGTTATCAGTAGCTAAATTGTACCCAGCCCATCAAAAACTAAGCCAGGCCAAGGAGATGCTGTGGGGTGGAACCATTAGGATCTCCCTAGGTCCTATCTCCCATAGTCCCAGCTCTTTGCCCCTCTTGTTCCCCCGTTCTTGCTCATCTTACCGCCACAGACCAATTCCATTTGTCTCATCACCCCCCAGTGCCCTCCCTCCATTTGACCCTGCTCTTTGGATCATTAAATGAACTCAATGTCTTTCTGGTTCTCCAGGGCAAATCTGGATGTCCCAGTGTGGACATTCTGCATAATGCCGGGCACAGCAGCTTCTGTTTCTTCTGATGATAACAAACTCGGATTCTAATTCCAACCAGCTGTCTTAGAGCACTGGCCACAGGGGAGATCAGGCAAGTGTGTGTGTTCGGTTCGACATAAACCCAACCTGACATGCTAGAAAAACAGAGCAAAGCACACGCCGTATGGAGAATGAGTCAGTGGCATCCTGTTTCTATGTGAGGGGCAGGCCAATGCATTTTCTAAAATCAAGACACTTTGGGGGGGGGGAAGCAAATCTCCTATTTCTCTTATTCTTTGCCTTCAACTAATTCTTTGAAATGTAAAGACAGCACCATGGGAGGAATATATCCTGGTGTTATTAACACAGAGAAATCCTGGGAAGCGAGAGGTTTGTGTTAGCATCAAGATGATGTCCATTCAAAGCTGTCATGCCTGACACTGCTTCCTGTCTCTTCACCTTAATAATGAGTTTCCAGGTATCAAGGGAAGGCTCCCCAGGTACTGCCACGGGAGAAGCATACATCTGCAGTGCCGCAAGTGACAACAGGGACCGATTTCCATGTTGTTTAAAGCACACGATATGCCGTTCTTGTAGCACAGCAGCTCACAAAACCTCCACACGGTGATGATGCTAGAGGGGCATATCAACTCTGAAGTATCCGATCTGCCTCTTAAGCAACTAAACTTGTGGACAGAGCAACTAATTAGGTCCCACGTGCTGGATCCTGAGGGACCTTCAGACATTTTTTTCTGGAGTGACTTGAGGGTGGAGAACACAGTACGATTTAATGTAGACAACTGTGAAATGTTGTCTTAGGGCAAGGAATCCATGGAGTGAGCCCACTGCGCGTGTGAAGTGGAACCAACAACTCCAGAGTGGGTCAGGCACGCCCAGCGAATGCTCTGCTTGGCTAGCTGGGACGCCACAGCAGCCTCTAGAGAAATGCTGCCCTCCTCTGAAGATATAGGTCAAGGTAGGGGAAGGGAATATCTTTTGTCCGTTAATCCCAGGGCTGTTCATTTTGCCTGGGGCCGGATTAGTGTCCTTTCAAAGAAAGAGCCAGAAAAACAGTAATCAGTGTGTCAAGTTATCAAGTGAGGGCTCACAGCTTACAATTCAACCACAAAAAAAAAAAAAAAAAAAAAAAAAAGCGGAGGAGGACTTAGGTCGGGATGTAGTCTCTTCTAAAATCCCCAGACTTTTCCTTTATCCACAAGACCCCCTCCCAACTTTCAAACAGCATGCACACACTCAGACATTCAGAAGGCACACACCATTGCCCTTTGTGGACCTTATTTGAGGTACAACTCTAAGAAAGTCTATAATGATAAGTACTGGGTCTTATTCTTCATTTGGGGTTGGCACACAAGAAGCTGACCCATGTCAGGTGTTTAACCAACCCTCTGCTTCTCCTTCCAGGTTGTTCTCTAGGTAGAATCTAGAGCAACGTTTCAGCCTTCTTAGTGACCGAGGAATCCAACTCCGTTCTGTCTCAGTTTTACAGAACCAGGGCTTAGTTGAACTCAAAATGATTCACCTTCCATCCTTTCAAAACTCAGCTTAGTTACATCCCTAAATTCTGTTGACGGAACTTTCCTGAAACTCCTCCTTTGTGGATACGAGAATAGTCAACCACTCTTCAGTTTCTGTGTTTTCAGGATTTTGTGAACATACTCTCAACCTTTTGCATCTTCTGTTATGAATTACTTCATGTATTTTGACTCAGTCTTTCTGAAACAGCAGCTGACTTCATTCCCTTTATGAATCTTCTCTGTTGGAAACACTAAAGGACGTTTTACACTTCTCCTCATAGGCCCAAGTACATGTTCCTTTCACAGAAGGAATTTTCCACTAGCAGCAATAAATCTTCTAGTATCATCTTAGCACAAATATTTTAATAATCTAGCTTATTTTTTTTCAGCTTCTTTTTTTATACCTACTGACCCACAGGTAGGGAGACGAAGAGTGAGAACTCTTAATCCACAAAGATAATTAGGATTTGGGGAGAATCACTAAAGATGATAAAATGATAAAAAAAGAAACAAAATCTATGAATAAGGAGTAAAATGTTCAGACTGTGTGAGCATTACCTCCAACTCTCCTTTTTAACTCTCAGTGTTCTTGCTAAGTTACACTGACATGGAGTAATAGGAAGAAAAAGAGTTAGGTTGAATTCAGGATAATAAGAAGTTCAGGATCCCACAGTGAGTGACAAGCTGAACAAGAGATGATCATTTTAGGACACTGCCCATTGGAATACAACAACAATATACGTTATTTTTAAAAAATTTTTACAAGATTTTGCTTATTTGAGAGAAAGAGAGAGGGAGAGAGCATGAGTAGGAGACGGGTCAGAGGGAGAAGCAGACTCCCTGCTAAGCAGGGAGCCCGATGCCGGACTCAATCACGGGACTCCAGGATCATGACCTGGGCTGAAGGCAGTTGCTTAATCAACTGAGCCATACACCCTGATATATGTTATTTTTTAAAAATAAAGAAAAGAAAAAGTCCAGTAACTCAGTTTCCTTTTACTAGTAGGAATCCAGCTAGGGTAGCTGTGCAGGATGGAGACATTTATTTTATTTATTTTATTTTATTTTATTTATTTTATTTTCAGATGCACGTATTATGGAAAGAGTCCACATGGGAGCCATGAATGTTACCATAACTCTTAAAGGAGCCATCCGAGAGAATGGGCTCTGGAGCTGGATAACAGATATGTAAGTCCTTCTAGCAGCACCACTTACGGACAATGTGATGAGGACCGAAGTTGTGCATGTAGATTGTCTATGCAACTGCTTGTATATTGAATGTCTCTGTGCTCCGCTATTGCCTGCCTGCCTTAAATCACCATTTCCTAGGTGCCTACCCAAAAGGCTCATGTGCTCCTGCCCAATGACTAACAGGCAATCAAGTAAATGTAACACATTTAGATGACTACAACTCTGGAGCTGGGGAAAAGCTTAGTGATAGACTTGTAACCCAGTTCTTCCTCAATAATAGTCTTTTTTCTCACATTATAAAATTGGCATGTGCTCATTTTAAGGAGTATGCAAAACAGTATGAAAATGAAATAATCTATAATTCATTTATCAGAGTTCTGAATTTCTTCTCAGTTTTTTTTTTGGGGGGGGAAGGATGGTATATATGTATATAAATATATATATGGGTGAATATATATGTGAGTTTATGTATATGCATACGTACATACATATGCATACATGGATGCAGACATTTTTAAAGTTACAGAATTCAGATTATAAGTCCAGTTTTTAACAATATGTACATAGGGTTCCTGGGTGGCTCAGTTGGTTAAGTGTCTGCCTTTGGCTCAGGTCATGATCCTGGATTCCCAGGATCGAGCCCTACATGTCTGCTTAGCAGAGAGCCTGCTTATCCCTCTCCCCTGCTCCTCCCCCTGCTCGTGCTCCCTCGCTCACTCACTCTCTTAAATAAATAAAAAAACAACAATATGTACCTAACGTGAATTTTCCCATGTCAGTAAATATCCTTCAAAAACTACAATCAAAACAATAATTTATTGAGGTGAATTCACATAAAATTAACCATTTAAAAATGAATAATTCAATGGCATTTAGGACATTCATTATTGTGTCCACCAATTCTATTGTGTGACCACCAATTCTATCTGGCTCCAAAATATTTGTTTTCCCCCTTTCTCCCCTCCCCCCAGTGCTTGGAAACTACCCATCTACCTTCTGTCTTTATGAATTTACCTCTCCTGGATATTTCACATGCATGGAATCATACAATATGTGACCTTTTGTGTCTTGCTTCCTTCACTTTGCATCATGTTTTCAAGGTTCATCCATGTTGTAGCATGTGCGAGTACTTCATTCTTTATGGATGAAAAATACTCCACTGTATGTATATGTTACAATTTGTTTGGCCCATTCATCCATGAATGGGCATTTGGGCTGTTTCCATCTTCTGGCTATTATGAATAGTGCCACTGTGAATGTGTGCGTACATGTACTTATTTGACTACCTGTTTTTAGTTCTTTTATTTTTTTTTTAAGATTTAGTTATTTATTTGGGAGAGAGAAGGAGGCCAGAGTGGGAGGAGAGGCAGAGGGAGAGAGAAAATCCTCAAGCATTCTCCCTGCCAAGCATGGAGCCCAACGTGGGGCTAGATCCCAGGACTCCGAGATCATGACCTGAGCTGTTATCAAGAGTTGGATGCTCAGCCGACTGAGCCACCTGGGTGCGCCCTGTTTTCAGTTCTTCTGGAAATACACCATGGAGAGAAATGACAGGGTCCTATGGTAATTCTACGTGTACCTTTTTAAGAAACACCAAATTGTTTTCTACAACTTCTGGGTCATTTTACATCTCGACCAGCATCAATGCATGCGGGTTCTAATTTCTCCACATCCTCACCAGCATTTTTTTTCCCCCTCTGATAAAAAGTGTGAAGTGTTATGATGAGTGTGAAGTGATACCTCATTATGGTAAAACCACAAGTTTTAAAAGACACCTGGTTTTCCATAATAGATTAACCAGTCCCTGCCCTGTTGGCATTCAGGCTGTTTTGAAACTGTCCCTATTATAAATAGCTATGTGATGACATCCTTATTTGAATCTTTAATTAAATCTCGTTATTTTCTTGGTGAAATTTCCTGGGGCATTGATCTGAATTTGCAGGTCAAGAAGCCGAGTTAACACGAGCTGAGACCAGAACATGCATTGCCTATACCTCAGCCAGGGCTTGCCTTGGTTTTCCGATGAGGTTGGGTCGGGACTTTATATGGCAGATGTACTGCAAATTAGGGGGACCTCACCTAAAAGCAGTGAATTCTTCAGCGTTGGGTCTGATGCTCTGTGGAAATGACTCCAAAGTCACTGCTAGTACTATTTTCACTCATTCTATTTGGCCTTAAATGGAAAAAGGGCTGTAAACACAGCAGAATTCTATGCACTCACACACATTGCTGTATACTGTGTACTAGCAACAATTTTACAAGCATGGCCGTTAACAAAGACTCCCAAAACTCCATCAGTGCTGCACATGTTACAGACTCTCAATGGAGTGGGTTCAACTCAATCACACTGGGTCAGCTGCCCTTCTGTGACATTGCTTCCCCCCCCCATGGCATTCCATGGGTGGAAGAGTGATGTGTACATTTGTGCTGTCATTGATAGACCTCTATTTAAATGGCATCTTCAATGAGGTTCGAGCTGGTAAGACAGTAAGATCCAATGATACATTTTGAAGTTTTTAGTGAGATCCCAGAAAGAAATATATCCAGCCACATACAGTGCATAAAACTACAGTCTGTTTCCCCTCTAATTGGTAATAAATGTAAATGTTTAGTTATGCCTGACTAGGGAGCTATGAACAACACATCTGTCTGACTGCTTTTTCAGTCTTCACAAGGACTGCAGCATTTATACCATCTGTAGCTTGTGGAGGATGAGAGAAACAGAGAGAAAGTAAGCCTGAAATTTAGAGAATGGATATTACTGGAAGTGCACAGGGAATTGACTCATTCAACAAATATTTATTGAGCATCTATATGGTCTGGGTACCAGGCAAGGAAAAGAGGATGCTGTTGACTTGAAGGAGATAATACATATCTTTCCTTCCCAAATTCTAAATCAATTGATGGGGTATTGTCAGGCAAATGGAGATATAAATGTCAAATTTATTATTGAGAACAAATTCCCCAGTATCCAGTCTTAGGTTGGGGTGAGAGCGGGTTTCCTAACAGTGGACTCCAGAATTAAATCAGCCTACCTGCATGGACATTGCAGCACTGGAGGACTGCAGGCCTTGCCCACAAGGGCGAAGAGCACTGACTATTTATCTCAAAGTCTGGCCAGAAGCAGAACAGGAAGGCTCTCTGCAGTTCAGCAGGGCCCAGAGAAGAGCCCAGGCTTTCTCCTGCACTCAGTGAGACGAGTGAAGGGGCAACAGAGAGAGAGACCAGGACATAAATACAAATACTCTGGGTCTCAGCCCTGCCTATAGGTTAGGGTCACTTGGGAGTTTGAGCAAAACCAAGACTCAGTCCCAAACCCAGAAATTCTGATCCCACTGGATTCGGACTGGGCACAGGCGTGGATATTCTTAAAAACTGCCCATGTAATTGTAAATGTGCATCCAGGGGCCAAGAACCGCCTAATAGAAAGTGAGGGAAAAGGAGCTCCCTGTTCCACACAACCCAGCAGATATGATGAGGGGTATAGATGAGAGGCAGCTCCTCTTTTCCGGGCTCTCTCATTCTCCTGAGAGAGAATTCATGAAAGCAAGCACAGTGCTATTTGCCTAGTACCCTGGGTCCTCAGAGAGTGGAAAGACCAAAAGCCCAGGGTTCCAGAGACCCCAGGACCGTGGGTGGCCCCAGCTCTGAAGATCACTGTGGCACCTGTGGAAGAGGCAACTGAGAGAGAAGCAGGTGACCACAAGGCCCCCACGTGAAGTTACAATACAGCAAGAGGGAGAATAAAGGAGAAAGGAAGCAAGGTGGCTAGGGACACAGATTGCTCATTAATGAGCATCCTTCAGGGTTCAGACGTGGGATAACAAGCCTTCCTTCTTAGAGCAGGCTGTCTGTGGTCTGCCTTAGCCATATGTGCAGACTCCACTGGGGGCTGTGGTGCTGTGCTAAGGAGCTCAGTATTCTTGGGTTACACCGAGGATTAGAGGAGAGGGTGCACAGTAAGCGCACAGCCTAGTGCCCAGCACAGAGCACGTCCTGATTAGATGTCCACTGTGACCGTGTTGTTTGCTTTGAGAAGCCATAGAACCTGTGGCAGCACAGGGCTGCCCTTGGCTTGTTTGCTTGAGCTCTGAGTCACCTGTGTGGAAGTGGAGATTTTTAAATGGCTTTTCATGGCCTAACAGTTTTACAGAAATTCCAGATATTACAGTCCATTTTTTTTTTTGGTTCAAATATCATTAATTGGCCAAAAAAAAAAAATAGAAAATGTCATGGGTTCCTGAACATTATATCTTAATGAGTCTTACTGATAACTAGATCAAACAAGGATTCAATACTGAGCAAGTATTTTTCATTCATTTGATCCTCATAGCTACCCAGTAAGGTACATTTTATTATAATCCTGTTTTACAGACAAGAAACTGAGGTTAGGAGAAGTTAAATAATATTTCTAATGTCAGCTTTTAAGTAACAAAAGAAGGATGAAAATCAGGGCTTCTGGTTCCAAATCTGTCTCTGTTTCAATTATATTACAGCAACATAACAGTACTCATTACCACCAGAGACAAGGAGGATAAGAAAGATAGGATTCTTCAGACTTCTAGAAGCACTGCCTTACAAGTCACCTTTGTGGTATACAGAGAAAGGGTTTTACTAGTTTGAGAATTCCTGCTTTGCTCTATTATCCAGAATCATTACTCTCTCTCTTCTATCCATTGCAAAAAATTCATTATGTGAAGGCAAGAACAAATTAATATCCACACTCTCTACAAATTTATTTTTCAAGGGCTCTGTAGGAGACCCTGCAGACTGGGGAAAAATGAGAACTTTCTGAACTAAGAGTCACTTTTCCCCCCAATTTAATTGCATGCCATGTCCCTTAGACTAGTATCTTCATTTTGTGTTTTGTGTGCCTGCCGACAATCCCTGGAAAATACCATGAAGAATACTGACTGTAAATTCCTTAAATGTTTACTCGTGGCTTGTGTCTGATGGCTGACTTTTGACCCAGTGAATGAATGAATGTTGGGGAAGACTGCTAGAGTTGAATTCAAAAGGTAGCAGAGCTGCTGTGCGTTACTTAGCGAATACTTACAGAGGATCACAGCCTCCGAGGGCTGAGCATCTGCAGGTCCAACGAACTGGAGTCTGACAGGTTAAGGGGAGGCTAAGAAGGGAAGAGAGGTGTCCTCATCTCTCCCAGGGCCTGGCAACAAAGCCCTTTGCTATGACTATAAGTGCTTGATGTCGCTGCTCATCTTAATTTCAAATTGATGCTTTACTTGAATCAGTTAGACATTGCATGTTAGCAGCACGGCACAATACCACTTGTCTCCAGGCCTTCCCGGAGGTCATATCTTGGCAGCACTTCCAGCAGACTTGCAATTATCTACCTGCCTTTTAAAGAGGCATTGGACAAGGAAATTCATTGTAAGGAGGAAGAAGTGGTCACTACATATTTTCCCATGACTATTGCAAACGAAAGTGGTGCCTCAAAGCAGCTTCGTTCCACTTAGCAGCCTCAGTTCAATTCCATACACATTGACGGAGGTCATTCTCTGTGTGGGGCACTGTGATGGAAACTCCCAGAGTTTCAAGGATAAACAAATCCTGAGTCTTGTCTTCCAGGTGGAAATGTTGTAGTGGGGATGAAGATACGTACATAAATAACAACAGCATCCTGGATTCTCTATTGGTTAATAACTGTCTACTGTTAGATCACATGAAGTTTCATTGCATTGGCCTTCGACACATATCTTACCACCCATTTTATTGAATGTGGGTTTAGTCACAGATAAAAAGGTAAAAGATCACACATCGTTGCAGCACTAACCACTCTAAGTCTTCTGAATCCTGCTGCTGTGGCATGAGATATCATATTACAAGTATTTTTGAATACAAGGTTTGAAATGTAAGGAGCTATGAATGAGAGAGCACCACGACCAATTTCATTTTGTAACGTAAGGGTATTCCAGTGGTGTTTAGGTCTAAGAGTGCTATATCAAGAACTCTTAAAGTCAGCCTCTCAAAGGGGCTTTCAGATCAGCAAACATTGGTGGAATGCCTACTATGTGCTGGCCACTGAGCTGGGTCCTAGGGAATAGGTACCAACATCATTAAGAGACATTCCCTGCCTGTAAGGAGCGATCAGCCTACTAGGGGTACAAAAACAGACAACGTCTCTAAGTCATGTTGGGTGCTTAGGCAGAGAATCACGGGGTGCACTATGCCAGCATAAGAGTCCAGGATACGGATAGCCCAGCAGAGGGTCTGAAAGGCTCCCAATGAAGCAGCTTCTCTTCTAGGCCTTGAAGGTTAGTATTAGTCAGGTGAAGAAAGGTTTGAAGGGAAGTTCAGGTAGAGGGAAAAGAAAAGGCATGTGGACTAGAAGTGTATGGTGTTTAGGGGGATTTATTTCTTAGTTTAGTTTTTTAGAGTTAAGTGCAATTCAGAAAATGGTGGATGTGGCTGAACAGGCCGACAGGTCAGGACTAAGGAGGCCATGGGCACCGTGTTAGGAGGTTTAGGCCCCATCATAAAAGAGCTGCACTGAAAGTCACCATGACTTTCAGCAGTGCAGGGAATGGGGTTAAATAGAGCAACGCAGAGGTGGGAAAATGGGAAGCCAAGTTCACAAGGCCACAACCAAGAGGTTGTGAAAGCCCAGGGTAGGGCTGTGAAAATAAAAGGAACGGGAAGGGTAAAATTGCAGAGTTGGAAATTGATTGAATGTGAATATTTATGAAGAAAAAAGAATCTAAAATGACTCTGAGGTTTGGGGCTTGGATGCTGATATGGATGATGGTATAACTTAAAGGCACTGGAAATAAAAGAGAAAAGGTTAGAGGCAGGGGAAGCAAAATCCAGTATGCTATATATGAACTTGAGGTGCCTATGGGACAACTGGGGGAGATGCTGAATGGGATACTGAATGCACAAGTCTGAAGTCCAGAGGAGAGGCTAGGGCTGGAAATACAATCAGAGACTGTCTTCGGGTTCTCCTCTCTTAGATCAGAGTTTGGGGAGTAGTAAGCAAGGAAGTAAATAATACATGTTTAAGGCTGAGTGCTTGGGGGCCCTGGGGGAGAGCTATTTGCTATAGGAAAGAAGAATAAAGAAAATCTTTTAAGATTGTCTATGCCTTAAATTCTGCATTACAGAAAAATACTTTAGACCAAGACAGGAGTTGGCTGTCAATCCCAGCCTGAAAGCATTTTTTTTTTTTGCTACCTATTTTTGGTGTCATTCAGTTTATTTTTAGTCACCACTGGAATTAACTTTGGAGAATCTTCTCTTGGAGTTTATCCAGGAGAAGGTGACCTGGATAGTGAAGTATCTGGAAATCCTTTCATATGAAGATTGATTTAAATATCCAGGAGAAACACATACACTACACACACACACACACACACACACACACACACACACACAGATAGTTGCATGATAATAAAGACTTTCTCCAAATATTTAAAGGGCCATCGAATAGAAGAACAGCAGACTTATTAAACATATCTCCAGCAGATCAGTGAATGGAAGCTATATGCAGGTAGAGTTCACATTTACTCAGTAAATAATTATTAAGGACCCATGCTTAGTAAGCAGCGTTCTAGGTACAAATATAGGGACCTAATGAGGGACAAAATAAAGTCTCTGTTCTCCTGAAGTTCATATTCTAGTAATGGAGAGACAAGATAAGTGACTTCAGATACTGATAAGTACCCTGAGGAAAGGAGTACAGTGCAAAAAGATAGTGCGGGATCAAGAGGAAGGGCACAAGGGTGGGGGAAGAGCTCACCAGATTGGGTGCTGAGGAAGACCTTCCCTTCGGAAGAGGTAATTTTTGAGATCATAATGACAATAAGCAGCCAGTCTTAGGAAGAGCTTTCTGGGAAGGGTGCAAATCAAGTAAAAAAACCCATAACTCAGGATTGAGCCTGGGCTATAGAGGACAAGAAAGCAGGCCAGTGTTCGTGAAGGAAAGTGAGTGGAGTATCAGATGAAATCAGATGGGTTGACAGAAGAAGCTCATACAAAGTCTCTTTGGGTTCTATGCCAAGTGCAATGGGAGATTCTTGTATAAGTTTTGGATAGGATTTGTTCAGGCAGTAAAATTATAGAAATTATTCTTTAAAAGATCCCTCTGGCCACTGGGCATAGAATGGAGTATAATGGAGTTAATGCTACCAGCAGAAGTTCAGGGGCCAAAGAATGGCAGCTGGGAGTTATGTAGTAATGCTGTAGATAGAGAAAAATGGGTGGATTCCAGAAACATTTTATAAATAGAAATGGCAGGAGTTGCTGACGAAGTGGATGTTGAGTGGGGAAGCAGAGAGGAAAAGGGAAAATTAAGGATGATTCTTGGGTTTTTGACTTAATGCTTCAGTTGGCTGGGTGCTGCCATTTATCAAGATAGGGAAAGAATGTGAGGAGCCGATTGTGGACAATAGAGGGGATTATGAGTTATATTTTGGATATAATTACTGAAATCCTGATTTGACTCACAAGTGGATAAATCATTTACGAATAGCTACATGGGCCTAGAGCTCAGGAATGAGGTCATGGCTGGAGAAACAAAGATCTGGAGTCATCAACACATAGATGGGACATGAGCCATGGGACTAGGGATGGAAAGAAGGAAGAGACCTCAAAACTGAGCCTTGGTAGATTTTGATATTCAGAGATCAATTAAAAGAGGAGTCATTAAAAATGATGACGGCTAAAAGATAGGATAAAAACTAGGAGAAGGTGGAATAATAAAAATCGAATGGGATAGGCTGGTGATGGGTATTAAGGAGGGCACGTATTGCATGGTGTACTGGGTGTTATATGCAAGTAACGAATCATGGAACTTTACATCAAAAACTAGGGGTGTACTGTATGGTGACTAACATAATATAATAAAAATATTATTAAAAAATAAAAAAATCTAAAGAATAAAATATTTAAAGAAGAAGTCACTGCATTTAAGGAAAATTTATGGATGGCAACAACTGAACCCCACCAGCAGGCAATGGCGACCCACGCAAAGAGGATGCTGAAGAAGGGACAGAGATGTTTACTGGTTGCTTAACGCTTGGCTTCTGGAAGTCTTGTTAAAGATATTACTGTGCTCTAGAACACTTCTTTCCCTAATGCTGAGAGTCCTACTCTTAGGTCTTCAGGAATGTTTTTCTTGCTTACTACAGAACTCTCTCCTTCAGTTAGATTCTTCCTCTTACGGGCAGTCTTCAGGACCAGCAATGTGTTGGTCCTCTACTAATGACCTCACCTCTCATGTGCTCTCACCCATCATTATAACCATGGTGCTTCCTGGTTAGAGGCCAACTCAGACCCACATTCATGTGTCTTGTATAACCAGAACCTTAAACTTTGCCCAGCACCACAGATCTTTCTAGGTTCCAGCACTTACTTGCATCTAGTCTGGGACAACTCACAGCACCAGAACCTGATTATGATAATCATGAGTGGCCACATGTATGTGGAATGAACCATCTAGAAAGGGCCCTTTCTAAGGAGGATATCTGCCCCCCATGGAACCATGGTATGAATGGCCTTTGAGGACCCTCCCAACACCCAAGATTCTGTGGTATTTTTCAGACATAATATAAAGTAACAAATCCTGGGTTCCTTTTTAGGGAATCACCAAGAAAGCAAACATTTAATGAAGTAAAATTACATTTATTTTTCTCTAGCATATGACTATTCTCATTCTGAAATTCTGTTTTTATATTTCTCTCATATGTTTTGTTTTGGGTTGAGGAAGCTCTTATTTTGCTGACAGGATATTCTGCTTGAGGCTAGCATATTGCTACTCAGGCATAATTCCAAATGACAAGATGATACACCAGAGAGTTCACATCCTTCTGGTCAAAGCTGACCCGCTATCATTTTATTACACATAGTAGGCACTTGGTAAATATAATGAATTGAACGGAAGCCTTTTAAAAAGTGGTTTCCTTGCTAAAGCAAATGGTTTGTGTTGGTGTTCATTACTGAAATCTGGCACAGGATGAGGAAAGGAGTTTTGTGAAGCACATTTTCTGTTTCTTCCCTCATCTATCCTCCTGTTAATGTTAAGATGACAGGTTGATGCTTTCCTATTTGTACCAAGAATTTTGACAAGAAATTATAAATTATAGACTTGGGAAATCTCAAAATATTTCTATACTTATCTAGTAAATGACATCAGCTTAGGATGTGTGAATGTGAGGAAGGGGCATGTCACATGACCTTGTCCCCTATCCCCATCCCATGGCCACACTCTGCCATGCAGGCTTGTGATATTTAATTCCTAACACAAAAGTCTCCATTTCTATGTTGTTTGATCAACAGAGGGTTTCTAAAACATTAAGAAGCCATGCATTCCCTAGTCCCCATTCCTCTCTACTGTATTACTCCTGACCTGTGTTACTTATTTTTGCTACCTGCCAGGTTTTTAGATGCTTTTCAATACACAAACCTGGTCTCAAACATGAGAGAACAGGAAATATGGCAGTGCTTATAAACTGTCACACACAGGTTTTATTTGGACTGCAATAGTACAAACATCACAAAGTTTTAAGATAGAAACAAATGTAAACTAGACGCAGTTTACTGAACAAGCTGGGATGAGAAAAAGGCAGGCAGAAAGCAACTTTCTTCTTTCTCACCACTGCCCCTTCACACTCCCTCTGTGGAATAGTTCTTCCTCACTGTTGGACATTTTTGGGGCATAGCCTCATTTCCCCCATCACTCTCAGGCATTAATGAAATATCTGACTTGTAAAATATGTAGGAAGTCAGTCCAGTCCTATATCAAGGCTTCAATTTCTCATCTAGCTTAAGTGTCCCCACTACTCCCTCCATTCCGCCATGTCAGCTGGAGACTCATTCAGGCCCAAATGCCTGAAATATAGGAGGATGAAATGGTTTCCTCAATCTTTGTCCACTCTGACTTTTATTTTCCTTCTTTATTTCTTTCCCACTCTCTACATCCTGTTTCTGACCCTCTTGAGCTGGGCTCAGGAGATGAGCAATCAGAGACAAATGCATCACAGCATTTGGGCCTTTTGTGTGTCAGAAGCCCAAGTGTAATGAGTCGTTTTTGTGGGCCCTTCACATATCTCCCCATTTGCATTTCCCTGATGTGGGAAATGTCTCCTCCTGTGGGACTTTTATGATTTTCCTGTTGTCCCCTGGATTCTGGCCCATCAACACAGACTTTCTCTCTTGGAGTATCTCCTCTCTCCAGACTCTCTGATTGAGAAAATTTCTTTTAAGGAGCTCTCAGATCACCTATTTTTGGGTGAGTTCACGTATGACCCACAGGGAAAAAAAAAAAAAACAACAAAACCATTTTGAACCTGGTGACTTTGGAAATGCAGACCATCACCGCTGAAGTCCTCTTTGCTCTACTACTCCCACCACTCCACACAGCCCTTCATCCGTAGACTTTTTCAAGAGTAGTCGGGTAGGTGCCTGAGAGCCCCAAGCTCCCGGGGATACATATCAAGCATCCCAAGTGGTTACATGAAGCCTTTCCCGCACTGGTTTGAAGCAGAGAGGAAAGCACCCCTGTGCCCTCACATTTCTCAGGGAACATACCAAGAGAGCGTCATTACCAGCTTCTCCTATATTGCCTAATGTTGGGTGATGGATGAGTGGGGCAAAAACAGGATTTGGTTCACCTCTTTCCAAGTCCTGCATAAATGATGCTGTGCCTCACGTGAGGACGCAGGAATACTCACCATCTGTTATTCTCAGCTTTTGGGTCTGAGCAACAAAACAGGACAAGTCAGTATTATTTACACAGTGAGATCCATAAAATAAAAACTCCCCTCCTGCCAAAAGCCAATCAATCTCTGCATCTACTTTGGATCCCATTCCCTTTTGACTTTTAAAGGTGGCCTGCCTTTCTTTTCTGCAGAATCTGCCCCCCATCCTTGACTGGAACAGTCCCATCAGTATCAAACACGTCCTATAATTTCCCATCTTTAAAAAACACCAGTAAGTTCTTCTTCAACCCACCTACTTCTCTAGTTATTGCAACATTTTTCTGCTCCTCTTCACGGTCAAACCTCCTAAAAGGGTTTTCTACACAAGCTGTCTCCATTCTCTGTGCCTCCAATTTACTCTTCACCCAACGTCTGACTACCACCTCTGTTACTCAGCTGAAAGTGCTCTTGTCAAAGTTAACAACCTCCATGTTGCCAAATGCAATCAACACTGTTCTCTCCTCATCTTTCTGAGTGTTTCACCAGCATGCAACCTAACTGACAAACTTCCTACTAGAAACGCTTCCCTCCTTTGTCCCCAGGATACCACACTATCCTGGATTTCCTTTTATTTGCCTCTGTCAAATTTCCTCTTCAGTCTCTCATCTTCTAGTTGACAGAGATTGTCACATTTCCCGGGACCTTCGGGGATATATCCTCTTCATAAGTCTCTCCTGGGTGACATTCTCCATTCCAATTGCTCTAAACACCATCTATATTTCCATGGATACAAAATCACTATCCCCAGTCTAGTCCTGTCTACTCTGGGCTTGCAGATTCAACTGATGTGCTGCAGCTGTCTTGCACTTAACGTGCGCAAATCAGAAGTTTCCTTTTCAAAGCTGTTTTGCTCACTCTTCCCCCATTTTCTCAGAAAACAATGCCCTTCCCCCCACTGCAAATTCCATAAAATCTGGAAAATATGCTTATTTCACCTGATAGAATATGATCACGTATTTATTGGAGATCTGTCATGTATATAGCCCTGGTTACCCACATTCCATCCTTCTCCAGTTCCTAATGATTCTATATCCAAAATATACTTCTAATGTGGCTACATCTTTCCTTTTTCCGGGCCACCACATTAGCTCAGGCTTATATCAAGTCTGGCTCAACCATCATGACTATCTTCTAACTGATGTTCTTGCTTTCATGCTGACTCCAAACTCATACCCAGTCCATTTTCCCCTGGTGGCTCAGTCTCTGCTTTTCCTTTCAATGTCAAATGTGGCTCCCACCCTCACGTACAGCTCTGAGCCGTGTACATCTCTCAGTCCTATAAACTGGCTGACTTCTTTCTTGCCTCAGGATCTTCGCACCTGCCATCCTCTTTACAAGTCTTGTTCATTCTCATCCTTCAGGCCTCAACATAAGGTCATTTCTTCAGAGATGCTGCCTCTAACCAGCTTCTATAATGTTCTCTCTATCTTGGTACTCCAGTGTTTTGTTTTTCTTTATATCTCTCATAATAATTTGTAATCATTTGCTTCTGTTTAATGTTTATGACTCCGATGGGATGGTAAATTCCACGAGAGCAGAAAACCCGTCTGGCTTGATCACAGTTGCATCCTCACCAACTACAGGGTTTGATGGATAGACAGCGCGCAAGAAAGATGACTTACATTAATGAATGCATAGGTATAAGCACATCTCACAAAGAGATATCTCACTCCCCAACTGCCTTTCCAATTGTAATGAATTTGACATCACAACATGGGAGAAACAGAAATATGTAAGAATATTGGAACCATTCATCCATTCCACAAATATTTAAGGAATATTTATTTACTATGTGCCTAGCACTGTTGTCCGGGATACATTAGCTAGCAAGATTCAAGTCTCTACCCTCATGGAGCCTTTCTATTGGTAGGGGAAATAGATCACAATATATTTAACAAATAAAGATATATTATGATCTCATTCCACAAGATCAGTAAAGTAGAGCAGGTAACAGGATAGAGAATGGCAGGAACGGGGCCATTTTAGAGCAGGTGGTTGATAAGGAAGTCCTCTCTGAAGAGGTGACATGTGACCTGAGGCTCAGGGAGAGTATTTCTGATGAGGGGGCAGCAAGTGTAAAGGCCCTGAGACAGGAACGAATTCGCAAGGTTGAACGGAAGGAAGACTGAATTCTGTAAGAGTGGGGTGAGACAAGAATGGGAAGAAGAGGTTGGAATGGTGGTCAGGGGCTGGATCGCAGGGGGTCTTAGAGGACATGGCAACAGGTTGAGATGTAATTCTAAGTGTAATAAGAAACTTTGTACGGGTTAAAGCAGGAGGGCAATATGATCTCATTGACATTGTAGACAAACTCTTCCGGCAGCTCTGTGGGAACCAACCAGAGATAACAAAGGACGTAGGAATGCCTTTAAGGAGGCCACTGTAGTAGTAGAGATGAGAGATGAACTATGGACATAGAGGAAAGTGCACAGATTGATATTCTTTGAAGACAGGATCAAGACAACTTGTTGGTGGATAGGCTGGGGGTGTGAGGCAAAGTTCAGGTAAGGTGCTAAGTTCAGGCCTGAGCCCGAGGGTGAATGAAGGTGCCATTTGCTATGAAGGCAAAGCCTGGGCAGAGCACATTTTAGGGGATGGTGAATGAAGAGTTCTGTTTTGGCCATGTTATGTTTGAACTGTACTGAAAACTGACATAAGCCAGTTTGATAATGCACAACTCTTAGATTCATTGTGGTATACAACTATAGCCACAGAAAAAGTCGAAATGGGTGAATCAGTTACTGCCCCCACAACCTCATTACCAAGTTATAATGAAAGCAAGTCTCTGATCAGATATTACCACATATGCAGACATAATGTCATTAACAAGTAGGCACAAAGCAATTTATACACCTGCTCTGTAAGCCTGATGCTGTCCCAACACACCGGCCTTCCAGTGCTCCAGTCACCACAGGCATGAGAAGTCTATTCAGCAGAAGATCATATTCCAAGGCAGGGTCAGACATCCAGAAATCCTTTGTTCTAATGGCTAAAACCAGAACTGTTTAAGAATCAAGTTTCAGGTACTATCCCTAAGTGTACAGCCCATTAGCCTTGCTAGATTCTTATACCCTGTTTTTAAGTGGGTAGGGAATGTCCCTAAAATATTTTAGCCACTTCCCATATCTTGATTACCTCTAATTTGACCTACGAAAACCCATTTCTAACATCCATTATGCTGATTAACAAGCCACTAATTTCACAAATGAAAACTCATTTTTGACTTCAGCATGCTAATTAGCAAAATGTCTGGTGTTGATCAGAGTTAAAGATAGCTGAAGTGCTTGTAGTAGCTGCCTCTGGAGAATGGCCTTTCTGCAATGAAGCCAGCTGTAGTGCAAATTCCTGATTAGAGCAACTATCTTGTAGCTTGACGTAACTAATACACACTTTTGGAGCACACTCTCTTTATTATAATATTATATATGATATAATATATATATATTGAGTTGCCTGGTAGACAGCCACATGGAGGTATCTTGCAAGTAGCTGAATAAACAAGTACAATGAACTGAAGTAATGCATTTTTTAGTCTTTGGCATATGAATGATATTTAAAGCCATGAAACTAGATGAGCTCATGCAGGGAGTAAGTAAATATGAGAAGGAAAGAGGTCCAAGGACTGACACCTGGGATACTGCAACTTCTAGGGTCCATTTAAAGGAAGAGGATTTCGCCAAGGATATCAAGAAATGGCCAGCGATGTTAGCAGGTGATCAGAAATATTTACTGACCAGCAAATTAAGTAAAAAGAGTTTCAAAAAGGGGAAATAACCACATGTAACAAATGTTTCAAGGGGCTAAGTCATGAGGATTGAGAACTGACCACTGATCATGGCTATCTTGATAAGAGTAGTTCCCATACTGTGGTGAAGATGAAATCTGAGCAGGGTGGGTTAGAGAGAATTTGAGGCAAGGAATTAGAAAGAGTTTGGACAGCTTTTGGGAGTTGCTTTCCTAGAGAGGGAAAAGGAGAAATGGAGCAGTAGTTGCAGAGTACAAGAGGTCAATGAGATCTTTGTTGAGATGGTTGGTGTTCTTACAAACTACATGAGATATTATAGCATGTTTGTATCCTGGCAGGAATGAGCCATTACAGAAGAGAAGTTCACGAAGAAGCACTCCCCGTCCTGATGCTATGCCATGGGTAGGACGCCATTCCCACCCACCGACTTCTCCCGTTAGTAAATTCTCTGCCACCAAGCTAAATTTCCATCCTAGAGAAGAACTGTAGGAGTTGATCAGTGATTTATTGAGGTGGAAAAATTTTTTTCCAGAAGATTTAGAATTCTAAAATAATAGACTGCCAAGGAAGACAAACTCCAGTTTTTACACCTCTAGACCATGGGCCAGGAGTGGAGAGACCACCTCTGTTATCCGTTGTCTGTGGTTTTGCCTGAGGAATGTTCTAATTGGCTCGATCCCTGAGTCCCAGACCCTTTCTTTTTCTTTTTTTTTTTTTTTAAAGATTTTATTTATTTATTCGACAGAGACAGAGACAGCCAGAGAGAGAGGGAACACAAGCAGGGGGAGGGGGAGGGAAAGAAGCAGGCGCACCGTGGAGAAGCCCGATGTGGGGCTCGACCCCACAACGCCGGGACCACGCCCTGAGCCGAAGGCAGACGCCCAACCACTGTGCCACCCAGGCGCCCCCCAGACCCTTTCTGACCACCTGTTATATGAGCCTCAGCAACTGCAGAAACCACCCCTGGTAACAAATTCAGGAATCTGCCAGGGTCAGAGTGATTGTGAAGAGAAGAAACATCCAAGCATGAACCAGAGAGAGGAACGCCATGCTCCAGTGAGTGGGTGCTGAGGCTCTCTTCTTGAGAGCATAAGTCTCAGATTATTAATTTAGAAGGCTCTGTGCAAAGGATAAAAACACAGCAGACCCAGACAAGCCCTGGAGTAGGGAAGCTTAATGCAACTGGGATCTCTGGCCCTCTGGCCGGGGGTTGGCTGTGCACTGTTAGCCTTACTCTCCCATGGTGATTTATTCCTATGTAGCAGTGACCCTGACTAGGGACTTCAGGAGCAAATGTGACCTCCAAAGCCTCCCTCTAGTTCCCTAGCTCTGCATCCATGTCCAGTTTGATTTAGCCAGGAACTCAGTATCTCTCACCTGAAACTTTGTAGCTGTCTTCTTCCTGCTAGCCTCTCCACTCCCTACACTTCTGTTTATGGAGTTAACCATCCCAAGAGAAATCTGATCCAGCATTCCCAGCTGTATAATAAAAACTGCCCTTTGTTCTCCATTGTTTGCAGATGGAAAACAAATGCCTGACTAAGGATGCAAGACCCATCCTAGATTGCCCCCACCTTTGAAAAATCCTCTTTGCATCTTTCCACTTTTCTGCCGTGAAACTACCAGTCCATGCATCAAACACGTCAAGTCCTTGGTGCAAGGTCAAAGACACAAGCTAACTCCTTCGCTGGAAATGCACTTTGACCTTTCTCTGGTGAGCGCTTATTCATCCATCAACACCAGCTTACATGTCATTCCCCCTCTGAATCCTATGCTGTGGACCTTGTTGGCTACCCATCCAGCCTCCAGTCTCTTCCTCCTTTACCACTTCCTATACCACACATACTACTCAAGAGAAGCTCATGTCAGGGAAAGGGTCTTTTTGCCAAAGCCCATCATAAGAAACTCCTTCCTTTACAATGTCTCAGGTAGATTTTATTGTCCTAGGAAGGGGTACACGACCTGAAGTGACTGAAGGGAAGACATTTTGTTTCACAGTTTGAACAGAGGTTTCTCTCTCTCTCCTCTCAGACACACACAAGGAAGCTGCTGGCCATCATCTTGCAACCATCAGGGAAGCTGAGGTCAAATTCAGGCCACAAAAGAGACTGGAGTGGGGAGGAGCAGAACAATGGAGCGGGTGCCCTAGCCAGACTGTAACTTTTACCACTATGACCTGGACACTGTGTTTTGTGAGATAATAAATCCTGAGTTGGGTTTGCTGGTACTTGCAGCTGAACACCGCCTACTTCATGCATCCACTCTGACTTGCCTAGAGAATTTGCATTCCTTGATGTCCCCCTCCCACAGGACTTTGTCAGAGCACATTCATATTTCTCTCTCCACAGACTGACTTCACTGATATCTTGTATCTGTAGTGTCTTGAACAGGTCCCAGCACACCATAGGTAGCTAGATGTAGAAAGTATGAACAAATGAATGAATGACTCCCTTGGCAATCCCAAAAGCCAATCCACTGAGTCACAAGTTAAGAAGAAGTTAACAAATAAGAAACAAAGAGAGGAAAGAGCCTTTTTCAGAGAGAACAGGGTAATACCTAAAGAGATGTCAGTGTTTTGGATTAATTAGTGCCTTTAAATTCAGTTTCCTATTGTGTCCCTACTTGCAAAAGGGAGAGGAAATTACAGTAAAATTATGACAGGGAATCTACTTAAGAGCTTACATAGAGTACAGATTTCTTGTAGGTTCAAATCTTATCTCCAGTACTTACCAGCAATTGACCTTGAGCAACCTCTCTGAGCTTCACTTTCTTCTCTATAATATCAGGATGATAATTTCTCACAGGGTTTCTTGAGGCTTAAACAAGGTTAAAATAAAGAGAACCCATCGCAGTACCTGGGCCAGAATAAATACCTAAGATCATCCAGGAAAGTGTGGGAGTTGGGCAGGTTATCATATATTTGCTTGTTTTAATTGAGAAAGGTTTCCTTAACAGAGAAGCTTGCAACTATCATTCTCTTATAGCTAAGATTCTCAGTGTCTGTCTCCACTTGTATCTGAGTTTAGCCCAGATAGGATTGTAGAAATGCAGGCAGGACATTCCTTATGTCGTGACAGGAGCCCTGTAGTTCGCTAGTTAAATTGGAACAGAAGAGGTAGACAGCAGCTCAAGTCAGAAGCACAGGCTGGTAAGGGCTTTTGGCTGAGCCCCTCCTCTGGCTGGGGTAGCTGTTTCCCATCTTGTGTTCAGTGGTGGGGGTGTTACCACTCCCATCTTCAGGAGAAGAGCTCCTAGGCTTAGGGGCGTAAGAACCTCCCCAGTCACATGGTTAGCCAGGGGCAGGGTTTCTAATCCATGTCCACTGGGTTTGAGACTAAGAAGGAGGCCAGAGAGCCCAAGAATGAGAGGGTCTGGGGTCCCAGCACACCCAGTACAAGAGCAGGGAAGTAAGGCGACACAGTGTTTATTTGCATTTCCTCCTCTCTGTCCTGAGAGAGAATGATCTATTAGTAATTTAATTCCTTCCCTGCAGTCCATGCAACATCATTCTCTGACAATGTGCATTCAGGCCAGTCCACAGGGGGATGAGAAAAAATGACGTAGGGCTCTCAGAAATCATGTTCCTTACATGAAAATAGATCAGGCAGTGGGAGGGGGCGATCTGAAAATAGCCTGAGGGAGTGAGAGACAAAACATGTGAAACAGCAAGAGGGAGGCTGAGACAACTGTGATGTGCGGAAGAAAGGGCAGGATGCAGAGAGGAGCCGATGAAGTGAAGAGACGGGATGGTTCTTTTCGGGATGCTCCTCCACCATCCATTCATCCCCTCAGGCAGAATCATTCCTAAAAAGACAGGGTGTTTTACATTATGCCAACTTAGTTATAGTACCACTTCCTCAGTGGTCTACCTGCCCTTCCAGGAACATCTGAAGGAAATATATAAGGAGACAGATGGATTGATAGATAACATTTCCCCTAGATTTGACATTAATGCGTTTATTATATAAAATTTGGAAAGCGCAGAAAAGCATCATGAATAAAATCACATATCCCTCCTCATAGATACAATCATTACTAGTATTTTAAATGTTGATTCCAGGCTTTGTGTATGTGTGTCCTGAGATCTCAAGTCCATGGTGTTGCAACATAGCAAAAGAAACTTACGAGATCTCCAAATTCTTCAACAGACACACGCTCCCGAGCCTCCTGAAGTCTCCAGAGCCACCTCTGTTCTAGCTGTCAGCAGGTGCCTAGCTTCTCAAAGACTGTGAGCCTTCAGTCATGCCGTCTCTAACGCATCGTAAAGTGGATTTTAAAAGATTAGTTAAAGCCGCACATCACTCTGTCACCTCGTTTCTCATCTCTCTCTTCAAACGATCATCTTTATAGGCTGATGCCATGCCCATCTCTAACTCATTACTATTTTAAAATGTTCGTGTATATATAATTTTATATTTTTATTAATTCTTGCATCATTTATTTAATTACATATGTTGATGAATTGCATAATTACATATATAATTAATAATTGCTTGATTTGAAATCTTGCTTCATTTTCCGTGCCCCCCCACAGCTGCAGCCCCCCAGTGAACATTATCGGTAGTTCTCTCCAGGTTCATTCTCCAGTTTCTCCAGAAAAGACTACCAGTTTCTTTTCCAGACCTGCTGGAGTTCTGGGAGATAAATGGGGAAAGGAGGCTAGTGCTCTACTTTTCAAAAAGCAGGCTTGTACTTATTCCGTGGGTTTTAGCAATCACCCCTCCACCTCTGCTGTCCACAGCATGGGAGAGAAAGCTGGGATTGTAGCTGCTCTTTACAGGACCTGCATGCAGCAGTCTCATTTCCAGCCCATCCTCTCAGGCCCGCTATGGTCCTGTATGAATGGACTCAATTCTGCACCTCTCCCTTCATCCACGCCCTCTGGCACTTGACTGCAGCTCCTCTCACTAAAGACCCAGATCTTTTCTCACCTCTTGAATTTTAGCCTTGGTTATGGGACTTGCTTTTGCCAATAGAATGAGGTGTGAGTGACCATGTGCCAATGATGAGCCTGGTCCTGAAGAGGTCTAGCATTTTTCACTTGTGTTCCCATTTCTCTGTCCTCATTATGAGTGAGGCACAGGCGTGCTAGTGCACTGGCCTTGGGGAATGGATGCGAGACTTCTGGAGCAGAGAGGCCCCCGCTGGGGAGCCCTGGCCAAGCCCAGCCTGGAGAAAAGCCCCAGCTGACCCACAAACACAGGAGCCTGCCCATTAATCTTCATAAGTGGGAATAACAAAAGGTTACTGTATACTGTGGTTTATATTGCCACACCTTATTATTGTGACTATAGCTAATCAATGACCCTGTCCCTCTGACACCTAAGGTCTTCCACGGGGCTGAGGGAGGGTGGGAATATCACCTATTTTCTCTGTCATCTTCTTTTCAAACATTTACCATTCCTCCATAGAATTCATCTGATGTTCATGTTCAAAATTTTGTTAACATCTCTCTTTTGCTGTCTTTCATTCTCCTGTTCTCTTTGTCTTTCTTAACTTTACCTGTTTTACCCCTTTATTGTCATTTTACAGGATTATTCCAGGGTGGGGGAAAGAAGAGAAAAATACATGTGTTTAATCAGAAGTCCCTCTTTCCTAAAACACTCTGCTTTTTTGGTATGACAGAAGCCAGGCTATAGTTCACTGAACAGTTTTCATTTTTCTCCTGGGTACAGCCCTCCCAGCTGCTTGCATCTAAGTTCTGGCCAACAGAATGTGAGCAGAAATGATTTATGTCACTTTCCTGACTCTCTCCTTTCCTGGCTATCTGATATTGGTCGCAATTATTGTTTAGTCTTTAGATAACAATATCGGAGGGAATTTTAGCTGTGCTGGGAAGGGAATGAACACCCTCCATACATGCACACGTGAAATTTTGTACCTCGCTTTTTTGGGGGAGAGGAAGAGTCCTTCTTTATTCATGTAATACACAAAGGCATGCTGGTAGGTGGGTGCATGACACTGATAATGTTGTTTGGAAGTTAAATATGGAAAGAAAGATGTGTTTGGCCATTGAGAGCCCAAAGGGGTAGACTGTACCAAATGTTATTTATTAAACTTTGCACCTCTGCAGCCATTCTCAGTTCTTCGCTCTATTTAAGGGTATAAAGCCTAAAATAACATTTTTTCAGACTTACTTAAAAGACAGTTTCTAATTAGATTCTCCTAATTAGAGGCACTGCTCTGACTTCCCTGACTCCCTCAGGAGGTAGGGAAGTCCAGACTATATGCTGTACTAAGGAGTGGGGGGACACCACTGAGAGACACTACTTTCTCTTGACTGGTTCTTGGCAGTCCAACTGATCAAGTGACTCAAGGGAACCCACATTTCTTTTACCTTCTCCCATGGGTTATGGAACTTCTGGACCCAGAGATCTCGCCATGCGCTTTCCATGTCCACTACGCAGCTTTGTTCATCTTGAGTGCAAATGTATGCTTTCAACAATCACAGCACAACGGTACTGGAGAAGCATGGAGGTGATAGGATGACTCCGAGGTTCCCTGCCAAGATGACTGGCCCCAAACATGGGACAAACAGCAAGGATACTTCTGGAAGAAAAAGCCCCTCACCTATTCAAAATGAAACTGCCCCCTGGGGGAATTCAGTTGACCATTACTAATCATCTTCCAGTGTCTCCTAAAGTGATGTCAGTGACTAGTCTCACAGCTCTTGGGATTGAAATGGTACAGGTCTCTGACAGTGGGATATAGTGTAGAGACACATTTGGAATTAGAAGGTAGACTGAGAGCATTTTCTGTAGGACTCCAGCAAAGATCCATGGAAACTGGCTGTAAACCAGGGCTTCAGTCAGTCAAGTTTTAGATCTCAGTAACCTGTTCATATCAGGTGGGGCTAGTGCTTTATCAACCATAAACTGAGCTGGCAGAATTAGACTAGAGCAAAGTTCCACCATTCACACATTATTGAATAAAGGCCACTATTACGCCAGGTGATGGGTCAATTCTTTCTCACTCAGATAATTTAAAAGTCCCACAGCTCAAGCGTTCGAGTCTAGTATTTGGCCCTGCTAAATTTCTGAGTCTTGACCTAGAATGTAACACGCAATGAGGAATTTGAATATCTGCTACAATGCCTACATCCAAGAGTTAGTTCCTCCCTTCCTCCCTTCCTTTCCCTTTCTTTCCTTCCCTCCTTCCCTTCCTTCCTTCCTTCCCTCCTTCCCTTCCTTTCTTCCTTCCTTCCTTTCTTCCTTCCCTCCTTCCCTTCCTTTCTTCCTTCCTTCCTTCCTTCCTTCCTTCCTTCCTTCCTTCCTTCCTTCCCTCCCTCCTTCCCTCCTTCCTTTTCTTTCTTTCTTTTTCTTTCTTTCTTTCTTTCTTTCTTTCTTTCTTTCTTTCTTTCTCTTTCTTTCTTTCTTTCTCCCTTTCTTTCTTTCCGTTCCTCCCTCCCTCCTTCCATCCCTCCCTTCCTTCCTTCTCCCCTCCCCCACCCCAAGGACTGATGCTCTGACAAGCCTAGTATGGTCACTGGCTTGCTGCTTGCCCTATTTTTCATGGTACTCAGTATTCAATTCTGGTCTTTTCCTCTCCCCACACTCTCCCTTGATGACATCATCCATTTTCATGGTTCTGAATGTCATCTATATGCTGCTGCTCTCCAACTATATGCTGTGCTTGTACTTCAACTTCTCGAGCCTCAGCAACTGCATCCCCAAGCCCTCAGATGTGTATCTCCATCTGAACGCCTCGCAAACATCTCAGATTTGACATGTCCCAAACGAGAACACTTGATTTCTTTTTCTACTACTACTACCATTTGATAAGCCATTCTTCTACCAGTCATATGGATATCATCATCTCTCACCTGGAACACAAATTCCATCTTTTCCCTCCACTACCCCATTCTTATAGTAGACAAAGTGATCCTTCAAAATGTAAACCAGATTTGTATTTTCATGATGGCTTCTCATGTAATTATTAACAAATTCATCAGTCATTTGGAGAATGTTTTCAACTAACTTCTTCTTTTTTTTTTTAAAGATTTTATTTATTTATTCGACAGAGATAGAGACAGCCAGCGAGAGAGGGAACACAAGCAGAGGGAGTGGGAGAGGAAGAAGCAGGCTCCTAGCAGAAGAGCCTGATGTGGCTCAATCCTATAACGCCGGGATCACGCCCTGAGCCGAAGGCAGACGCTTAACCGCTGTGCCACCCAGGCGCCCCTCAACTAACTTCTTAAAAAAGAATTAGTGGGTAGTATATTTACTAGTGAATATGAAAAAGTTTTGAATTAACTGTTTGGTTAGATAGAAAATTTGGGCTAATAATCTTTCTTCTAATAGCTACCAAAATTCCAGGTATTGCTCCATTGTCTTCTAGCATTTATTGTTGAGGAAAGCAAGTTGTCACCAGTCTAATAATAATGCTTCTGTAGATATGCTCTCCATTTGTTTTAGTCCTTTTGTCAGAGGTACTCATAGGACTTTCCACCTTCTTCATAATTCAAAAATTGTGCCTGACTGTATCTAGGTATTGTAATAATTTTTATTAATTTTACCTAAAAAGTGAGAAATTTTGGTTGTTACAATGTGAGATCTTTTCTCAAATCAAGAAACATTTCCAATAATATCTTCCCTAATTCAATCTTGTTCTAATGGTTTGGTTCCAAAAGAAGCACTTTTAATTATCTGGTAAAGCTGCTGCTTTCTATCTTCTATATTCATAATCTTCTTTCTCATTTTCCTCCAACTATAATGAGGGTTTTTATTGAAATAGAAGAGCAAAGGAGGAGGAGAGAAGAGCTAGAAGATGGGTATCTCCTCTGAGCAGACCAATTAGATAAACGCACTGCCTCAGGGAGGACAGAGCCCTGAAGGTAAACAGAAGGTACCTTTGGTTGGACATAACCTTATGCCAAAGAACACAGCTTTGGGAATGGGGAAAGGACTGGATTCCAGCTCCTACTTGCGTTCTGGGACCTGTGCTATGCACAAAACGTGTGCGTGTACCTGGCAGCTCTGGTTCCAGTCTCTCCTAAGGCATGAGATATCACTTCATGATTTGGTTGTATGAATAAATAAACCTTTTGTTTGTTTGTTTAAAATAATTCTATCACTCACAGCTAAATGAAACTGGTAGGTCTGTACATCTGATATAATCATTCCTTCAAATGCTAGCAAACAAGCTACCGAGAGTACTGGAGTCAGTGATTGGCTGAGGCAGAATAGGAAGTCTGAGAATAGCTGTTGTGGATACAGCCTTAGGTAGCCTTACTAGTGGGCCCAGAATACGTTAAGGAGTAACCTGTGAGCTGAGGTTACACATATCCACCAAAGAACTGGCTATCGGGACGACTTCCTGAGATACCATCTCACAGTATCTTAGGGTTGGGAATGAAGGCCATTTCCTTGGTTACAGGGACCAACTTAATAAGATAAAATGTATTTATATCACCTTGAACATTCAGAAGGGAAAGGACTTAAAAACAGACCTTCCAGCCACAATGGAGGCCTTTCCTGGTTACTACTTAGGCCTAGTCAATCAGTCTAGTCTCTGGGCCCCTGCCTTTTCCCAGTATGAGGGGGAGGAACATTGTGCAAAAATCCAGTCTGACCCTTTCTGTCAACAGTTGAAGGAAGGAAGGAAGGAACGAGGGAAGGAAGGAAGGAGGGAAGGAAGGAAGGAAGGAAGGAAGGAAGGAAGGAAGGAAGGAAGGAAGGAAAGAAGGGAGGGAGGAAGACATTCACAATAAGGTTAAAATATTGATATCAGATTACATGCAATTCCTCTCAGAGATAGCTTACCTTATAAATAAGGAGGGGGGATGCCAAGCTACTGGAATTAAGCTAAAAATATAAACTCCTTGAAGGAGCTAAATCTAATTAGTTTTTGTATCCCTTGTGCTTAGAATAGTACATAGCACAAAGTAGGTTTCCTGAGTGGGAAAAGCCATGTTGAACACACCAGCATGAGCTGGGGAGTAACTATAGCGGTGCCTACACAATATCCCTAAAACCACGCCTCCTCAGTGAAGCTACCCATGCCCATTCCTCAGAGGCAGTTGATTTGTCCCTTGTGTTCTCAACAGACTGTCCACATCTCCATTAGCACTTATTATATCTACTGCAATATTTTCCTCCGTGTATGTCCTCATTAGTTTATGAGTTTTTTATCTTTGTATGCTTAGCACCTGTCCACTAGAAGAGCGTATTAATCATAAATAAATTAACTAACAAATGAAAGAAGGGAGGGAACAAAGGTAGGCAGTCAGGCATATAACACATATAAAGAGACAGCAGAGCTCATGTCACTCCGAGAGTTGAGTTGTGGAGTTTGGGCTGCAGTGGCTGACTCGGAGCACCCTTCTCACAAGTCTGTTAAAATGAAGAAATGAAAGCAATCCATTGCTTGGAAAGCTTGGAAAGCTGTGACGATTAGCTTTTGCTGTGTAAAAATTCTTGCTACTTGGAAAGCTGTGACGATTAGCTTTTGCTGTGTAAAAATTCTTGCTACTCCCAATATTAATGGCTTAAAACAACCCAAACAGCCATTTATTTAGCTGTCCGGTTTATAGGTTGACTGATCTAGATTGGGCTTAATAGAGATGTTTGGCTAGTCTTGACTTGGCTCCCTTGTATGCCTATGGCTAGGTAGAGGTCAGCTGACATAGGCTAGGTAAGGCTGGGAATGTGTACTCCATGTGCCTCTAAGCATCATCCTAGAATCAGAAGGATAAACCAGCCTTGCTCACCTCATGGAGATGGCAGAGGCAGAAGTGCAAGCCCAATTTTGCAAGCATTTTCAAGGCTCTGCGTGAGTTACATCTGCTATCTCATTGACCAAAAGGATGAAGAACTTTGGGGCCATTAATGCAATCTACCTAATTGCATTAATCCAATTGACTAATCTAATGAAGAGTCTCTTCATCTCTGTTAGAGCAAATAATTATTTTAAAAAGCACATCAAAGACATACCATTGTTTGGCACAGACATAAACACTTGTGGGCAAAAAAAAATTTCTAGAGCTTTCCTAGAAAGTCAAATCACCAATCACAAAGTTAAATCTCCTTATATAAAGCCAGAGGTGGTAATATATTGGTCAATAACTTGCTAGGTCCAAGATTTCACCCTACTTGCATGCTCACAAGTTAGGCTGCCATAGCTGCATGGATATTGGCAGAAGACATGAAACTTCTGTTTCAAAAACTAAAGACATTTTATTACTCACAGTAATAGCAGTAACCAGAATATCATCATTTTTGTATCAATTCCCTGAGGCCAATTCCCATTAAGCAATGCTTACAGGGAAAGTGATACCTGTGTACTCAGTGTGTTGCATTACTGGAAAAGGAAACTGAACTTAAACCCAAATATTACATAATAGATAGGAAGCGTGCCTGCCCTAGCTATGGAAAGAGGCACTATCTCCATCTTCCAAGGCTCTGGCTATACAACATTACTGAACAGATAGGAATAGGGGTGCCTGAGTGGCTCCGTCGGTTAGGTGTCTGGCTCTCGGTTTCGGTTCAAGTCATGATCTCAGGGTCATGAAATTGAACCCTGTGTTGGGCTTTGCACCGGGCATGCAGTCTGCTTAAGAGTCTCTCTCTCCTCTGCCCCTCCCCACTTTCTCTCTAAAAAAGGGAGGAAAAAAAAGATAGGAATAAAGGCAGTTAGTTCTTCTTCTCACAAAATGTATGAAAATACAAGAGATTACATAACATAAAATATCATTTTGGCCCTTCTGTGTTGGCCTTGGCCGGAGCTAGGATTCATGTAGGGACTTAATTTCTGGTTTTGGTATGTACACTAGCTGTGGACCCGGAACACGTGCACAGACAAAATAGTATAGGGCAAATATCAGTCAACTGCCATCCTACAATCTATGTTCACTAACTCTGAGTCCATGCTCTGCCGTGGGATGGCTGGATAGCTGAAAGCAAAAGCTTATCTTTGAGTCTCAGTTACCCCACCTATAAAATAAAGGGTAAGGTCAACACTGCTTTTGCGCCTGTTAGATCCTCTGCCCTGGGTTATAGTACACTCTCCCAGCAGCCGTGAGTGTTACCTGGTGATCCTCTCCAGAGAACTGCCCTCAGAAGTCACCAAGATGGTAAGTCACACCCACCCGTGCTGTGGGGGAGCAGACAATGACTGATGGAAGGGAAAGCAGCAAACCAAAAATGACCACTTTTCTTCAAGGTAGAACAACTCCACGGTGCAATTCATATTCCAGAGCTCCTGTGAAATCAACCTGAGACCAAATGCTTGCTTAGCTCTTTCCCCTGCCCTATCTTACTTCCCTCATTCCCTTTCTTCTGAGAGCATTCCTCTCTATAAATCATGTGCACTCAAATCCCTGACTTAGGCTCTGCTTTTAGGAAACCCAACTCAAGACAGAGAATAATAGCTGGCCCAGAGGGCTGTGATAAAAGATATAGTTCAGAAGAAAAGAGTTGTAGCAGTTTTCCCACCATTTCTGACTCTAGCTCCCAGATTATTTTGCACCCTGTCCTGGTTCATGTGGTAATCTTCCCACTTAAGCTCATCTTTCTTGTTCCACCAGGCTCGAAGGTGTTCCAGACCCCTACATTTTGTTTATTTATTTATTTTTCCTTCCTTCCTTCCTTCCTTTTCTTTCTCCCTTTTCTTCCCTCCCTTCCTTCCTCCCTTCCTCCCTTCCTTCCTTCCTTCCTTCCTTCCTTCCTTCCTTCCTTCCTTCCTTCCTTCCTTCCTTCCAGATTTTATTTATTTATTTGCCAGAGAGAGAGTAAAAGCAGGGGGAGTGGCAGGCAGAGGGAGAAGCAGGCTTCCTGCTGAGCAAGGAACCCTATGCGGGACTCGATCCCAGGACCCTGGGATCATGACCTGAGCTGAAGGCAGATGCTTAACTGACTGAGCCACCCAGGGCGTCCCCCTACCTTCTGTTTAGATGGTCATAGTCTATGACAGGCCACATCATGCTCTGTGGCAACCTATAGCAGCAAAATTCTGGGTCATTCAGAGAAGTTGGATAGCCTCCAAACAAAACCATGTGACCTGCAGGGATGTGTATGTGTGTGTGTGTGTGTGTGAGAGAGAGAGAGAGAACCTGAAACATTCCCTGCCACAGCAGTGCATATAACCACAGTACAGACAACATTAAGTCAAAAATAATTTGCCAGGCTGAGCCTGGGAATGATGTCAGGAAGACAGTTATTCACTGGGACTGCTCTTAGCTTTCAGGTCACTGCACTTATCTGCTGCAACTCTAACTTACATGAAAATCTATCCGGATATGTACCAACAATGCCCTAGGCAATGCCAATGCCCAGAAAGCTGCCTGCCATTTTCACTGGCACTGATGCCATCGTTAGTGCTAAGCTGCTGCTTCGGGATAAATCAGCTTCCCCTTTGGTTGCAGAGAGTCAGCCGTTTCTTATCCTATGTGGTAAACCGCTTGGGTATAAGTATGAAACCAGATACGTGGTACCAAAACTTCGAGCCATTTTTACAGTTCCTTAATTTCTGCTTCCAGCACCACTCTGAACTCCAAAATGAGTTCATATGACCTTCTTTTGCTATGGTAAATGGCTGACCCATCCCCAGAACTTGTCTTTGCTGCTACATTCCTGCTTAGAAACTGCTCTTTTGACAGCCCACGGAATGGGAGAATATATTTGCAAAGGACACCACAGATAAAGGACTGGTATCCAAGATCTACAAAGAACTTCTCAAACTCAATACACGAGAAACAAATAAACAAATCATAAAATGGGCAGAAGATATGAACAGACACTTTTCCAATGAAGACATACAAATGGCTAACAGACACATGAAAAAATGTTCAAAATCATTAGCCATCAGGGAAATTCAAATCAAAACCACACTGAGATACCACCTTACGCCAGTTAGAATGGCAAAGATAGACAAGGCAAGAAACAACAATTGTTGGAGAGGATGTGGAGAAAGGGGATCCCTCCTACATTGTTGGTGGGAATGCAAGTTGGTACAGCCACTCTGGAAAACAGTGTGGAGGTCCCTTAAAAAGTTAAAAATTGAACTACCCTATGACCCAGCCATTGCACTACTGGGTGTTTACCCCAAAGATACAGACGTAGTAAAGAGAAGGGCCATATGCACCCCAATGTTCATAGCTGCATTGTCCACAATAGCCAAATCATGGAAGGAGCCGAGATGCCCTTCAACAGATGACTGGATTAAGAAGCTGTGGTCCATATATACAATGGAATATTACTCAGCTATCAGAAAGAACGAATTCTCAACATTTGCTGCAACATGGACGGCACTGGAGGAGATAATGCTAAGTGAAATAAGTCAAGCAGAGAAAGACAATTATCATATGATTTCTCTCATCTATGGAACATAAGAACTAGGATGATCGGTAGGGGAAGAAAGGGATAAAGAAAAGGGGGGTAATCAGAAGGGGGAATGAAACATGAGAGACTATGGACTATGAGAAACAAACTGAAGACTTCAGAGGGGAGGGGGTGGGGGAATGGGATAGACTGGTGATGGGTAGTAAGGAGGGCACGTATTGCATGGTGCACTGGGTGTTATACGCAACTAATGAAGCATCAAACTTTACATCGGAATCTGGGGATGTACTGTATGGTGATTCACATAATATAATAAAATAAAAAAAATAAAAAAATAAAAAAAAGAAACTGCTCTTTTGCCCTCCACCTTCCCACCTGCTACTTCTCCCTTGAGTTCAATCAGCCCATTAGACTTAGGTTGTGCTTTTTCTTCTGACACTTTTGCCATCTAAATAAAGACTCTTCTGGACACCATGTACTGAACCCTTCAATATACTACTTTGATTGACAGCATTTTTTATTAGTACAGAAGCAATGTCCCCAAAGTCAAACTAGTCACGGGTGAGTCACAAAAGTCCAGCTCAGATCCACTACTCCATCCTGCCCCCACATCCCCAACATGTGCAGACAGGGCTATGCTTCGTCTACTAGCCAAAAAAGGCAGAGAAGTGGTATAATCAGCTAGATCATCAGGGCAAAGTTCTTCTCTCGTACACAGGCATGTATGTCCAACAGGGTCTCCAATCAAGCACAAGTAATATAGCATAAAAATGGGAATGGAGTCACATCGTATCCATCCTAATAGATTTGGGAAGAATATCTGGCTTCTCAACAGAGTCTCATTTTAGAAGCGCAGAAGCCAGTCCCCAGAATGCAAATGCTTCTACTTAAAATGTTCTTTTGACTCAACGAGGCAGCATCTGCATATTGGGAGACCTGCTAGCACAAATTTATTTCCGAAGAGAAGAAGAAATTTGCAAGCAATTGGTGCTCAGAGTCATCTTACTTCCCAGTGCCTCAAAGGGAACGAGACAGGCACAGATGCTGCTCCAGTGCTTCCTCATTTAGAACATTTGAATCATCAGAACACTGATGCATTTACTTGCCACTCTGAAATGTTGGGGTTTTTTTAATCTAAAAATATTTATTCTTTTGTCGGGCCTTAGAAAACCAAGTTTTGAGAGCCCCACTCTCCCCGTCCCCATTTCTGTAAACATTCATAACAATTCACAAGTGGTCAAGTATAAATAAATATATAGACTATTCGGTGGAAACCAACACAAGTGACAAAGGTTTCAGAATCTTGTTCCGGTAGTCAAGGACAAGAATTAAAAGTAAAACAACCGCCTTCACATCTAGTAACAAGGCAAGGAACTGTCACTGGAGAAGCTGCCTCGGAGGCATCAACATACAGTGGAAGGGCTTTTCTTTCATCTCATTGCACTTTGGTGTGTGAGCATGGCTAATATCCAAATCAAGGCACCTATTTAAGCTGTCGAGAAGACGACATGTGTCCGTATCAGCCTGGAAACTAGAAAGGATCATGAAATATTGATGAGATTGTAATAATAGAAGGTGACAGTTGGTAGAGTCTGGAAAGAGAACAGAGTGTGCACCACTGTCCAAGACAAAATGACACTGTCAATGTTTACCCCCATGTTCAGTCCCCAAAGAGCTGTGTTCTAGGGAAAAGCAAGGGTGAGGCATTCTCTGTACATTTCCCGGGCAATTTCACCCACTCTTAGGGCTTCACTTAACCATACATGCTGGTGACTCTCAAATCAAGAACCAGACTTGCTGCACATTGCCACTTGGATATCCCACAGACATCTCACAATTTATAAGTCTAAAAGTCAATTCAGTGCTTTGTCTTCTATGACCAAACCTTGAAGTTCCTTCTTCCTTAACTACCACAGCCAATCAATCAAATTCTATTAATTCTTCCTCCATAAAAGGATTCAAACTCCATCTCCATTATGCATCTCTCCATCACAAATGCTACTATTTGGTTAAGGTCTATCTTATGAATTACTTCAACAGTCTTCTAAATGGTTTGCTCGCCTCCAACTTTGCCTCCATCGATGCAGGCTTCTTTCCCCCTGCCACGCAAATGACTTTTAAAACCACAAATATGATGATGTCCTTGCTTTGCAATGACTCATTATTGCCTTCAGGCTAACTCCCAAGAGCTTTATAAACTGTCCACTATCCTGCACAATGTATCCCCTCAACCACATGTTATCATTCCCCTCCTTGCACTCTACATTCTACCATCCTGGACAATTTCTAGTTTCCTGGAGAAGCTACTCCCTCTTTCTTCACCACCTGCCCTTGGCCCTTCTCTTCTCTTTTACCAAATTGGATCCTGCTCATTTTTCCAGACTCAGCTCAGACCCACCTGATCTTGAATATCTTCCCATAGCATTATTTAACATTATGTATCACATAACAGATCCCTCTGAATAACCTAGGATCTTGAAGGTAGATACCATGTCATGTGTGGCACGTAATAACAGCTCAATAGAATTATGCTCAATTTAAAACATCTGGTCTTTTGTAGAGTATGTGACATTTCTTGTAAAACTTTTCAACTCCTTTTTATCCTAAGCTTTCTGAGCAACTTCAAATTACTATTCCTGTGCCCAGTTACCTTGTTATTGGGAAGAAATCTAAATGGGGGGGGCATAAGCAACCCTAAGACTAATAATACACATTCTTCATAGTAAAAAAGAATCTGAGTTATTATTAAACTCTGTGCTTAATCACTCATCATATTATCCATTCTAGGATTGCTTCCCCCGAGATGAGCAGATGAAAGTGAGGGGCTAAAATGTCAAAGGAGAAGTCACACTTTGTACTATGACATACACCCCCAAGGCACAGGACATGTGACCCTGCCAGGATGTCTTCTTGGCCTGGCCTGAGTCCTCTGGCTAACTAGCTTTAGGTGGGCTGGTTTCATCACAAAGGGCGCAACAGAAGAGCAAGCACTGCCTAACACCGAGCAGGGACAGAAATGGTGGCTGGAAAGCCAAATGAAGCAACAGACTTGCTGTCTGCCTTCACCTCTCTGGGAACTGTTCAAAAGTTTCTGTTTGATTTCCTACTGATACAAACAGGATCTCAAAGTAAACACCTTCCACTCCTCTCACAGATGTTCAGTCAGTGGGAATCTACCGGAAACAAAGGAAGCTGTCTATCTTTTCCACACACACCTATTGGAGGGAATCTTGAGTCCTCTTTAGCATTCGGCTGGCTCTGCCCATGGTAACGCTGCAGGGGTAGCCTTTCTGGATCTGATCCTGGGCACTTGTAGAAGGTATCGAAGAAAACTACAAAAAAAAGATTTAAAAAAAATAAAAAAAGATACTACCTTCCAATGTAGAAAATTATCTCATCTGCCAATGCCAAGTCTCAGCCAGGGTCTATGGATCTATAAAGACAAGGAGCTGATAGTTTCCAACTCTACTGCTTAGGTTAAAAGAGAAACATCCTGCAATGAGGATTATTAAATATTAGTATTATCCATTCAGAGTGAGGATGCAATCTTTTATTCTGAAAAGCTATAAAAAGAGAGGTACTCTACTTGGGATGCCAATTGTTGACCTGTAGAGACAGGGCAATGAACTCTACAGGCTCATAGCTTCTCTTCCGGCTGCATGATTCTATAAATCCTTCTAATTGAAGGCTGTCAGATATACCAAGCGATTTGTATTTATTTTTCCTCTGAGGAGAAAAAAAAAAAAGCTAAAATCACTGGCAGGTGGCTCATCTAAAGTCCAAGCTTTCAGGAGAAAGAAGGCTTTTCCTAACCTTATAAGTGTCCAGTGACCATCCTGTGGACTTGACTGACACCTGCAAATGAGAGCCAAGAATAGAATTATAAATCAAAAGAACATATCTGCAGTGGCTGTTTCTCCTAACATTCACTAGAAACACACTCATGCCATCAGGCAACCTGGGTTGGTACATGGTAATAATAATGTATTTGTTGCTAAAAATTTAACACTAAGATTTTGTAAGGCGGACAGAACAAAAGACAAAAGACAATGGGAAAAATCAAAACTGCCCAAATTCCTAGAGGGAGGAGGATAATGCCAGATTCTTCTACTCCTAGGAGAAAACAGAGAGGAAGAGATATTTCAGAAAAAGAGTTCCAGTTAGTAGAAGTATGACACTCTCATTGTATGTATGTATGTATGTATGTTTTTATTTAAATTCAATTTAAGCAACATATAATGTATTATTAGTTTCAGGGGTAGAATTCAGTGACTCATCAGTTGCATACAATACTCAGTGCTCATTACTTCAAGTGCCTTCCTTAATGTCCATCACCCAGTTACCCCATTCCCCATGGACTTCCCTTCCAGCAACCCTCAGTTTGTTTCCTATAGTTAAGAGTCTCTTATGGTTTGTCTCTCTCTGTTTTCATCTTATTTTATTTTTCCTTTCCATTCCTTCCTCTATATTCATCTGTTTCTTAAATTCCACGTATGAGTGAAATCATATGGTATTTGTCTTTCTCTGACTTATTTCACTTTGCATATTTATTTATTTTTATTTTGTTATTTTATTTTTAAATTTTTAAATGAGTATGTTGGCCCACCATGTTACATTATTTCAGGTGTGCAACATAATGATTTGACAAGTTTATACATTATGCTATGCTCACATTTTAAAGCTTCATGAGGGAGGCTGTAAATAGCCAATAAAAAACAAAATTCTTAGCATTAGGAGGAGCTCACTAAATTTTAAGACATATTTATGAATGTTTGACCATGATGACTAGAGTCCTACAAAATATGAAATCATTAATATATTCTGTCCTCAGCATTGTATGTTTAATATTGCATATAGTTATTTGGATACCCTTACATCTGTTCAGTAATTACTGGCAATGAGGCAAAATATCACCGGAAAAATATTCTGCTGTTATGAGCATGTATTACTTTAAAAACATAAATTAGAGATTAAAATATATGTATCTGACAAATGTATATGAAATATTATATCCAGCTGGTAAAGGAATTTGTTTTAATAAATCCTTGAGTTTGTAATGAATCTCTGTTTCAGGATTTTCAAAGTACTTTTCTGACATTATTGGTTAATTGTCACAAAACCAAAATTTGGAAGGCAAAGGAACAAATTCAATTATCAGGTAAGGAAACAGAGTGTTGACCTGAAATCACTGGTTTTGCTTCTCCCTCAGTAAGATGGGGTCTTGGAAGAACAATAACTGGGAGGTTGAAGAGAAGACCATTCTATCTCTAGGTAACCTGTTCTGCCACTTTCCCCAATTTCCAAGAACTTAGAAACCTGCTTTAAAGATTTGGAAATCCTGAACAAGTTCTTAATCAGTCCAGAAGGTATGACCCTACTTTGGAGATCTATGCCAAACCCTTGCCTCTCTTATAGTCTGTGCCCAATCATCACACTATTCCACAGCAGCTAAGAACCCACAGCCACAGAATGGCTAAATAAACTCTAGGAATGTTTTACTGTATAAGTCTATGCAGCAGTTATAAATAACAACAAAATCCAAGTGTATTGACATATAAAGATCTTTGAGACATATTGCTGCATTAGAAAAAGCATGTTACAGCATGATATATACATTATGACATTATTAATGTTAAAAAACACAAATAACACTATATCTTGCACATAACAGATCAAGTCAGATTGAAAAATCTGATTCACTGCAATACAGATATGGAATCGCTTTGTTATTTTTTCAATCACTACATTTAACCATGCTGAATCTCCCCTTTCTAACCCTTAATGATATGCAGGACAGATCCCATATCTTTCCAATTACTTTCACATATTAAACAGTCTAGGTTAATCTTCTCCATTTATCCTGGTTTAAATAATCTATCTCACACCTTTCCTCCTACCTAGCTGAGTCTGACCCCAGCTGGAGGACCTGAGGGGAGGATGCCTATTCTTTTGCTGCTTGTCTTCCTCCTCCCTCTTCTAGGTCTCTCTCTCCCCTGCAGTGATCAGGAGTAGAGAGGTGGAACTGGAGTCTTTGTGCCTTTGAGGTCCTCTCTTGGTTGACACTGTCAGGCCTTTGATGCCATTGAACTGGCAGGCATCTTTTTTGAGGACCATGAGTGAATTCTTCTTGAAACAGATGAAAAGCTCTGATTTGACCTCCCTTGACCCACCTTCCTAGAGGTTCAAACCCCATTCCCTTGCTGACAGCGTCTCTTCTTGTGGAAGTCAGCCATTGCAGTCAGGGTAACAACAAGAATGTTCAAGCTACCTTCCTCCATGTCCACTTGAGGCACAGAAACTCCTTTATCCTTGCCAAACCAAACAATATGTAGCTGCTTCATTTTTCTCCTCTCTACCCAGTTCTCTTTTCACCCTGCTCAAACAGGTGTTGAGTGAAGACCAGCAAGTTCACTCCTTAAGCAGATGTCAAACTAGGGCATTAGAGGCCAGGTTCTTCTTCTTGCTGACATTCTTCAAATATATAAGTGGGGTTCTCTTGGAGACCTCCTCCTCTGGCTTGAGGGTTAGGCTAAAGCACTTCATCTGATGCCCCATAGAGATGAAAGGGAAGACTCACAGTATTCTCTCTTTAAACCAACAAATCATACCTTCACTTCCTTTCTTATACATCTGGTGGAGAAATCTACAGGGTGATGGTAGCAGAGTCAGTTCTACTGCTTCTTACAGAATCCTGCAGGGAGGTTCCCAAAGACTCCTCAGCTGCACTCCCATTCATCATCCTGTTACACACAGCCATATTTAGTAAAAACTAATTGATTGACAGTGCTCTCCTCTGGGTAGGGACATGGGATGATGGGCAATGGTAAATGGGCTTTAGTTTGTATTATTTTGTAGAGAAAATGTTTTCATATATTTCATTCATTAATTCAAAAGAACATCGACTGATTATAGAGATCCCATGGATGGTCTAACCAAGGCAACCAAAGTCAGAATCTCAATCCTGACCACCATATTGAGCTGAGGATCAATGACTCTATACTGATAAAGCTTCTCAAAGTTTGACTGAGGAGTTGCACTCTCTCCAAGAGAATAACTGGCAAGTGGAGCCACAAAACACAGCACAGACTCTTCACCCACGTTTCTGCTAATGGGACACAGACTACAAGTCATTGTTCCCTCCAGGTTCCACCTGCTACAAGTCTGTGTGATCATCTGCTAGACTCTAACAAGAGCAGCAGAAACCCCGCAGGGTGGAAGGGGCAGTCTGGCAAGAGCATTGAGGGAGAAAAGAGCCTTGTTCTGCCATGCTGAGTGCCACATGGAGTTACCACTTGTCAGGACTTCCTGACAAGCATTTAGAGGGCTGAGAGGGGGCTTAGTCAACATGCAAGAGGCCTGTGATACTTTCCTGCATGTTACTGTGGAAATCCAGAATAAGAGAAGCTCCCCAAAGCACCTCCATTGGCAAGGTGAGGAAGCAAGATAGCCAGCTTCTACCAGCATGGCAATGGGCCTAGGAAAGCATAGTTTTTACATCTTTGCCAAGACTTAAGAATCTCAGCAGGCATCTGGAAAGGAGAGGAGTCTACCACCTCTAGCAAGCTTCGCTGACATCGGACAGATGATTCAAAAGGGTGGTTAAAAAGAGAAATCTGATAACAGTGCAAGTAATATGATTTTGGTTCAAGACAAGTTCACTCTAGAGAGTACAGCTCTCTAAAACCGGTCCAGAATTTCCTCCATGACCTTGTCCTTTAACATCAAATTGCAAGATGCTTGTGATCTTTTTTGTTTTAGAAATTACAACAGATGTCCTTTCATTTTTAGCTTATTATCTGGGTTTCCAGTAGGCTACCTCTTTGACCAAAGACATATAAAATGTAGTGTTGGAAAGGAATTTCAGAGAAAATCCAGTATAGCCATCTCATTTTACTGACGGGAAAAGGGGGGTTGTTAAGGTAGCTGCCTGAGGGCCTACTCTGTTGTAGCAGGAGAGGTAGTACTCCCTTCTAGCTTCTCAGATTCCAAAGTCCATCGTCTGTCACCACAGAATTTTGCTCCTCGTGGCACAAAGGAGTAGTTCTGAAAGGTATGGTTTACCTTCATGATTACTGTTCTTCAAAATCAGTGCTGATGGTAGACAGTAATAAGAGTACCTTAAATGTTTACAGATGCCACACACAACCTCATTTGATTGTAACTCTGAGAAGCAAGCAGCAGAGCCATTACGAGGTCCATTTTACAAATATGGCAACAGAGTTCAAGAGATTATTCAGTTTGCCCAAAATTGTGCAGAAACTGTCAGTTCTGACTCTTAGTTTAACTTTACTTCCATATCATCAATCACAAGTCTTTATATTTTCCACAAAATTTTAACATCATAATTGACTACTTTACACCTGAACTTGATGTTTTATTCATCTCCACATGGATAAACCACAGATCAAGCATGTGCTTATTTTCGGATGTGTCTGCTAGAATTTTATTATGAGAATATGATGTATTGAAATTAACAGCCAGAAGCCACACTGACTCAAAGAAGTACAACATGAGCCTGCTTTGCATTTTCTTAACTTGGGCTAGATGCCTTTGGGGAAAGGTTTCAGTGTACACACACTCAGAGACACAATAGTAAGAGTGTGGTCAATGACCTACGGGTGGTTGCTTCCAGCATCTTTCGTTCTGCTTCATCCCCCAGAGGCTTATACCTACTTAACACTCATTGGTCCCCCCACATCCACAAAAGCACCCTCAGTTGGCTCTGTGAACAGTAAAATAGGTTAGCCATACCAGGCAGACCTTGACACATGACTTGCTCTGCCTCTGGTGCCTAATGCTTCTTACCTTCAATACACACCACTTGGCCATATTAATTTTTGTCATGGGGGGAGATTGGTCAGTGAAATCTAAATGGGCTCTTCCTATTTATTGATACAATTTCGTGGCAAGAGCAATTTTCAGAGCTTATTTTCCACTCCATTGAATCCCATGTTACTGCAAATGAATATATTCCTCGGTCAGTGCAATGGCAAAACACAGTTGTAAGTGCTTTATGCTTCATTTGGATAAAGAGTTCAGGATATTACCAAATATAAAAGGAAGTTAAGGGCCATATTTCATTAGAAAGCTGTCTCCCCTGTTAATAAAACCTGATGTTGGTGGTAGATGTGTAAAAAAAAATTAGAGCAGGGACTTGCAGCTCTGGCTGGCATTTAATAAGGCAGTACAGTGGTTCCAAACACCACCTGAGGAGTATGCCACCTCTCTAGTCAAACCAATATCAACAGCCGAAAAATAAGGGAAGAAACTGGATTGTGAGTTGGGCGTTTCACAGGAAACTGAAAATCCCAACCCTCGGCCAAGGTATGTTCTTCTTCAGATGATGGCTTTGCTGCCAATAACGAAGACTCATGCTAACACTGCCAAGTGTAGGAGGTAACAGGTAAGCCTGTGTGGGCTGCTGTGTTGTGGCTTTAGTAAACAACCTAGTGGATACGCTTCTTGTGTTTTATCTGTTCGTTGGATATAGAAAAAGGTAGCACCACCTCATTTCTCAAATGAGAAACCTATGCGAAGTTGGGGAAATCTGACTTTTATAAAAAATAGGTCATTCTCAAATTAAAGGCTTCCCAATGTCACAAACAAAGAGTGAAGAGAAAATTCCTTTCTGCATCTGGACCCATAACCTAGTCTTTTCCATACCCCATCTCTATAGTAAATGATCCACATCATAACACTCTCCACCAAATTATAACTAGTTCATACTGAAGCAGGTAGCCAGCAATCCTTGAGAAACCATAGAAGTTACTAGCTTTTATAGGTGCTATGAAGAATACCTTCAAAATCTAGGTCACAAACGTCCCCTTTCATCAGCTACCTCAAAGGTACACTAAGTCCCATACTCCATCCATCCTCACTGAACTTCTCTGAAAATTCCAAGTCTGGGTCAAGAGTTCTATCACTGACCTAACTCTTTCTCATCACCCATTGTTAGGCAGATTCATGGCCCAGCCCTGCTCCTGACCTCCACTTTTGTTTCCTATCTTGGAGACAAACTTTTACCCAAATTTCAGTTTCTAATGCTAAAGCTACTATATATCATCAAACTCATTTTTGTGTCACCCAAGAAAGTCTGAGGTCTCCTCAGAGGAGGGGCATCTATAGACCCATGCCTTATACACCTACTTGCCTTGTTTGTTCAAGCCAAAAAAGCAGCTTCAAACCCAGACATAAGGGAGCCAGTCCATGCCCCAGGATCAATACTCAGTGTGATAGGTATTGCTATGGAGTGTTCTAAGCCCTGGAGTATTCTACTCCAAGCTGATATAGTCTGGATACTGCCTTTTACCTTGTCCTTAGCCTGAAGCCTTTATCAGGTTTCATCGGTACTCACATTCTGACTCTGGATATTGAGGTTTTCTTTGGTCATGTTTCTGCCTCTGTTTTCCATCCAGTTGGGCCTTCTGAACATTAAGCCTGCCTTTCTAACTTAGGCTCCCAGCTTTTGCAATGCCCCCCACCATGTCCTAACTCTTGACACACAACCTCAGGTACAAAACTTGGCTCTGCTACTTACTAAATGAGCAAGTTTTCTAAACTCTCCAAACCTTCTTTTCCTCATTTGTCAAATGGGTATAATAATCCTCATCTTATAAAGTTGTTTTAAGAACAAAATGATTTAAGATGCCCAGTTCTTAATAGGGACCAGATACACATTATTCTTTTTCTCCTTTTCCCTGGATATTCTACCTGGTCTTTACTTAGTGTTCAAACATGGCTGGTCATGCTAAATCTCTTACATGATTTCCTACCAGAGTCACAATTCGCCAGAGAAATACCAGCCAGAATTAATTCTTCGGGCTTCAGGATTTAGTGAGTTTGATTAAAAGTTTACTAGCTTGGAAATAGTCACATCAAAGCTAGTTTGTAGCTAGATTTCATCCAGATTTGGACTTAAAACCTACATTCTGGAAAATTTGTATCCTTACTCAGGTGAGATTGTTTGTCATGAAATTTTCCCTTGAGTTTTAGTTAAAGGCATTTTTAAAAAGTCTAAAATAATTTTGTCTGAACTAAGAGAAAAAAATTCAGCTATTTTTTTTAAATAAAAACTTAATCACTTAACATTATCTCCTCCAGTGCCGTCCATGTTGCAGCAAATGTTGAGAAATTGTTCTTTCTGATAGCTGAGTAATATGAGAGACTATGGACTCTGAGAAACAAACTGAGGGCTTCAGAGGGGAGGGGGGTGGGGGAATGGGATAGACTGGTGATGGGTAGTAAGGAGGGCACGTATTGCACGGTGCACTGGTGTTATATGCAACTAATGAATCATCGAACTTTACATCAGAAACCAGGGATGTACTGTATGGTAACTAACAGAATATAATAAAAAAACATTAAAAAAAAAACTTGATCAGCACAGGCAAAGCTTTCTTTGCAGAGTTAATGCAGATACATTAACACTGGGTCTCACACATAGCGAGTGCTCAATATTGGTCTCTTTGTTTCTTTCCCCAATTAATCTCCCCAATTATGATTTTCTATCTTTCTTCCTTAACTTAGTCCCTGTGGTCTCTTATTTGAGGTGAGCAAAGTAAAAATAACATCATTATAGAACTCTTGAATATCACTAACATCTGCCCAGAAAGACCTGTTTTTTCAGTATTCATTAATTCATTCATACATTGTTTTAAAATAGGCATTTATTGCATGGTGCACTGGGTGTTATATGCAACTAATGAATCATCGAGTTTTACATCGGAAGCTGATGATGTACTGTATGGTGACTAGCATAATATAATAAAAAATCATTAAAAAAATAGGAATTTATTGAACGCTCACCATGTACCAGACATTGAGCTGTGTGCCGGATTCTCAAAATTCTTGACCTGAAGACTCTCTCTTTATAGGGGAGACCAAGATGTAAGAGATAAATTTCATTCTATTCATTAAGTGTGGTAAGACAGTAAAATGACTCTTTGCTATAAACATATGGAGAGCTCTCAGTTTTTCAAGTGAAATCCAAAGTCACAACTTACAGGCTGATAGTTTATACACCCAATCATCAACTATCCTATGTGAGGAATCCCATATTTTCCTGAAGAGCTGCAATGTATTGAAAAGTCTAAGGAAAACAGTGTGGAGATTCCTCAAAAAGTTAAAAATAGAGCCACCTTATGACCCAGCAATTGCACTACTGGGTATTTACCCAAAAGATACAGATGTAATGAAAAGAAGGGTCATATGCACTCCAATGTTCATAGCAGCATTGTCCACAATAGCCAAACTGTGGAAGGAGCCGAGATGCCCTTCATCAGATGAATGGATAAAGAAGATGTGGTCCATATATACAATGGAATATTACTCAGCCATCAGAAAGGATGATTACCCAACATTTGCATCAACATGGATGGAACTGGAGGAGATTATGCTAAGTAAAATAAGTCAAACAGAGAAAGATAATTGTCATATAGTTTCACTTATTTGTGGAACATAAGGAATAGCAGGGAGGACATTAGGAGAAGGAAGGGAAAAATGAAGAGGGGGGAAACAGAGGGGGAGATGAACCATGAGAGACTATGGACTACAGGAATTAAACTGAGGGTTTTAGAGGGGAAGGGGGTGTGAGGATGGGCTAGCGCAGTGATGGGTATTAAGAAGGGCACGTATTGCGTGGAGCACTGGGTGTTATACACAAACAATGAATCATGGAGCACTACATAAAAACTAATGATGTACTGTATGGTGAATAACATAATAAAAAAAAAAAGAAAAGTCTAACGAGAAAAGGGCATGCATGCGAATATCAAGGAGGAGACTGGTTGTCAAGATGGCGAGATGAGGCTTAGACCATGATGGGATTGTGAACGTCAGCAGAGGGGCAGTGGTTACGTGGTTAGATGAACTTCTCTTCAGCAAAGGTGAGCAATGTTAGAGAACGGCCACAGACAAAATACCAGAACATTATTTGAGTGCTTGGAATTTACACTACCTTTGGGTTAAGGGAAAGAAGAAAAAAAAAATCTTAAACTGACTGAATATTTACCCAAAAAAAATCTAAGGGGGAAAATGGTACAAGAGACTTTGTTTACCTTAAACAGGTAAAATTAAAATTCCTCCCACTGGTGGAATTTCAGATCTAAAACTTAAAGTAAATTCAGATAAAAGGAAATAAAGTTTCATTTTCACACTAGTCTGTAATTATGAAGTCCATGCCATCTACATAATCATAGTGTTTTTTAACATATCAGACAGTGAGCACATTGGAAAAAAGATATGATCTTGTTCACCTTCTGAAGAGTAGGCAGAGTATAGATTTTGGGAATAAGTTCACCTAGTGTTTGAGTTTTAGCTCTGTCATTTATTGGCTGTGTAAACTTTAGGAATCTGTTTCCTCATCTGCAAACTACAGGTCATGTAAGTTACCATCTATTAAGGATGTTATAAAGATTTAATTAAATAATGTGTGGGAGGTTATCTGGTATTCAGACAATCAGTTCATGCTTCATTTTTGCCCTGTATCTCCTCTTTTCCCAGCACACAGCAAAGAACATAACACATACCAGATACTCAATAAACACACGGCTTCCCCCTGCCTGCAGCACCCTCCCCACTTGTACTGCCCAGCACAACCCCCGAAGAGCACCTCCCTGCTCTTCCCTTCAACATTTTCAGTGGATCTTCATTAGACTCAACGTCTTTCCAGTCACCTAATGAAGTTGTTAATGTTATTATTCTTATGTTGTAGACCAAGAAACTGAGACACAGAGTGGTTCAGTAACATCCTCAAAGTCACATAGCTAGTAAGATAATGGAATCAAGGTATTTCCAACCCCAGAGCTTACACCTCTAACCTCTCCTCTCGTGATTCCAGGTTCATCCAACTCCGTCATACCTCTTTCACACTACCATACTCCTCTCTCCCACAGGTAAGTTTTCTTCTTGTAAATTCCTCATTTACTTTGAGATAGTTTTGACAAAGTTAAACTTTAAGTTCCCAGGGGAAGAACTTCGTGATTCTGAGCTCTACAAAGCACGATGGCACACAGCCACCTTTCAAATTTCTGCTAAATCAGCCAGTAAGCTCTTAGTGAGAACCAATATTTGGTCTTGAGTTCCGAAGGATTCTGGAACTGCAACTGAAGATCTTGAGCCATGAAGACAGATGGGACACTGAAGTTAGCCTAATCAATGACATGCAGTTCTCTTCGACTTCTATTTTTTCCATGGAGAGTGAAGCACCAGCTCAGAGGCTGTGGTGTGAGGGAGCTTGGCAGTCCAATTGAAAGAAAGAGAAGAATCCAAAGATGACTTCCTCTTCAAACAAAAATTTTCTTGGATATTTTATAAGACATAATAATCAACAGTGTTTCCTTCTGTACCTTTAATATCAAAGTGAGGGTCTCTCACCCACTAAGCCCGGCCATTTCCAGTAAATGCAAACTCCAAGAAAGTTGGGTGCATTGTCCATTTTATCTCAAGTGCCCAGCACAGGGCCTGGCACATCGTAGGTTCTCAATAAATATTCATTGGATTAATAATTAAATGAATTTTCCTTCTCATTTTGAAAACTCTGACGCAAAAATTGCATTATTTCCCAGTTGACTCAATTTGGCTCTAGGGGATTGGTAGTGGTGTTGGTGGTGGGAAGGGAAGGGAAGTGACAGGCATTGACCATTACTCTGTATCAGGCATAATGTTTCCTCTACATGATATTATTTAGCCTCATAACAACCCTATGAGGTAGATATTAGTACTTCATTTTATCGATAAGAAACTGAATGTCAGAGAGGTAAGTTAATGAGCCCAAGATAGCACAGCTGGAAATAATTTCTAAATCAATGTTTCCATTGTACTTGTGGAGCAGTTTTCATGAAGGCCAAGACATTGATGAATGTTCATGGTTTGCTTCCTTCTTAACATTGCTATTAGACAGTTTGATCTAATTATCATTAATACTAACATTTTGAGCATTTACTATGTACCAGGAATTATTCTAGTGCTTGACACGTATTAGTACTTTGGTTATTTCAGCATCCCGTGAGATTAGTGATATTGTTCCTATTTTATGGACAATGGGTGAGAAATTTGAGGCACAACTACCTTTTCTGATCATATATCTAATAGGCAGTGGCCCCCTGTTCATATGCAGGCAGTCTTGTTTCAGTACCCAAGCTCTGGGCCCCTTTGCTACACCTTCTCTCCAAAATCCACCCATATTGGATGTCTACTGGGATCAGCCCAGGGCTACCAAAGCCAAATCTACCCATATTGGATGTCTATTGGGATCAGCCCAGGGCTTCTGAAGTTAGTCTCCACTGCCACAGTGAAGGGTACCCCTAAAGCAATTCATCACCAACAAAGTAACCCTTTCAAATTCTGGGTGTGTTTGAATTGGGTAAGTTCTTGATCTACGCATACTAACTGAAGATTTCTCAGCATAATCTCAGTCTGGAATTTTACTACATTTATATTGTCATTTCTTTTCTTTCTCTCTCTCTCTTTTAGTGTTCAATGATTCATTAGTTGCTATAACACCCAGTGCTTATCATAACACGTGCCCTCCTTAATACCCATCACCAAGTTACCTCATCTCCCCACCCTCTCCCTTCTATAACCCTCACTTTGTTTTTGTTTTAAGGAAGAATCATACAGTCATTGACTGCACCAAGTTTAACCACTGCATGCTGACAATTCTGCCCAAAGTCACTAGATGCTCACCTTTAAAGAAACTTCAAAGAATCAATGATGCAGACCGGCCCAATGGCACATTATACTGTAAAGTGGCTCAGGATGTGAATCAGATAGAATAGCTAAAAGTCCAGAAGCATAAAGTACTGTAGGCATATTCCGCTGAGGAAATAAGAGAAGACCAGAGTCAGATGGAGATGAACCAAAGTGCAGAAGAATTTCTCTTCAATTTCCTCATCTATCCACCTCCATAAAAACTCTACTGCTGCCCTGCCCTCAAAGCTCAAAGTGAGAGTAATCTCTAAATAGGAGACTGAAATTTGTGATCTCAGGATTTCACCAAATTATGCAGGACTTAACCAAATTATGCGGGGGGGGGGTGTCTAAAAAAATTTTTTTTTCCTCACAGAAAACAGCTGCTTTTTGAAATCAAGGGCACTGACCAGCAGGTGAAGCGTCAACAATTAACCTGAAACTGAAGAACATAACAGGCAGGTGCTTCCTTTTAAGCCATTCCTATTCTTGCTTCAGGCCAAACAGAAGCTACAGTGAGGAGATTCTTCTTCATGTCTGTTCTAGTAACACGGCTGGAGTGAGAACAGGCACTCTCTACAAGATAACATGTACATCAAGAATAATCAAATGGACCATAGCCTCACAAAAACTGAGAACGGCTACTCAGAAAACAAAGTTAGAAATACTAATCTTAGTGAGTAGAAAAAGCCAAAGACGGACCAGTCTACAAACCCAGTCATATCCTCTTCTCTAGGATCTGCAAATCATATTGAATTGGACATTAAGAAACACTGTCCCTGTCTTTAGGTAACCACATGACCTTGGACAAGCCACTTCACATTCTCTGGGTCTCCTTTTCCTCATCCATAGTTAGAGGCCACTGGATTATCAGATCAGATGGATGATCATGGACTTCTAGTCTTCAAATATACTATGATTCTAAAGACAAAGATGTTTCATTTTTGTTGATTTAAATTTGTATTTATTCATATAACTTGAGGACATTATGCCATTTTATTTTTTGGCAAAAACATGTCTATATATCCCAAAGTGTCTCACATTAGGGATATTTTGGAGGGCAGATAGGGTTAAATTTAGATTTTGTGTTTTTACACTAGGAGATGAGTAAGAGTCTTTAAAAACAAAGTGATAAATTTGGAAATGGTGTGGTTTGGAAGGATGGAGGAAGGAAATATTATTGGTACAGATGTCCAGGAAGCAAGCTTATAGTTGTCAGTGGCTGCCACCAATCAGCAGGTGACCTATATTTATAATGTATTATTTACTACTGATGTTCGCCCAACCTGTTGGAAGCAGACACATGTAGTTCTTATCCTGAGGAGCAAATCAAGGATAGTGATAAGTAATACTGACTTATGTCACTGTCATCTGTTCTAACTAAAACATAAGCACTGGGTCAATTTAACAAGCACATCGACCAACACAGCACAAAGACTGCACAGAAGGACTTGATGCTATTGGGAGAGGATACAGATTTTTCCTAAAGCTTTGCTGAGGTTTACAAGAGATGGTTTATGGGCAAAGGAGAGCACTAGCTTTGCTGAATGTACAAGATACGTGCTACACCTGAATACAGGTTTGTTTGTTTGTTTTCTTACCACATTACCAACGTTGCTTACATAAGTTCGGGAAAATTGGAGGGTTCGTTGAGTTAATATCAAGAATTATGAAAGTACTTGAACCCAGGAAGAAGACCATAACTATAACCATTGCTATTCTGAAGTCTAGACTCTATCTCTGCAGTGGTCCCTAGTGTGCTATTTGGCATTCCTTTTAATTTCCCTCCAGTTGTAATGAGATAACCAAGGTTTATAATACAGTAAATGTATAATTAAATGCAGATGATATGGCATTTCTGGCAGAACGATTCAAGATGCTGGACTGACACTACAAAATACCATGACCACCTTGAACACAGATTTGCTGTTCAAGGAAATAAAATCTACAGTAAAATGGCTCATGTATAAAAGTCCATGCATTATACAGTACATCCCTAGTTTTTGATGTAAAGTTCCATAATATATAATAAAAAATTATTATAAAAAAAGTCCATGCATTAACGTTAGTGTTGATTGAGAAATTTAGCCATTTCAGGCACCTTTTATTCATTCATTCATTTAACAAATATTTGTTGTTGTCAGGCACTGTATGTATGTGTCAGGACTGAGCCCTGTATGTAACAATATACACCCACATGTACCTAACATTCTATAGGGGAGACAGACAGAAAGAAGATATTAATAAACAAAAAAGTCACAGATCAGGATAAGCTCTATACGGAAAACAAGCCAGGAGATGCTATAGGAACAATGGAGAAAGGTAGCATTTCTGGCCTATGCTATAAAACAAATTGGATGATTGAGGAAATTATCGAAGGAAACTGGTACAAAACTGTTGGCTCTCTTAACTGAATCATTAAGGACACAGTACTGGTAGGCGCCGCTGTGGTTGTCAGGAAGACTGGGGTAGGCCTGGAATATAGTCAGCTTTCATGGGGAGACGGCATGATATGCAGGGTTCTGAACCAAAACACCTGGACTCAATTTTTGGTTCTGCCACTTGTTAACTGTATTTTTGGACATGTTAACCTGCTTCTATTATTGCTTTTCTCATAATCAAAGTGGAATAATGCATGTTTTGCTTATTTCTATCATGGTGGTATAGGGAATAAATTAATATGAAGTTATAAAGCGTTCTGCAAATGTTAGTTGTGTGATCATTAGGTCAACTCTAAGAATTTCACATCCTATCTCATACCTTCAAGATGCCAGCCATGAAGACATTACCCTGTTCTTTTCCTCCTGGCTTTATATATAAAATGCCAGGAATATAAACCTTGCCTTCTAGCAAAATGTGTCCTCTGACATATAGTGTGCACAAACTTCAATCTGCAAGCAAAAGAGGGATCTTAAGTGCTCTGCACATCAGGAATTGGGAATATGCTTATTAGTCAGTTGTTTGACATCTTGGCAGTGACTTCTTTTCAGTGATCAAGTTATATAAGGAAATAATCAGTAAATAGAAAGATTGCCTCATTATGCAAAGTGAAATACAATCTGCCTTAGAAAGGAGAATCATGCCGAGAAGCTTGCTGAACAGACTCTGCCTCCAATTAAGCTCCGATTATAGAGCTGTACTTTAGTTGAAAATCCATTCTCCAGAATGGCTGAGATTTCAAGGGACATGGTCAACATGATAACAATAATGATATCGTGCTGTTTTCTACATTTTCTTTTTCCAAGGAACTCGGAGCTCTATCCTGACATTCTCTTGTCTTTTATATTCAAACCCAGCTGGGAAGTTGAGGGGTAAAGACGCTTTCTCTATACTTCTAGACAGAACCAATGGGGGAAAAAATCCTGTAGGGTTTGCCTGGGAAGCCAGGTTAGGAATCGAAGCCAGGTTCCCGGTGCTTCTTCACCAGTCTTATTGGTTAGCATCATTTAGGTCCTGATACATACGTGGTGTTATATGAAGAGTTTTAAATAACAGAGAAGCTGGCTTGGCCTTTGAGACAACAAAGATGTTGCTGGAAAAAAAGCACCTGAATAAACATTGAACAAATACACAAATTAATCCCGCACAATCCATGTGGCATCTCATAAACCTTACCATTGTGCCTTATCATTTACTGTCCCACAAACCCAACAGTATATTAATGCCATATTTCATGACTGAAGGTGAGTTACAAGGCATACCATTATTTTTCCTTACCATTAAGGGAAAAAAAATGCTGCCAATTAAACTTTGACGCATTTCTTTCTTAACACTGTAGAACATATCTTGATTTTAGAGATGTTAAAATGGAGGGGGAAGTGTGTTTTTTTTTTTTTTTTTTAAAGATTTTATTTTTTTATTTATTCAACAGAGAGATAGAGACAGCCAGTGAGAGAGAGAACACAAGCAGGGGGAGTGGGAGAGGAAGAAGCAGGCTCATAGCAGAAGAGCCTGATGTGGGGCTCGATCCCATAACGCCGGGATCACGCCCTGAGCTGAAGGCAGACGCTTAACCGCTGTGCCACTCAGGCGCCCCGGGAAGTGTGTTTTAGATTAATTAATACATTTGTTGTTTTTAGCGTTCCCTAAAAAGATACCCAAGAGCTAGAGAAATCTCAGGAAATTGTGTAGCTAATGGGATAACAAATCTCGAGGGTCTTCTCTATAAGGAAAAACAAGGACTCTTCAAGAAAACAGGGGCTTGAAGGTAGATATGAAAGAAGCCTGCAAAATCATGTCAGATTCAGGGAGGGAACACAACATGAGGACTGCTAACCAAATCCTGGGAACCCAGAATTAGGGGAGTTCCCATAAGCTTAAAGGAAGAAATTTCAGAAGCAAAAGGATGTGTTATTTGACACTGCAGGCGTCTACATAAGGAACTCATTACCCCTAGAGATAGCACAGGCTAAAAAAAAGATAATTTGTTCAAAAAGGGTTTTAGATAAACTCATGGATGACAGATCCATAATGGAGTCCATCCTCTATACACTTAAATACTCTCATTAAGTCATCACTTCAGGATTTTCCTTCTGTGCTAAATAATAGTGCTTCCTCCAGATTTCCCTAATAGTCCCCATTTTCCAATCCTTCAATTTTATCTGTCCTCCTTTATATCAGTGGTCCCTTTTAATGAGTTTTCCCCTATTAATGAGTCCCTGAAAACATTATCATGGAAAGTTCAGGTATAATGTAATCCCAAATCATTATCAGAGTTTAAAGCTCATTGAGGGCAGACATTTCATCTTTATCTTTGAAACGTCACAGCACCCGTCAAAGTGCCTAGAATAAATTTCCACTGAATGGATGGATGAACAAGTGAGTGAATGTGTATAATCCCAGTTCTCTGACATCCTTATTGAGACCTAGGTCACCTAGGTGTCCCTGTGCTCAGTATGGATTGTTTACGTGTGCGATGGCAGATTTGCAGAGGGAGAGAGTTGTTGTGGGGAAGGGAGGGAACACAGGTTTAAGTGAAGAGGGATCCAGGTCTGTTGCCAAATGCCCTGGATACCCAAGTGTGGTTATAACTCCTACTACAACTATCTTAAGGGATGCTTAGGGAATATGAAAATGTAACCTGTGCCCCACAGTCAAGTGTGTTCTTGCCATAGGACATGAGAAAAAAGAACAGATTAGGTGGATAGGTAGAAAAATGAAGTAGGCAGTAGTTGTTTTTTGTTTTTGTTTTGTAAGGTGGGGTGGAAGAGAAGTGTTTCTTCCTATAGGAAAAACACTTCCGTGAAAAACGAAAGCAAAACCCCCAACTGTTCTTTGCATGATCTACATGATTCTGTAGCTGTCCACGGGGGGGTCAGCTGTCAGCCTTCTGGAGGTGAGACAGAAGGAGTTTAATGGAGCTGTCTCTGCACCCTCAGGATTTCTGGTTTTGAGAGAATCAGGAGCTGTTCAAAGTTATGAGATACCCCCACAGGACCAGAAATAAGACTGGGATATTAAGAGTTGTCTAAGGTGGCAAGGAATCAAACACTAGGAGATAACAGATTTAGAAGACTGCCTTCAGTGTCTCTTAGAGAGTCCCCCTCTTGATCATGGGGCACAGAATGTTAATGGAAGTTCTCTTAATTAGAAAGACCACTGTTAACCAGAAGGTGGCTTCAGGGACCTGGGCAGGAATCCTCCAACAAGACTGAACTGCATCCCAGCAGTCCTGGGGTGTGGACTGGCAAAAAGCATATTGGTGACATCATTTAGGACACACATAAGAGAAAAAGGACAGTTAATGCTGCTGTGAAAGCAAGGGTCATGTCCCTTTGGCCTCCTTATTCAGCAGTCTAGATTTCTGCTGATGGGGAAATACTAAAGAAAAAAAATAATTATTCATATATATATATTTATATATATATACACACACACATACACACAAATGTGTGTTTATTTCTTCATAGCAGTTTTGGGACATCATTTTACGACAAGTTCTAAAACCTCACTTTGACAACAAAAGCTCCTTTATGAACATTTGTCTTTTCCCCAGTGATCTGAGTTGGCACTCATCATTGTGTTCTTTATATACTGCATTTATGGAAATGACACCACGTGAGAATGAGATGCTTTATGACTGGTAATCTCTGTCTTGTTAGGCAGGATTTATGAGACCAGAGGGGCAGTCCTCATCACTGGCCTTGAGGCTGATGTCGATGTTTTATACATTTTCCCTTCCTCCTTGTTAAGGAATTGAGGATTCATTTTATTTTGTATTATCTATTGATTTTCTTTTCCTTTGGCCATATATGCTAATATTAAAAAAATAGAGGAGTTCTGCTTAAGTGCATCTTTTGTGATGTGTGCATGGATCTGTGTGCACATATCAGTTGCTGTGTGTGTGTGTGCACATACGTGCATACACGTGCTTGCATGTCTGTGTGTCTGAGTGGTTGGGACCACTTGAGACCACACAATGGGCAAATCCCAGATAAAAAAGCATTCTATTTCCTCTAAGCACCCATCCCATTCATCCACTGTGCACGTGTAAACAGGTTAACATTCTTCAGGAGGCACAAGAGAACAGCTATCCCCTGCTGGATACACTGGCCACATTTCTGAGTTTCCTAAGCCTTCCCACTCGGTAAGCATCATTTATCTTCACAGATGTTTTGCCTCTACTGTCACTCATTAAACATTCTTGTTGTTACCAGTTTCTGTATCTCTCATAAGACAATGACAAATCATTCGGTGTCCCTGAGCTTCTATACAAGGGGCCTGTCTTCTGTTCATGTCAAAAAATGGCTGGGGCTCAGTCTAGTGGACCAGAAACAGGAACTGTTCAAAACACTCATATTTATGGAATGTCCTTCAAATACTGTGTGGAGAAAGAGGGAAGAGACAGAAAAATGGAGATACCTGTTGAGATCAAGACTCTAATTGCTTTTCTTCACAATCTTTGTAGAGACAAAACCAAATTTCCTACTGTGGGCAAGATACTATTTTACGTCCTCAGAGCGCTTCCATATCTACTACTACAATAATATAAAATGGCATATTTCAGCCCTCGGTTTCTGCATATTTTTAACAGTTAACAGTATATTGTTACCTCCATGTTACAGATGAAGAAGCTTGAAGTGCACAGAATTTGGAGGGCCAGCCCAAGAATAATAACGGAGACCAGCAGCAGAGTGTGGGTTGAGTCCCAGCACAGCAGTACCAAGTGGTGGCTAGGGGTAGAGTTTATACAACACAACACCCTCAGATGCCACAGCTGTTTCCTGTTGGCTTCCTCCCAATGCGAGGCTCTGAGCCTCAGTAAACCTCGTAAGTGGAATCACTAATGAGTCACACACACACACACACACACACACACACACACACACACAGATTGATATGTGCACCTCCTGTGAGCTGATAAAATGATTGAATGACATAATATAGAGCTATAAGCAGAGTACCTGGCCTATAGTAAATTTACAGTGATAATTAGTTGATATTTTATTCTTGTATTTTATATTACTGTTCTCAAAGAGAATCTTTGAAAGATTCACATGGTTCCAGAGTATCACATGGTTCATTTTGGTAAAGTGAATACAATTTGCAGATGATGCAGAAGAAATGGAAAGATAATTTTTCTGTGATAAATAAGCTTAAAGTTTTTATGAGCTAAAAATGTTTAATAAAAAGCTAATAGAAAAAAAATCACCAAATCAATTATTACCTAGGGCAATAAGAAAAATTAAAGCAATACCTTTAATTACATCTGTAAGCTTCTACATTCTAAAGGTTATTGGGGTCTAGCCTTCCTTGCATATCCTTAACAATTAATCCTGGTTGTGTTCTATGTTCCAGTCATGGTCCAAGCATTTTCCTCTGCTTTCACAAAATCTTCTTCTGTTCTTTGGCGTGGTACATTTTGACTTTAAAAATCTGGCATCACCCATTTTCAGGGGAGGCCTGAGGAGGTTTCTAGGGAAGTGAAGACCAAAATGCATACGCTTTAGATTCAGGTCATGCTTTAGCTTTTGCTGCACATCAACCACACCAAAACTTAGAGGCTTACGAATATCATTATTTAACTCATGATTCTCTCAGGTGGTTCTTTTGGCTGACTGGGGTGGGCTCAGCACATCTCAGCTACGGTTGCCATAGCACACTCAGCCTCACTTCTCACAGTACCTGACGGACACAAACTGAAAGCTGATAGGTGTTTTCAAATTAATGGATTAATGAGTTAATGAACTAATGGTTGAATAAATGAAGTGATCTGCACTTGGCTCTTTTTGGACACTGGCACAAAGCTTTCTCTCAGAGAACTGCAAAGCAGTTCGTTTATTTTCCCCAGCAACCCCCCAGTGCTCCTTGTCTCTCACTGTACTGTGATCCAGTACATTCTGTCTCCCAGTTAGACACACACCCAGACATACCCTCCCTGACTGCGGTGCCAAGTTAATCACAGAACTTCTCCCAAATCGTCCCTTCCTTCTTTCCCTTTAAAACTCCCATTCTTTCAATGCCTTGAGAAGAAGGAACCCTTTTCTCTCCTTAATGGGAGGAAATACAAAGTCACTCTGCAGTGGCATGGGTGCTGGGAGGACACTGACCATTTTGATCACCCACCACAGGTCACAATTCACGGGTTCCCAAATGCACCGCACCACCCCAGATCACTAGGTAGCACAGAAGTCTTGCTATGTAAAAGAGAGCAGAGCACATGTTGCTAATACTCTTTTTATCCTATTAAAAAAAAATGCTCCTGGAATGTCAGCAATTCTAACCTAAAATAGATGCCTCAGCCCCAGTCAAACAGCCTTTAAGTTCTTTACAATGCGTTTATCACAGACTGGAGAAGTGACAGACACTCTGAAGAGGAAATCCCAAGACCAAAATAGTCATCTGTCACTCCCGACAGAGGATGGTGTGCATGCTGGGAGGGGGGAGCATAAGCTGGAGAGGGTGACCCTATGGAGGGGCTGCTCAGGGTCACCACGCACCGCTCTGTAGGGGAGGTAGGGCTGGAAATCTGGGGCCTTGCAGGGAATGTGGGAAATCGGAGACTCCATTCTGTGCAAGTCTGCTCTAAATGAGCTCGATTTCTTAGAGTAAATAACGGACTGTGCCTGACTGGTGGTGAGATCAGTTTTCTATTTAACCCAAAAGAGCTGGATGCTTGGTCCTCCTCCCAGAACCTGAAAGTAGGCAAGCCATCAGCAGACACCTATACTCCCAATGGGAGAGGAAGGTTTTAATGCATTTCTGACTGTGTCACTGTCCCCCAGGCTCAGGTGTCACAAAAGTCTGAGGATCAAGTTCAGATGCTCTCGCTCTGTCCTCCCCTATTTCTCTGTTCTCCCACCTTCACACACGCCTCACTTCCTCCCACCTGCCCTCCCCACACACCTTCAAAACAGTCATTTGAAACTACTTGTGGTTCCTTAAAATACGACAGACTGCTTTCGGCTTCCAAGGCTTTGCACATATTGTTCTCTCTTCTAGGAAAACACTCTCTCCGCCCCCACGTCATCTAAGACTTACTCATCCTTCTAAATTCAGCTCGAGCATCACCTCTTCCAAGAAACCTTTCTTGAGCTTCTTAATCTGATCTAGATGCTCCTCTCCTAGCCTTGCTGTCACAGCTTTGCCACATGATGCTGAAAGGGGTGATCTATTAGCCTGTCTCTGCCACCACTCTGTGCGCCTGTTTTATTCAATGCTCTCGGTGTCAAGCACAAAGTGAAAACAGGCTAATTGTTTTTTCAATAGGTGAATGAATGAATGAATGAATGAGGTTATCTGTACCTGGCTTTCTTTAGACATTATGTGGTCTAGGGCTCACTCTTGGAGAACTACAAGGTGATTAATTGTTGCCAGCAATTCCCCACCACCAGTTCACTCCCCTGGGTTTATCCAGTACATTCTGCCTCTCAATTAGACACATGCCCAGACTTACCATTGACAAGTACATCATGTAACTGCTCCCAAAACATCCCTTCCTTCTTTGTCTTTAAAACTCCCATTTTGTAATGTCCCCAGATAAAGAGAGAAAACTGACAGTAATATCATTTGCAATATTTACGATGAAATGGGAACAGCTGAAAGTAATAACCCCTTACCATTATATAGTACTTGATAATATATGAAATTCTCACCATTTTTACCTTTATCTTTCTTAATCCCTGTGAGGCCACAGTTATTCCCATTTCATCTTTTTTTTCTTTTTTCTTTTTGAGAGAGAGAGAACACATGCTTGTGTGCAAGCAGGGGTGAGGGACAGAGGGAGAGGGAGAATTTCAAGCAGGCTCCATGCCCAGCACAAAGCCCAACGACCCCGAGATCATGACATGAGCCAAAATCAAGAGTCTGATGCTTAATCGATTGAGCCACCCAGGTGCCCCTCTCATTTCATCTTATACCTGGGAAAACTTCAGCTCACAGAAGTTTTGTAACTGCCAGACTCACATAAATAATAAGCAGAACTTTAATTCAGATTATTTAAAACTTTTTTTCCATTTCATTTTTCAAAAGTTTATGCTTGGATAGGTAAGCAAAACAAACTAAAAGGAAATGTTACTAACCATGGAGCTAGAATGCAGACCAAAGGACCTCTCTAAATCCCCCAACAGCACCGTTTAGACTGCTGTCCTCCCTCTGTACCTACGGCTGGCTAGGGCTAGTTAGATGCAGAATGATGATAGATTCTAGACTCTGATTCCATATGTAGTAAGAGTTAGTCTATAAGCAATGTTCGTTCAATAAGAGATGTTGGAAACTCTTTACAAAACCACATTAATATGTTGATTAGGGGTCTTGGCTGATGCCCTGAGGTCCATGGCCTGCTCATCAAAAACCCTCAGCTTCTCATCACAGATAGATTTCTCCCAGAGCCTTCATCCAAGTCCACGCCACAGTGGTCTGCTTGGCAGATCTGCTGGGAGGTCTCCCTCACCCCCAGGGCAAGCGTGGGTACAGCAGGAACCAGGGCCTCCAGAGTAAGGGAGTGAGTGCAGGAGGAGGGAAGGAGAGAAGAAACAGGAAGGGGAAGCTGAAAAACTCTAAGAAAAGGAGTTCCATCAGCCCTGCACTGATGTTATATGATGATACAGATTATCGCCCACATCTATGAAAAGACTGTGAGTTCCTTCAGGACAGGAAAGGTGGCGTATCCTTTCTTGGTCAGTTACACCACATCCCTACCGCCATGCTCCACCACCCCTGCCAGTGTCTGTGGCTGCACTTCAGTGTCTGTAATCATTCATTACCATTTATCATTGCCTTCTTCCCTCATTTCATTCTGAAAACGAATTTAGGCCATTTCTATGAATAGTTGTTAAGAACTGAGGTGGAATGATCCTCTGATTTGGGGATCTGGTACCATTATAAGTGGTATCACATCCCTGAAGAAAAAGATAGTGGTTAACACTAAGGGATTCTGTATGTTTGCTGTCATCTATTTGTTTGTTTGTTTGCTTATAATTTCCCTAACCCCGTTACAGATTAGGTTCTCAGGAAAGGAAACTTTGAGATGAAATTTAGTGTGCAGAATGGGACGGGCTCTTGGGAAAACCACAGTGGAAAGAAGGGAAGCAAGTTGGATTGGGAGAGGGAGAAACTGAGCTCTGATGATGGCCTGAACTACCACCTCAGCCTACTCTCTAGGGAAGCTGTGTAGCTAGACTGACCCATCAGAGTATCCCACACTGAGCTGGAATGGCTGAGCCTTTAGACTGTTTCTTCTATAATCACTGAATGTGGAACATCTTAGAAGGTACACTGCCTTGAGAAAAGTAGCTTTCCTCAACTCAGGCAATCTCTGAAGAGGCAGACACCGGAAGCTTCTCACAGCACTGGTGGCTACTGATGCAACAAGGCACTCCTTAGAGAGAAGTGGAGGGCAGGTATCCAACTCCAGTACAATCCACCCCTCCTATCATTTGGGTCACCTTGTGCATATGCTTTTGTACAACAGCTTCTCTAGCACTTCAGTGCATGTTCCCTCCTGTGGGAAACTTAGAAGTAAAGTTTAATGGCGGATCCAGAGTGAGGCAAGTAAGACAACTAGGGCATAAAATTTAAGGGGGTACTTGCATATGAGTAAGTGTCTCCTTAAATTTTGCACCCTGGTACCTCACTCTTTTGTTTTTGGACAGCTTTATTTATTTATAATCTACAGACCACAAAATTCAGCCTTTCAGGTGAACATCTCAGTGGTTTTTAGTTTTTGTGTTTAGTTTTTATCTTTGTGAGGGCGCATGTTTTAATTTTTATTGAACCTATGAGTGGAATTTCTGGGTCATTCTGTAACTCTAAATTTAGCCTTATGAAGAACCATCAGACTATATTGCAACACAGTTGCATCATTTTACATTTCCAAAAGCAATGAATAAGGGTTCCAATTTTCCCACATTCTCACCAACACTTGTTATGGTCTAACTTTATTATAGCCATCCTAAGTCTGTGTGTAGTGGTATCTCATTGTGGTTTCATTTTGTATTTCTTTAATGACTAATGATGCTGAGCATCATTCCATGTACCTATAGGCCATTTGTAGATCTTCACTGGTGAAATCTCAACACTCCACTCTCAGCAATAGACAGATCATCTAAGCAGAAAATCTACAAAGAAATAAGAGCTTTGAATGATATACTGGACCAGATGGACCTCATAGATATATACAGAACACTATACCCTAGAACAACAGAATACTCACTCTTTTCAAATGCACATGGAACTTTCTCCAGAATAGACCATATTCTGGGTCACAAAATAGGTCTCAACTGATACCAAAAGACTGAAATTATTCCCTGCATATTCTCAGACCACAATACTTTGACACTGGAACTCAATCACAAGGAAAAATTTGGAAGAAACTCAAACACTTGGAAACTAAGAACCATCCTGCTTAAGAATGATTGGGTAAACCAGGAAATTAAAGAAGAACTTAAGCAATTTATGGAAACCAATGAGAACGAAAACACATTGGTCCAAAACCTATGGGACACTGCAAAGGTGGTCCTACGGGGAAAATACATAGCCATTCAAGTCTCACTCAAAAGATCAGAACAATCTAAAATGCAGTCATCCTTATATTCTCACCTTAAGAAACTGGAGATGGAACAGAAGAACAGGCCTAACCCATGCATGAGAAGACAACTGATTAAGATTAGAGCAGAGATCAATGAATTAGAAACTAGGAGCACAGTAGAGCAGATCAACAAAACTAGAAGCTGGTTCTTTGAAAGAATTAATAAGATTGATAAGCCACTGGTCAGACTTATTCAAAAGAATAGAGAAAGGACCCAAATTAATAAAATTATGAATGAAAGGGGAGAGATCACGACCAACACCAAGAAAAAGGAAACAATCATTAGAAACTATTATCTACTCAAATTCTTGCCCACTTTTAAATCATGTGTCTTTCTATTGTTCAATTGTAAAAGTCCTTCATATATTCCAGAGACTAGACCCTTACCAGATATATGATATGCAAATATTTTCTCCTATTATATGGGTTGTCTTTTCACTTTTTCTCAATGGTGTCCTTGAAAGTGCAAACATTTTGTTCTGTTTTCTTTAATTTTAATGAGTTCCACTTTATCTTTTTCCCCCTGTAGCTTTTGTTTGGTGTTGTGTCTTAAATGCCATTGCCTAATCCAAGGTCATGATGAGTGACTTCTGTTTTCTTCTAAGAGTTTTACAGTTTTAGCTCTTTCAAGTGGGTATCATCTCCATTTTGAGATAATTTTTGTATTAAGGTAATTCTGACCTCATAGGATGAGTTGAGAAGTATCCCTGTTTCTCTTAATTTTTTGGAAGATTCTGAGAAGGTTTGGTGTTAATTTTTCTTTTCAACACTTTTTAGAATTCACCAGTGAAACCACCTGGGCCTGGGCTTTAAATGTGGACTTTTTTTTTCTAATTTAATCTCACTACTTATTTTATGTCTATTCATATTTTCTATTTATTCTTTAGTAAGTTTCAGTAGTTTTTATCTTTCTTGGAATTTACACATTTTATCTAGGCTATTTAATTTGATGGTATACAATTGGTTATACTATTCCCTTAGAATTCTTTTTACTTCTGTGAGGCTGGTAGTGATGTCCCTTATATCATTCTTGATTCTAGCAAATTGAGTCTTCTTTTTTTTTACTTGGTCAGTCTAGCTAAAGATACGTCAATTTTCTTGATCTTTTCAAATAACCAACTTTTTATTGTATTAATCTTCTCTGTTGTTTTTCTGTTCTCTATTTCCACTCTAGTCTTTATTCTTTCTTTCTTTCTGTTTGCTTTGGGTTTAGTTTGCTCTTCTTATTCTAGCTTTTTAGGGTGAAAGCACATCATATTTTTTTTAAAAGATTTTATTTGAGAGATTGAGAGCACAAGCAGGGGAGAGAGGCAGAGGGAGAGGGAGAGGCAGACACAGGCTCAATCCCAGGACTGTGGGATCATGACCTGAGCCGAAGGTAGACACTTAACTGACTGAGCCACCCAGGCGCCCTCATATGTTGTTTTATAGAAGTAGTATAATTCTTCATAGCAGATAGCATGGTCCTAAATCCAGAACTCCAAATTATCTTGTGATTCTCCTATTGCATCTTGCCATAAACTCCACATGGCATCTTTTCTTACCACTGATATCTCTAATATCATAAAGTCTGCTGTATTATATGACCTAGGTGGCATGTTGCTTGGCTCCTAGCCTGGACCTGCTGAAGAGCCCTTTTATGTGCTGGGCCTTATTCAAGGTTGGCAGCCTTTGTATCACCTGCTATATGAATGAAGCAGTATGCTCAGGTGTGACATATTCTTCTTCTAGCACCATAAAAGGCTTATAAGCCTTTGCTTCCTTCTTTGAGTTAGGAGGAGCAAGATGCAATAATTTTCATTAATTTTGGAGGTAATGTCCTAAAATGCCCCTGATCATTGGACTCCTACAAATTTTACTAATATTGCAGGCCCCTGAATATTCATAGAGTTTATCTTTCACCTTCTTGAAAGCATGTGTCTTATCAAGGTCTCCAACATGCCAGCCACTTCTTGCTTCTTCAACCCAATTAGCTTACTGTCTTTGATGTATATAACAATTTGATGTTCTTTGAGGTATCCAGATGACCCAAATCTCTTTGGTTTGTATTATGACAGAAAATAGAAAACCTAGCATGGTCCTACAGTTAAAATGCAAATATATATTGCTGTCCAATCCACAGAAATGTAAACAATTTCTGATTATTTTTTCTAAACAGGGATAGGAATGCAAAAATTCACCAGATTGATGGTACCTGAGGCCATGGTAACCTCTTTTAACAAGAGATACTTCATTTGGCACAGCAGTTGCATGCATACCACCAGGTTACAACTTGGTTGAATTTGTGGTAGGATCAGTCTGGTTTTTCTACAGGTACCAGACTAGGAATGTAAAGGAATATATGATGGGGAAAACCACTCCTGATTCCTTTATATTCTTAACCTCTGTTTTCCCCACTCCTGGAATGTAAGTTTTTTATTCTTACTATCTTGTCCAGAGGCAGGGAAGTTTAGGCACTTGCACTTGACCTTCCCATTATTACAGATGCCTCTTACCCCACTGGCCAAAAACACAATGAGGAGGTTGCACCAATTGCCAAGTATTTCTAGCCCAGTTATATTTTTGGGGACTAGGGAAATTACCACAGGGTGATTCACAATTCCGAGATATACAATAAGCTAGACCTTTGTCAAAGGCCGTGTTTTACCTGGGCCCTATAAGTCTCTATTTTCATAAAACTACTACAGAAATATTTCATGTCTTCAGGTGTGTAAACGTCAAAACTGTGTCCAACTGTCCTTGAAATATTTGGGTATTCCCTTATCATGCCCTGAGTAAATTGCTGTAAACCTTTTTGAGGAAGAACTGGAAGAATCATTACTGCATATGTTGCCATGGTCTTGTAGTCTTTTGTTCCAGAGGCTCTGTTTTCTCTTTAAACAACAAATTTGGGATCTAAAAACTGGCTCAGGCCTAGAAAATGGGCAAGAACCATGATTTTTTATTGGGGTGACTGTCCTTGGCTTCTTGATGATCCATCCTTGGTATCCTCTGATGATACAAGTTGAATAATCTTCATTGATTACACATCTTTTCTGCTCTTAGGGATACCACAATCTCTTAACAATTCACAACTCTCTGTAGATCACATCTTCTTAGTTGCCATTCCAACCTTGCTGTTCTTTATATAAATTACATATACCTGGCTTCCGACAGTTAAGTGTTGCTACCTGGCCTCAACTGTATTAGGAATCCAATCAGAGCATTGTTCTCAATGGGCTTCATTCTGTAATGGTTTCTCCTATCATTATCCATGGCCTATAAAAGAGAGGCATCACAGGACTTTTTGATGCTGTTGACTGTCTCATCAGAGCTTTCCTCGGGCCTTTGGTAAATTGTGTATCCTCTGGGTCTTCCCACAGAACATAATCATCTTGTGGGGTTTTTGGCTTTACATAGTACATCCACTTTAGCATGCTATTTCCCCGAGTTTTTTAATAATTTCCTTCATCTTCTTCCATGGAAATTCTGGCATTTCAGCCTCACTCAGTGTAGGCTACTCATTTTTCATGCTTCTAGAGTTTGTGATACAGTAGAGTCTTTGATACAGTATTAAATCCTGTGTCTCAGAAGAATACTCCTAATTCAACAAAAATCTCCCTTACCTAACCATGTATTTTAGTCCCCATGATCAAGCACCCTAGGAATTCATTCCCACACATACTCTCCCAGCTCCTGCCAATACATGCTGGCTAATCAGGCAGCTCCCTTAAAGTACAATCTCTCCTCCCCTTGCAGGCCCTGCATTCTCCTGGCTGCTAGTTATAGGTTTAGGGGCCAAGAGGGGAGATGGGGCAGATCCTGAGGTGAGGGGCACATGTTGTTTCTCAAGGGAGAGGTCTTTATCTTTTCTTCAAGCAAGAAAAGGAGTATGTTTGCTTTTAATGGGGGTTGTTGGGCTGCTTCTACAGGCTCAAAGGGTTCAGAAGACTCAAGAAATTCAAGAGTATTATTATATTGATATCCAGATGTCCCTATGCAATGTGTTAGTGTCCCCTTCTTTCCTAACCAGAGCCTTGACCTTAGCATAATAGACCTCCCTTGGCTGGGAGCTTAACCTTCTTTGGAGCTCAGTTACTACACTGATTAAGTCCTGGTTTATTTGCATAGCTGTCTCTGTCCTCCCACTACCTGAGATGAGAGCTTCTTTGTAATCTGTCAAAAAAGTCTTCTGGATTTCATGTTCAGTTTTGCAATTTCTTGTTAGTCATTTTAACTCTTTTTCTTTTTTCCTAAGCAGTGATCAACAAACTTTTCCTTTATAGTGCTATATAGTACATAGCACTAAACATTTTAGGCTTAAGGCCATGAATTTGCTATCACAACTATTGAACTTGCCTTTATAGTAAAAGCACAGTTATAAACAATATATAAATGATGAGTGTGGGTGTGTTCCAATCAAACTTTATTTATAAAAACAGGCAATGGGCAGAATTTCACCCAGGAATCATGGTTTGGTACTCTGTAGTTTCGTGTATCAATTGAGCTTAGCAATAGCCAGTCAATTCCCTTATTATTCTAGTTACAATTTCTCTAATACTTAATACATAGCATTCCTTTCTACTAGTATACCATCCAATTCTGCTGAAAGTTTTGATAACTGAACTTCCTCCTTGTGCCAGAAGCTATCTATGCTCTTTTATTGATGGAATCCTCCTTATCAAATGGGAAATAAGTCATCTGGCTCTGAAATTCCATCTTAATGCTTGCTTTCTTGGACCACTGGGCACCAACTGTCACTTGGCCGAGTTGTCTGGGAAGCAGACTAAGATGGAGGTTAGTATGGAGGATACTCATTAGGGAAGCACCTGTGGGAGAAAAAAAAAAGACGACTGGGTAGAGGGGGAAGTTGAGCTATAACACAAACCCAAAAGACAGCCTCGGCCACCCATGGGGAGCTCTAGGGCTAAAATGTCCCAACAGAGTTGTCCTGCGTTGGCCTGAAGTGGGTTTCTTTTTTCTTCCACCTCCATCAATCATTAGATGTAGGACATTTCAGGAAGGTATAGCCTTTGACAAGAAGCTGTCGGCAGCTGATCCAATCCCTAAATGGACTGAGAGCTGAAGACTGTCTGCAAAGGAGAGCATTCCCTGAAGCTGAGGCAACAATTTCTTTGAAAGAGGACTGAGAAGGGCATTTCTAAGAACATCACAGTTCTCTAAACTCGGCCCTCTTGCCCACTAATCTTGCCCTTCCTGCTTTGCTTTGCCGGTCTGTGTCAGTCCCTCCACCCACACCGGCTTTGCTCTTGCCTCTTTGCTCATTCTAGCTGCAGTACATTTCATGGTACCTTTCACAAGGTCTGAACCCCCTGCTCTTCTTTTGCTGACTAGGGCTAAGGTATTTTGTTTGGCTCTCACCACTGGTTTTCTGCTTTTCTCAGAATCAAAGCTTTCCTTAACAATGATTTGCAGTGTTATCTCTGCTGTCACTCGAGTTAGGTTTCTGAGCTTGGTGAGTGGGTAAGCACCTATGGGAGGCTTTTTACAATGTTAATGTTTGTCTTCAAAAGCAAATAATTGCAGGCTTTTTGGAGGTAGGAACAAAAACCAACAGATAAATAAATTCAAAATTTTGCTACAGAGGGCCAGACAGTTGATAAAATGGTCTCCTATTGAGTGGGACCAACAGAGCCATCCAGAGAAGAGCAGGTAGCACTCAGCCCAGACTAATTTGTCTGGGGCCCTGGAGCTAGTCTTTCGTGCTGTATTTCCCCCCTCCTGTCAGTCCATCTGGGTACTGAGGACAGAGATTTTCATTTCCACTTCTGTCTCCTGAGGGTGTCATGAGCATTAATGATGTACATTCTTTAAAAAAGGTGCTAAACAAATAGTATTACTTTGAAAAAGTGGAAAATATCATAGAGGGGGAAGGAAGAGACATACAGGACAAAACTACAATGGTGAGTTAGGTTTGAAATATGGAGGAAGAGATACAAAGTAAAAAATGAAGTGGAGAAAGTAGAACAGATAAAAATAAAAGTGTAGACTGGTGGGGGGAGCCTTGGTGGCTCAGTCATGAAGTGTCTGTCTTCGTCTCAGGTCATGATCCCAGGGTCATGGGATTGAACACCGCATCGGGCTCCCTGCTCAGCAGGAAGCCTGAGTCTCCCTCTCCCACTCCCCCTGCTTGTGTTCCCTCTCTCACTGTCTCTCTCTCTGTCCAATAAATAAATAAAATCTTAAAAAAAAGTGTGGACTGAGACACCAAAGAAAGAAGGGGAAGAAGAGAAAGAGGAGGAGGAGCAGGACTGCCAGGAAGAGGAAGAAGGGTAGGGGGAGGAGAGGGGGTCAGGACAGACCAGGCTGAGCTCTAAACTTCACGGAGTTGGGCATACTCCCTTTAATAAGCCATATCGTATCCAGACTGAGCCTAGTCTCATCATGGAAATGAAACAGGCAATCCAGAAAGTGAAGGTAGGTGAGGAAGCCAAGATCTGAAATAGAATTTCCTCAACTACAACCCTGGCTTGCCCCTTATTTATCTAATACAGCTTGTTGGCTGGGAAGCAATTCTCCCCAGAGTCCACAAGGAGACCCTGAAATAAGTTCCTAGAAAAATTAGAAAAAAAACTCCAGCTTGTAATAAAGAACAGAACCCACGAAGGCAGGAAATTATGCATGTAGATCTGGGTCAGGTTCTCTGGTTTCCCATTCCACTCACCCCACCATCTGAGCTCATGCTGGGAGACCCAACCATTACCAGAAATACTTTTTAAGGTCAGGAGAGCGTTGCCATTACCTTCGTCTGCAGATTTAACACTCGAAGAATGCTATAAGAAATTTAAGATAACTGGGATTGTTTTTTAAATATAGCTTTATTGTGCTCCACTCCCTTGCCAGCAGTAAAGTGGACTCCTTAAATAGGCCTTGTAAAAGCAGATTATAAAAGCAAAGATCCAAGAGAAGCAAACATTTAAGCACCCCACCTGCTGTACACACCAGTCGCCAAGGACCTCTGAATGTGCATGCTGGAAACAAGCACAGATTTTTATATTCACATTGCCTCAATTATACAGGTATCATGCTCCCAGTCAATCTCCTTCACCTTTGGCAGTAATTATTCCCCATCTCAGCGTTTACCCTCTTCTTCTCTTTCTTCTTGTATAATAGTTTTAGCCCTCCAGGGTGTAATCGTTTCTTTGATCCAGAGAACAGAATCAAATTTGGTTTTATAAAGAATCTCTCATGGTTAGAGCTCAGAACACTTGAAAAAGCAATGCCGATGCACGATGGTGAGTGGGAGAAAGACTTGAACACCCACTTTTCTGTGTTTTCTTGCTAGAAAAGCCTACCTGACCCATTTTTACCCAGTTGTCAGGGATCTGAGCGTGCCACTGTAGGATACATATTAACCCTAACCTGATCCTCCAACCAAGGAAATGGACTGTCCTTTCCTGACATAGTCTAGAAAGTAGCCAGTTGTGTTTGATGCTGTCTCACTTCATTTATAAGGTCTCTGAAGTTCATGAGTTTGTGTAAGGAAATGGGGTGGGGTGGAAAGGAGGGTCTTTAAAGCTCTCTGGCTTGGGAAGAAACGGTGAGGATGAGAAAGTCCTGAGGGCTGTATATATTGAGAAGCAATCTTAACATTTCCACTTATTAAATGCCTGTGTGTGCCAGGCACTTTACATAAATTATCTCTATTCCAGGTATGAGATGCAGGCCAAACCTGGGTTTAAATCTTAGCTCCACCTCTTATCAGTTGTATGACTTTGACAAATCAGTTTGCCTCTCTGCACCTGGGTTGTCTCATCTGTCAATGGGAATAATAACACGCACTGCACAGAATAATTGATAAGGATTAGTGCTGGGTAATGGAAAATGTTTACTATATGGTAAGTGCCATTATCATCTTCAATCCAACTCTGCATTTTCTAAGAAAACTGAGGCTCTAGAGTTTGAATAACCTGTTCAAGGACATAGAGCCAAAGAAGAGCAGACCTGGGATTTGAGCCCAACTCTGCATGACTCTTTCCACTGTGTAATGACACCTCAGAGCACCCATGATAGTATCCATGGCAACTGCAGAGTGACTTTGGTGATGCTTTTTCTAGTTATCAGCAATATGCCAGTTCAACTTCGGGGTGTAAACATCTTCATCCCCTATTTCTGCCTGTTCAGCGCCTGGCTTACCTCACTGCACTGACCTCCAGAGGGTTTATTTTGGTCCAGTAAGAAAAACACACCAGTAAAATATGAGTGATGGATAATTTTCTATCTTATAATAGAAAAATGTTAGACACTAAACATTAGAGGAAGACCATAAAATGTATGCCCAGTATCACTCTGCCTGACCATTTCCCTCTTCCAAATCTCCTTTTTATTCATTCATTCAACTAATATTTATTGAGCACTTATCACATGTCAGGCACTATTCTAATGATGGGAATATAGTTGTAAACAAGAAGACAGGGCCATTGCCCTCCAAACTAACAGGAATCATTGTAAAGACATCCTAATTGAATATCAAGACAGAAAGGAAGCTTAGAGATCATCTTGCCAACATCATACCATCTAAGAATGTCTTCAATAAAAAATACGTAATTATAATAATTGAAGAAGTGCATAATTGAAGTAATTACACGAGTTAAATGAGAAAGAAAGAAGGGTCAGAGATTGTAATAGCAGCATGATGGATGGATTTAGTTAATTAGATAAAGCATCCTCTTTACACTAGTCCCTCCCAAAATGGGCTTGCCAGTCAGAGCTTGCCACACTCACCAACCCTTCTAAGGAAAACTGTCTACCCACAGCCTTTTCCTAAGGAAAATGGACTTAGGGTGTTTTATAATCAAGGGTTGGCCATGGATTGGACATCACAGAAATCTGAACCAAGTGCGTTCAGATGCTGGTCACACCACCCATCTGATACTCTTGCAAGAAAGACTCTACATGATAGAGGTAATATAATTTTCTAGGACATCCAGTATCTCTTTCCAGAGTTAGAACAGGGGGAAATTGATAGACTATATTAGCATAGGGCTTTAAATATTTGAACTCATTAGTTATCGAAACAACCAATGAGGTAAGTACCATTACTATCCCCACTTTACAGATGAGAAGAAGGATGTTAGGTAACATGCACAGGTCAGGAATAGAGTTAGTGTTTGAAACTAGGTATTTTAACTGCAGAGTCTGTCTAGTCACTTTGGATCTCCAAAGAGTTGACGGGCAATGAGAAAAGACACAAGGGGAGGCAAAAACAGAGAGTAACAGAGACTTGTTAATGGTGTCAGAGTTCAGATCTATAGATTCTTGCTCCTAGGGGAACAACAGACATGACTCTAGTGCTCAGCACTAGCCAGGAACACGGGTCATCGATGTACCTAGAGTCCCGTGAGCACACTGCCTTCTCTACTGCCATGTATGCCCTTTCAAGAAACTTCCACTACTAAGATAACTTGAGCAAGTTTCCTGCAGCCCAAGTACCCAATGCTCTTTTTTCAACTATGAGTTCCCCATATATAAAATTATAGAATTCCAGAATTTGTAAGTCATATCTTTTGTAACAACACTGTATCAAAGGTTTTTGTTTTTAAATTTCTCTGTTTTGTTTCTGTCTAGCAAATGCAAATTGCAAATTGCCCCGATGAGAAAATCTAAGAAAAGAGTAACCCGGAGATTAGCTGGCCACCTGGACCTCTATCTCCTCTGTCTTTAGCACATGGAGATCTGGCTGGTGACTAAATATGCTAAGGACACTGGGCATCATTCTGTAGGAAACCTCAGCTAGCCAAACTTGCCATGCCTCACATGTTTGTCACTCCTGGACAAAGACAAAGATGTAAATCTTCTGGACATCCCTCTGCTCTTCATCTCACATTCCATGTTGCTTTGTCTACGCCAGACTCTTGACCAGGCTCTTAACTTTCTTCCCCTATACTTTTGAGAGTGCCCTCTGGAGTTCTCATTCCTTACAAATGAATTGCAGTTAAGTATGTCCCTTCCTTCATATATAAACTAGGTCAATTAAATGGTAACTGCTTCATCCTCTTTGTTCTATCTTCTGAGCGCCCTCTTGCTAATCTTTACACACATAGTCTATATCTACACCTCATCCAATTCCCTTCAAAAATTCTTTTCAGAGTCCTTATTAGTTCAGAGTGGTCCACAGGTAATAACCACCATTCGCCTTTTTGCAAAAAAGTATAGCTGTCTAGATAAAGCAAAATCTGAAGTTAAAATTTCATTTGTGCTAAAAGTAGAGGAGGATTCTGGGTTGGGGCAGTACCCTGAAGACAATCACCTCTTTTACTTACCATAATTGACTTTGATATTAGACCTGGGTACAAATTAGTCTAAAAGAAGGTGAGAAACATTTACTGCTTGCAAGACTAGAACAAGCTTTATACACCATCCCTGATTAGAATAGGAATATGTCTCTATCCTATTCATCAATAGGATGGTGATACTGAAATCTCTGGCAATACAATGATGTTATTAGCAAGGAGAATGAAAACATATTTGTAAATAACAACTCCATGTTATTTTTTACATTTAACTAACTTAAAAGAAAAAAAAGCACAGTGAATTTTTTCTCCTTCAGACTTTCCTTGTTTTTTCTTTCATAGTAAAGATGACAACCCTGCCAAGTTTGAAGCTTATAGCTTTAGACATTTCTGAGTTACACAATCACAAGAAAGAGATTGAAGTATTTTATTTGAGAGGGGGACTTGGAAGAAGAAGGAAAAAAAGCCTGTGTGGTCTTAGAGGCAGAGAAGCTGGTGAAATTGTATCAGTTCAAACTTTCGAAAAAGAAAAAAAAAAATAACTCACTTCAGGATGAGCCATGAAGCATGGCCATTTCCAGGTTAACTTTTTTTGTGTGATGAGAAAGGTGAATATCCTGAAATGTCAGAGGAGAAATGGCTCATGGCTCATAATGACACAGTTTCTGGATTGCTCAGGATCCACACCTACAGTTAACTCTAGCTGACTCTAGCAATAATCGCTCATATAAAAACACTGATCTCTAGAGAATAAATGTTTACAAGGTCTCCGGGATGATCCTCAAATCAATTCCTGAATATGGATGCTATTAAGCCTATTTTATGAATAAAGATGCAGAGACTCACCAAGATTAGATGACTTGCGCAAGGACACATAAATTTTAATTGGCACAAAAACCCAGCTTTTCTGAAATCATAAACTCATTTCAATAGGCCAGAAAAGAATGGGTGTACATCAGAAGCCGGGGATGTACTGTATGGTGACTAACATAATATAATAAAAAATAATTAAAAAAAAAAAAGAAAAGAATGGGTGTGCTAAGCAATTGGGCTAAGTCATTGGATCACCAAAGCAAGATGCTACTCTGCACCTATCTACCATCACAACCAGGCTGCAAAACTCAGAGTACATTTTTGACCCCCTAGACAGGGACAAGAAAGCCAAAAGATTCATCTCAATGGTAGCATAACTACCTTTAGCTTGTTCTACTCTGAATCAGACAAAAGGATCAACAGCTCTCAAATGGAACACTGAATCCAATGACTTTAGTCTTCCATGACACTTCTTAATTTTTATGTAAATTTTATAAATCCTAGGAAAAAAAATGTTGCAATTCTATCACTAATCAAACGTTATGAAGTTCCAGCCATGTCTTGTCCTAAGTCCTGGTAATATAAAGAAGAATAAAAGGTATCTAAGATGATTTCCTAGTATTGTAGAAGAATGAAAGAAAGAGTTATTACACAATACAAGTGTAATAAAACAGAATGGACAAAGTGCACAGGAAAGACTCTGCCAGGGGAGCCAGAGAAGTCTTTATAGAGGTGATATTTGAGCTTAAACTTGAAAGACAACTAGGAGAAAAGAGGTGAATGTGCATTCTAGAAATTAGCTCTTTTATATTATTTTGAATTGTATTCAGGGCCACGTATGAGAAATGTTTGGGGGGGGTTACTTCCCAGATTATGCAGCATGTTCATACGTTTCCAATAGTTATCCTCTGTGTCATGACATTGGTTTGACTCCAGATTTATTAAATACATTATTTTTGACAGTGGCTTCAGCTTTTCTAAGACCTAGACTTTGTCTTCACCCACAGAGGGACAATGGATTTCTTCCAGCCTTACTGAGATATAACTGACATATAATATTATGTAAATTTAAGGTATACAGTGCCTTGATTTGATACACTAGATATATTGCAAAATGTTTATCACCATAGTGTTTGCTAATATCTCTATCAGGTTACATAATTACCATTTCTTTTTTCTAATGACAACATTTAATCTCTACTCTCTTAGCAACTTTCCAATATGTAAAACAGTATTATTAACTATAATCACCATGTTATACATTAGATTCCCCAGATGGCAGATTTTATCAATGGATACTTTTATTTCATAAAGGATACAGAATCTTCTTGCATTGAGGAATTGGAAAAAAATCTCAAAATAAGGCCTGTGTCTGAATAGTTCTAAGGAATCAAGTTTGCTCAGGAAAGAAAGTTAATTTGCTTTAAAAATATGCATCATTTTATTATCATATCAGAAGCTCTAGGAGAAAGAAAGAAAAGATTCCTTAGGAGATCTTAGAGGACTACCTAGACCAATCTGAATATGAAAATAAAATCTTGGGGGCCAGTAGACATATAAAAGGGAAAAAAAGCTCCTGGATCAAGTGGTTCAAAAAGAGATGATTAGAAAAGGCAAAGGGATGTTTTACTTGTTCTAGGTACAAAAGGGTTGTTCTAGTCCAAAGAAATTCCATAGAACAAGAGCTAGAGCGTAGTCTTCCCTGTAGTGTTTCCCTAAAGGGAGCCTAGATACAGAAAATGCTCAGTTTCAATGCTCAGCTGAAGATAGTCTCTACTTGTAAGAGCAACTGGGGAAACATTCTTAAGAGTGGGGGCAGTTATATAAAGGATTTCAGAAAAAAAAAGGGTAACATTAATAAAGACCAGTGTAATCATTCATAGCATTAACTGGGGGTGAGTTTCAAGGTCCTCAGTTATTGGAGGTGGGGATGCAGTATTGTGATGGTTACTGTTTAACAACCCAGTCTCCAGAAAAAAGNAGGGGAAACATTCTTAAGAGTGGGGGCAGTTATATAAAGGATTTCAGAAAAAAAAAGGGTAACATTTAATAAAGACCAGTGTAATCATTCATAGCATTAACTGGGGGTGAGTTTCAAGATCCTCAGTTATTGGAGGTGGGGATGCAGTATTGTGATGGTTACTGTTTAACAACCCAGTCTCCAGAAAAAAGTAGCAACAGCCTTATTTGTAGTGTTTGCCAATTTCTGAATGCTCCCTCCATGGCCGATTTCAAGCATTCGCCACAGTATCACTGAACATGGATTTGGGAAGAGTTGTGCACAATCAAGTTTCTGGTGAGTCTGTGTGAGCCAGCTCCAGCACACCAGTGAGCTGTTTTTGGAGTAGGTTCAAAATTGTATGAAATTTGGCCTCTAAGGAAATGAGAGGAACAAATAAAACATACTAATAGGGACCTGGAAAAGACAACAAAAGACTGAGCCCTGGACTGCTTCAGATGTGGACCTGTGATACTTCCTAGGTGAGTTTAATCAACTCCGGGTTAAGCAAGTGGACAAGGATCTGCTTGAAAACAGATGATCTTATTGACTAGAACACACTGAGTTTTCATGTTTCACTGTAAGGGCTCCCATAAGAAAAAAATATACAAGCACACATTTTTAAAAAGCCGATGTCTAGGGCTGGGCTGGTGTTCAGCAACAATGCACTGGTACTACAACACACCCTTATGCCTCATTGAGCCAGCATCTCTTTGGATTGGTTGGTGCCTGTGCTATACTGAAGACTGAATATTTGAGTATCACTCCTGTCTAGGCCAGAAATCAAAAAAAGGAGAGAGAATAGAGTGGGCTCAGTCCAGTAAATATATCCAGCCTTCCACGTGGTAGAGAAGGAAAGGAACTCGCTAAAGAAAGAAGGTTAGACTGTCAAAGCCTTAGCTGGGACTTTCTAAGGCACAGGGGAACTCACAAGGAAAAGGAAGCACCAGAGGCATATCCCATTATTGCAGAAAAAAAATTATGAGAGAAAGAAACGATACTTAAGGCCTGTAACATCCAAAGGCAGAGGAAGAATCAGAATCACATGGCACATGTGCTTAGAGGCACAGACTTCAGAAATGACAACTGCAACTTTGAGTTGAGGAGTTTTCCAAGGGTAATGCTCTAGCTAAAANTCAGAATCACGTGGCACATGTGCTTAGGGGCACAGACTTCAGAAATGACAACTGCAACTTTGAGTTGAGGAGTTTTCCAAGGGTAATGCTCTAGCTAAAAGGGATGTCAGGGCAGGGGGAAAGCNTTCCGGAAAGCCTTCTTAGAAAGACAGTTGCCTAGGATTAAACAATGCCCCCAGGGAAAGGCACTGGTGGGGCCGCTGAGGCCTGGGGACTGGTAAATATGTGCACATGTAGCCCCGTTGAGGTTATATCTCTACACAGAGCCCACATTCACCTTTGTCCACAGGTGTCAGGTACAAAGGCTCCAACGGGAAAAGGCAAAATAAGAGGTTCTGTCTATGCAGGATGGGTAAAAAGGAGTCTCAAATAAAACTGATGCTTGGGACTGCTACCATGGCCTCTTCATACACTTGGAAAATGAAGCCAATCTTTCTGAGAAAGGGGACTACATGTATTTGTGAGTTTCCCCTCAGCTCCGATAAACCCATGGCCATGATGAACTCCTTCAAGGAGTTCTTTTCTCAGATGGGTTGAAATCCATTGGTCTGGGCATAAATTGAGCAGCATCCTGGAAAATGTGCAACCATGATGTTTCCCTCTTTTTGGTCTAGATTCTTTTGGATATGACTAAGTCTTGATAATCGCCTTTGGCGAAGGCCAGCGTCATCTGCATTGTTAATAATTACTCGCTGGTAGTATGTATCCTGGCATTGTTGGTGAGGACACATTCCAAGCTCAATTCTAAGTTTCTTATTTCATCTAAGATGCTACTAGATGTACTAGGTTGGCCTTTCTCAACCGGGGTTCACGAAAAAATGAAGACCTAATGAAGACCTACTGCCCCAAAGCAGGCAGTGGCAAACCTTCTTACGGAGCCAGACAGAACCTAATTTAGACTTTGTAGGAGTGTAGCTATTTTTAATTTTCTGCGTATTATAATGTTTTGACTTCTTAAAAAACCTTTCTGGAGGGAGAGAGCCAATACTTAGAGAAAGCAAAGGATCAAACTGGGAACATGCTTTTGCCATGTAAACGAAGCAGTTCAAAGCCATACTTTCTGTCTGGCCAGCGCTCCTCAAGAGGGAATACACTTCCACTTTCATCTTCCCAGGTCCAGGAGGCAGACAGTCTGAGAACTAACCCAACAGCCCGATGCATACTAGCCAGCCCTAAACTGTTCACTCTGCTCTGCTTTGCCTCTCCAGCAGGAACCGTAATAATGCAGTGACCGAAGCATTCCACCCACTCCTGCCTCCTGCCTACCCTGGTGTCTTGCTCCTGTGGCTTCTCTTGTGGCACTACCTGATCACCTCAAAAAAGGACACAAAACGGTGGGCCATACATTCTCTGCCCCAAACACTCACCTCTACTGTTGTAGCAGGAGAGCTGCCATCGACAACACATAAGTGAACGGAAGTGGGTCTGTTGCGAGAACAGGCAGTGGGTTGAATGCGGTGTCAGTACTTTGACGAATCTTGCCTAAAGCGTCCACAAGGTATGTAATAATTTAGCTCCTCTTCGGTGCATCTAGAATAATACTAGCCATACCAACCTTGAGAAAACTGAGAAAACAGTTCCTAAAATCATTTTCTGTGTTCTATGCTTTAGGCAAGGAACCTTAGATTGGGAAAGGCTGTACTTGATGATATAGATATCTTGATTCAAACAATCCCATCCAAACTCTAAAATGTCTCTCTTAGACTGTTTGAGCCCTCCCTTCCTCAATTCCTGCAGCTCCTTCACACAAACCTACTCCCTGTTTTTGCCTTATCCTTGATATAGAACTTAGCACCTTTCTAAATTCCACCAAAAAATCCAATCACCCTAAAATAGAGGTTGGCATCAGCGAATGATGAAAAAAGAGTTTTACATAGGATATCTTACTGCAAATTTCTTAAATATTCCCATTGGAACATGTCTGTACCTCAAATTCCCTTCTCAGCCATGTCAATCCTGAGGGTTTCTCTGCCTATGATTGCACCATTGCCCTTTTGCCTGTCACTTACTCCTCGATCTTTCCTTGTTCCAAAAACTGCAACTTTCTTTCTCCTTCATTATGCAAAGCAATTCTGCTTGGCTCCAGGGCTGTACCCTCAACCTCACATAACCAAGCCTATTCTACACTTCGGAAAAAACAAGGCCTTGCTGTTGACAGTATTAACCCTGCTCTGAAGCAGCCTGAGCCAGCCTGAGAAAGAAACCTCCTTGTTACAGTTTGTCAGGTGTGTGTGTGTGAAGGAAAAAGGCATATATGTTTTTACTCCTGTTATCCATAACCCATGTTGTTTGACCTTGGGACTCAAGCCATATATGCCACCCACAGTCTAGGATATCCTGACTCCTGGACAAATCTTCCATGCTAGTGAAAGGTCCGACGCACAATATCTGTGACGAGGATGCTGATGTCACTAGAGGGAAAGGTGAGCATGGGATGATGATGTGATCTAGAAAAGAGAAAATGGATCCTGGATGGGTAACCAAATACACAGTGGTGTTGAGGAGCATGGATGGGCAAACTGTGTGAAAGGAAGCCTGCAATCATGTATGATTCATTCAGGTATGTGATTATATATCATATTTAATCTAAAAGAATATATTAGATTGGGAGAGAAGACTGGTTGACATACCTTTCTGGGATAGTTCCAAAGTTAATCAACCTCTTACCAGAAGGAACTCAAGATTGGCTGAATGACAAACAATATGATTTTTTTGTGTGTCACTTGTTTATGTCATCGATGTCTCTTGCTGACACCCACCCTGCTTCTCCAGGCCAGTGTGGCTTCATGTCTTGTGTCTCCGCATTAGCATCCCCCTTTTATTAGAGCTGTTTCTCTGGAAGAGTGGGTTAGGGTTATGATCCTATGGTCTAGCAATAAAGTCCACAACCGCATGCTTTGGAGATAACTTCAGAGACAGGAATGGCAAGTAACTCTCAACATGCATACCAACACTAGTTGGTTGGTAGTGGCTACTTAGATGCTGTGTTGAGAGGGGTTCTGAGGGCACATCAAGGGTAATCAGGCAAAAGCTTTGTCTCCTTTGTTATTCTAAGTGCTGCTGGGCTGCCCAAACTAACAAGGATTTTCAAGAGTTTGGTAGAATGAAGAAAAAGCAACTGCTTTGCAGAAAGAAAAGTCTAGGTTCCAATGCTGACTCTTCTGCTAGGTATCTGCTTTAGGCAAAGAACTTAAAAGGCTCTCTGAGTCCAGATACCTTTATTTGTGAAACCGAGATAATAACACCTACCCACAGAGCTGCCAGAAAATGATTTAGCACATATTAAAATCTAGCACAGTCCCTGGCACATGAATAGTAACTCAAGATATGTTAGTTCTTCCTAACTACAAAGATACCATGCTGTCTTATGCAAAAATCTCATTTCTATTAGCTGGTATAAAATTCAACCAGTGGAAGCATGGCTTCCAGACTGTAGATCTTTTCAATCTGGGACAGAATGTTACAGAGACCAACACAGACTGTCAACAAGTTTGTCTCTCTTTGAGGGACGCAAAATTGCGAAGCAAGGACTTGAAGTGAATAAAAATGTAATTTAATTCACAAATAAAAATTCCATAGCTTAGGAATCAGAGATTATTCTTGGAATGGACTCTTTTCAGTACCATAAATTTAACCAACTGAATTCTTTAAGTATCTTCCTTGTCAACCTTCTGAAATGAAGGTTGATTAGGTTCAATGGGAAATCTGCATTTCATCAGGAAAATGGAACACAACGTCCTTGGCTTAGCCTCCCAAGGAGTAGCAATTTGGGGCACTATGTGCAAAGCATGAAGTAAAAACACAGGTAGCAAATTTATTTCAGGCATTACAAAGGGGAGGCATGCATATGTACAGCCCAAGAACCATGAAAAGGCACGGCCTCTACTCTCACTATACAGACCTCTTTTAAAGGAAAACTCCCTCAAAGGGCTTTTCCAGTCTTTTATTTTACAAATAGTTTATAAGAATGGAGACATTATAAGGAAAGGAAGCACTTTAAGTGAGTGATATACTTAAATATCAGGGCAAAGAAGAACTCTATTATCAAGGGATAGATGCAGCAACAGCAAGTCTTGTCAAAAGAAACCAAACCCCATCGGGTGTTTTGCAAATCTTCACTTCTTTTGAGAAGGCTTAATACACAACGCAAGAGAATTTGCCTATCTAATAACCTGAACAAATAAAAAGTGTAGAGGAAGAAAAAGTGTACATATTACGCACGTCGTTTCTAAAACAACAGTGAATCGTGCACTAGATTTAGCAGGTTAATTAGGGAGTCTGTTAGCAGTGAAGTGAAAGCTGGCACACTCCCAATTCTGGCTGATACTAGCCAAGACACAGACATAACTGATGTTTCTCCAATACAACCAAGACACGTCACCTAATCCAAAGAAAACGCATTATCTGTAACAGGCTTAAAGTCAGACTGGAGGTCAAAATGTTGCCAATGTTATCAGATCAAGTAATAGGCCCCTGAAAAGCTGAGTAAGCTGTTTGGTTGATGGAACAGTTAAAATTGAAGGGACAGTTCAATGGGCCAAAGCTGGTTAAGAAAATCATTCGGTCCAGTTCATGACATATTCTTCCTCAATCTTGCATCTTTATTATTATTTTTTTATTTAATAAATTTGGTATGTTACATTTTGTAAATTAAGGTATACAGTGTGTTACTTGGATACATTTAGATACTGTCATATGACTGCCACTGAAGCAATATTTGTCACATCATTATACTACAATCCTATTGTATATATTCAATATAACTCTGTATTAGATCTCTATGGCTTATTTATGACTTGTTAACTTGTTACAAGTTTGTACCCTGATCACCATCAGTCTTACCCCCCCACACACAATCCTGAATCCCCTCGTAACCACCATTTTACTGGTTTTTTTTACAGGTTTGACTTGTTTAGATTCCACATGTAAATGACAAAATACAGCACTTGTTTTTCTGTCTGTCTTTGCTCTTTTAGCATAATGTGCTCCAGTCCATCCATGTAGTCGCAAATGGCAAGATATCCTCCTTTCTCATTGTCGAATAATATTCCATTATGTGTATGTATCATCTCTTTCATCCATTCATCATTGATGGGCATTTGGGTTGTTTCCATACCTTGGCTATTGTGAATAATGCTGCAATAAATGTGGGTGTGGATATATCTTGGCGAAATCCTGTTTTTATTTCCTTTGGGCGTGTGTATACCTAGAAGTGGAATTGCTGGAGCCTATGGTACATCTAAGTTTTTTTGTTTCAAGTTTTTATTTAAATTCTAGTTAGTTAACATACAGGGTAATATTGGTTTCAGGAGTAGAATTTAGTGATTCATCACTTACCTATTAACACCCAGTGCTCATTTCAGCAAGTGCCCTCCTTAATACCCATCACCCATTTCCCCATCCCTCACCCACCTCTCTCCATCAACCGTCAGTTTGTTCTCTATAGCTAAGAGCCTGTTATGGTTTGCTTCCCTCTCTTTTTTTCCCCTTCCCCTGTATTCATCTGTTTTGTTTCTTAGATTCCATATATGAATGAAATTGGATGGTATTTGTCTTTCTCTGACTGACTTTTTTGCTTAGCATAATACACTCTAGTTCCATCCATGTCATTGCAAATGGCAATATTACATTATTTTTGATGGCTAAGTAATATTCCATTGTGTATGTATGTATACATATGTATGTATACACACACACACACACACACACACCTCCCCTCTTCTTTATCCATTCATCAGTCAATGGACATTTTGGCTCTTTTTTTTCTTTTGAGCAATCTCCATATTGTTTTCCATAGTGGTTGGACTAACTGACATTCCCATCAACAGTGTACAAGGATTTTCTTTTCACCACATCTTTGCTACTACTTGTTGAACCTTATCTTCTATGAGAGCCATTCTAACAAATGCGGGGTGACAGCTCATTGTCGTTTTTATTTGCATTTCCCTGGTGATTAGTAATGTTGATTATCTCTGTGCCTGTTGTCCACTCAATCTTGCACCTTTAAATCAAGTTGACCTGCCCATGGGGTGAGTGGCTGATGGCTAATTAAGACGAGAGGTTGCTGCAGTTGTTCTGGCATTGAGCATCCATGCACTCCTGCTGCGCTTTCGGAGCACTGGAGAAAAGCACAGCAGACAAGAGACCCAATTCAGTGTAGTATGTAATAAACACCCAGTATGCATCCGGCGCTATGCTTAGTATCACAGATATTCTTGGTATTGTGGATACGCTGGTGAATGCAATATGACTCTGCCTACAAAGAGCTCACTTGAGTGGGGAAAACATCATAAACGAACAGTTATATAAACAATTATAGAAACTGAAATGTGAAACGTTAGCTACCTCTAAATCAAGAGGGTGAAGTGGAGGTCAGAAAAAACAAGAGAGAAGTGGTGATCTTTAGACAATGATTGCGAGTTTGTCCTGTGGGGACAATGGAGACAAGGGCCAGTATGTGGAGGGGTGACTATGCATGGTGTGGCCAAGGAATAACAGTAATAGGTTTGGAGTGGCTAGAGTGAGAAGCTGTGTCCTAACTCTGAGATTAGGACCCTTTGAAACATGGAGGGGACATCCTGATCCCTTCCATGGTGCTGTGGAATCCTGACCCCTAGGACCCTGCCCAGTTGAGACTATAGTCCCAGGGAGACAAAGTCATTGCTAACAGCATCCTGTCTCCTTCACTCCCTCCTCTGATAAAATTTAATTGGCTTTATTTTCTTTCTTGAGAAAATATTTTCTTTCAGCATATAAGCATCGAACATACTATATGCTAGCGNGCTGTGGAATCCTGACCCCTAGGACCCTGCCCAGTTGAGACTATAGTCCCAGGGAGACAAAGTCATTGCTAACAGCATCCTGTCTCCTTCACTCCCTCCTCTGATAAAATTTAATTGGCTTTATTTTCTTTCTTGAGAAAATATTTTCTTTCAGCATATAAGCATCGAACATACTATATGCTAGCGTTAGAAAAGGCACTGTACGGAAGTGTTGTCATTTAATGGAATTAACATAGGTTAAAAGTGAAAGCCTGGAAACAGACCATCTGGGTTCAAAGTTTGGTTTCAACACTCACTAGCTGTGTCATTTTAG